>NC_136421.1:265584745-266177245 GCF_052625555.1 Lactuca saligna | reverse complement strand
CTTTGAAAATGTTTATAGTTTGAGTTGTCCATTTCTTCCCTCTTTAACTGATCTATAAACAAATATATAAATAAGAAATAAAAAAAAACATCAATGAATTTGTAAGCAAAACTAATAAAGTGACAATTAAACTAAAACATAGGAACCTATAATGTCACAAATAACCAACGGAAGTAGAGGGACTAAAAAAGACAAAAAGGAAGCAACTTTAAAATAACCCAAATATAGTTAAGGGACCATTCCTGCAAAAAAATATTAATATGACTAAATAGTAATAATATGTAATAAAAGACGAAATTCAAACGAAAGTAAAAAGGGTTGTTTGTGAACAAAATCATAAAGTTGAAGGGTGAATGTTGTAACATTGATTGAAAAAAGAAATTTCAACCAATTAAAACAAAATACTGTTAAAATTTTTCATAACTTTAATATATATAAGCCGTTAATGTGAAATTTCATAAATGGGGTTTATCTCCACCGCCCTTATCTGAAGTGGTTACTGTGACAGAGAGAGAAAGAGATATGAGAAGAGAGCGGGAGCATAATCGGTGAGAGGCGGTGGAGGGGCCAAATAAGTAGTGACACCGGTAATGGTTGGAATAGAAGGAGACCCAACCATTGGTTGACCTGAACTTCCACCAATGAACGTCGAAAACGATAGGTAAAGCTAGGGTTGACTTCTTTTCTAAAACCCGAGGCAGCTTGATGGCATGTAGGAATTGTTCGATCTTGTAAATTATTGAATGGTGAAATAGATGATGACCGAAAGAAATTAGGGATTGTGTCAGTTTGTTGCAATCAGAAACAACAACGGTATGGGGAATGCCTCTTGAACGGACACAAAATAGATACATGACCGGAAAGAACAGTGGGATGGAGAAAAAGAATACAAAGGGATTTTATCGGAGAGGCGGTAGAAAATTCCAGAAACAGAACACGTGTAAGAACATGTGTCCAATACCTATCAACCACACCGACCCAGACGGCCAGACATAAGATTTCTACAAAAAGTTAGATGGAACAAATTGTAATTTCAAAAAAGAATTGGGGCAATTTTGACAGACATGTAAGGCCAGCCACAAGTGACAATAGGGAAATAAACAAAGGACCAAAACTGCTAATACTTTTGCAACTTTACTGTAGCTAAGAACACACAATTTTAATATATAGTATAATAATAAGTTTATTAGCTTATTGTATCTCGCATTATTAATAATTCTTAGTGTTTAAATAAATTAACATTAAAAGGCTTATTTATTTAAATAAAGAGATTTTGGATGGTAGATCTAACTTATCTGAAATAGTTTATCACTTATTTAAATTAATTTTTCATATTAACCTTGTGTAAATATATATTGGCCATTATTGATCGTTTTATATTTAGAAACAGAAATTACTAAACACTACAAGACTACTTATCAACTTATTACGATTTCGTATCGGATAAACTAATCCAAACAAGTTTTAAAACTCTCTTTTGACAAAAAAAAAAGCCAAATGGCATAAAAACCCTCGAGTTTCTCTAAAATGTCCGGTTTAACCCTTGGCCACAATTTAGGTCTAAAGAAATGGGGTAGTTGTCCAATTTGTGTCGTAATTGCCCTATTACATGATAAACATGTTTGTAAGTGATGACTCTCACTTAATTAGGAGGGCACGTGTCGGTAACCACAGTGAGCGGGAAGACGGATCAACCGCTTCCCCCCAATTACCTCGTATCCCCCTTTATTACTCTCAACGCATGCTAAATTAATTGTGAACCCTAATTTACCCACACCTAAAATTACTCAGCGGTTCGTGATCGTCAGGCTCGGGATGCGGAATACCTTCAGCAAACGAGAGAGAGAGAGAGAGAGAGAGAGAAAGAGAAAGAGAGAGAGAGAGAGAGAGAGAGAGAGAAAGAGAAGAAGAAGAAGAAGAAGAAGATTTGGTGTAAGGATGGTTAGGGTCGAGCTTGTTATTTATAGGTTGTTTTTGGCTCTCTCACGTTGTAAGAATCAATGCTCACGTCATGAGTCATGGTTGTATCATCTTGTAGACTTGCCATATGCGTTTCTAGCTTCGAAAGGTGTCCAAAGTACTTCTCACGTTGTGAGAAAACATGCTCATGTCATGAGCCCTGATAAATTAGGGTTTCTACCATGTGTCATGCTCTCAGACAACTACATCTTCAGAAGATCATAACTTTTGCATACGAGCTCCATTTTTTGACGTTCTTTATATCCATGTGTAGGTGGAGACATACTCTACAATTTTTTTAGATCACTAAAGCTAAAAAGTACTTTATTGTAAACTCGCTTTTTACGATTCCTAGTGTCGTGTCGAGTTTTTCTCGAAACTTCGACAGGTCATAACTTCTTCGTGATAACTCAGATTCCGACGTTTTTTTATATGTACAGAACCATTTTGACATATACTATAATTTGGTTAAGATTATTTATTATAAATAATATTCCATCAAAATTTCATTTTTGATGTTTATTGTGTAACACCTGGATCATAGTATGTATTTAAATTTATAATTTATTCATTTTTATAGAGAAACTCGACGAGTCGGAAGCCCCAGACTCGTCGAGTAGAGATTTTATGGACTGCGGATTACAATAACCCAACTCGACAAGTTGGGAGACCTCAACTCGACGAGTTGGCTGGGTAAAATGAAACCCTAATTTTGGGGGTTTCCACCATATTTAAGCACTTTAACCCCAAGGTGTTGGCCTAATTCCCAACATCCACTGTCCAGAACCCTAATCTCGAAAGCCTAAGGCATCTGTGAGAGTTTGTGATTCATTTTTGAGGGAGTTTTGTGTGCTTGAAACTTATGGAAGAAAGAGAAGCTTGGAGGAACGAGGAGGAGTTGTTGAATCCATAAACTTTGTTTCATTTTCGTCACTTTCTGGTAAGAAAGTCTCAACCTTGCCTTGTAGTTGCATAGATATCTATATTGGTGTCTTTTGCTTGATTTTGACCCAATGGTGTGGTTATTGAGAGATGGAAGTCCCAAATGAGAACCCCTTCCAGATCTAGGGCCCTTAGGAGCTCTCATAGCATAAAGGTGCTAACTTTATGTCCCTAGAAGCCCCATGCAAACCCTAAGCCCTTCTTTTGATCCTTCAAGAAGTTTCGGGATGCACCGGGAACCTTAGATTCCCCGCTTGAGGTGGATATTGCAGATAACCGTACTGTGAGTGTTGCAAGGGTATATCGGGACTATGTCCTGAATGTTCTTGGGGAGAGGTTCCGTGTTGATATAGTCCAGATATTGTTGCGAGGGCTAAATGTGGTTGTCGGGATGGACTGGTTGGGGGCCAACGGGGGCATGATCGATTGCGAGCACCAGTTGGTGAGGGTTCAAACCCCAAGTGAGGAAGAACTGGTTATTCATGGCGAGAGGGCATCGTAGGGGACAACCCTCTGTTCAGAAGCGAGAGCTAGGGGATTTTTGCATCAGGGTTGTATGGGATTTCTGGTATATATCTCGTATAGGAGGGTTGAGACAACAATGGATGTGAGCAGTGTGTTGGTTGTACAGGAGTTTTGGGATGCCTTTCCCAAGGAGTTACTGGGAGTGCCTCCGGAGAGGCAAGTGGAGTTTCACACTGATTTGGTGTCGCGTGTCGCTCCGATAGTGAAGGCACCGTACTGGCTAGCACTATCCGAGATGAAGGAGCTATCTATGAAGCTTCAGGAGCTGCTAGAACGAGGGTTTATCCGTCCGAGCAGTTCCCTGTGGGGAGCTCCGATCCTATTCATGAAAAAGAAGGATGAATCACACAGGATGTGCATTGATTATCGAGAGCTGAACAAGATAACGGTGCAAAACTGTTATCCATTACCGAGGATCAATGATTTGTTCGATCAGTTACAGGGTGCGTCTTGGTTTTCCAAAATTGATCTTCGGTCAGGGTATCACCAGATGAGGATTCGTGAGGAGGATATACCGAAGACAACTTTCAGGACTCGGTATGGGCACTATGAGTTTGTGGTGATTCCACTTGGGCTCACCAATGCCCCAACATCATTCATGGATCTCACGAATAGAGTGTACAGGCCGGTGTTGGATCGGTCGGTGATCATTTTTATTGATGATATCTTGGTTTATTCTAAGACCAAGAAGTAGCATGAGCAACATCCGAGGGAGGTATTGGAGACACTAAGGGTGAAGAGACTTTATGACAATCTTTACAAGTGTGATTTTTGGTTGCAATAGGTACAATTTTTGGGACATATCATCAATCAGGAGGGCATTTCGATTGATCCAACCAAGGTTGAGGCAGTGATGCGGTGGGAAGTACCGAAGAATGCATTTGAGATCTGTAGCTTCTTGGGTTTAGTAGGATATTATTAGATATTCATCCATGATTTCTCCAAGATTTTTGTTCCTTTGAACCGCTTGACCAAGAAGAATGTGACATTTCGATGGGGTACGGATCAACAATTGGCTTTTGAGACCCTGAGACTGAGGTTATGCGAGGCTCTGATTCTAGTACTACCTGAGGGGTTAGATGATTTGGTAGTTACTGTGATACATCGATCTATGGGTTAGGTGCGGTACTGATGTAGATGGGGCATGTGATAGCTTACACAATTACGCCTTGAGACAGTTGAAGCCTCATGAGACGAATTACCCCACCCACGACTGGAATTGGGGGCAGTGGTGTTTGCCCTCAAAAATTTTAGGCACTACTTATATGAAGTACGGTGCACTATTTATATTGATCATAAGAGTTTGAAGTATTTGATGGATCTTGTACCATGCAGGGAAGGCTAACGTGGTGGCCGATGCTTTGAGCCTCAAGACATTAGGCTCCCCGATTGGGAATGTTTGTTTGAGGATGACGGTGATCTCTCAATTATTGGTATGATCAAGGATACACAGGTGGAAGGATTGAATAAGGAGAATTGGAAGTTAGAGCGGATACGGGGACAAATTCATTTGGTTGTCCGGAATGGTCAGTGTCTCCTGACCCGGTGTGGCCGAGTGTGGGTTCCAACATATGGGGAAGTGAGGCAAAGAATATTGGAGGAGGAGCATAAGTTCAAGTTCTCTATACACTCGGGATACAAAAATGTATTTATACTTAGGGCTGAGTTATTGGTTGCCCTGCATGAAGCAGGAGATCGTCTGGTTTGTGGAGCGGTGCTTGACCTGCCGGAAGGTCAAGGCCGAGCATCAGCAGCCTCATGGTAAGGTTCAACCGCTACCCATTTCCATGTGGAAGTGGGAAGAGATCACTATGGACTTTGTGACATCCCAAAAATCACGTCCAAAAAGGACTGATTTTGTTTATGCTTTGTAAAAATCAGAGTACTTCATTTCATAAAAATGTTGTGGAATTTGTTCCCAGAAAAAACACGATAAATACATTATCAAAATATTTTCGAAGAAACATATTTTATTCATTTTAAAATGTTTGGGATGTCATCGTCAATACATAAACATAAGCATAAATGGAACTTACATTTATTTACACTAGTGATGTACATCTCTTTAATCTCTTAGTGTAATATGACTTCATATCAACACCTGTGATATAAATAAGCTGAGTGGGTTAGGTTGGGAAACCTGGTGAGTACATAGGGTTTTCAACCCACAATAATATAATTATTATGTTTAAACATCAAACAATCAACCCAATTACCCATCCCCATTATCTTCTTTACTCTTAAGGATTTATCTTAAGAGTCATCTATCCTGCATTCGTTTATTCCAAAGTCCCTTAATTCCAGGGTTATAGGACTGTCACTATATCCATAACTGCCAATGTTCGTTCGTGAAACACTAATTCCATAGCTGCTATAGTCTATTCATCGGGTACTAAATCCATAGCTACTAGTGTTTATCTAATAGGTACTAAGTCTATACCTACCAATTCCTAACAACTACTAAATCCATAGCTACCGGTGTTTATCCAATAAGCACTAAGTCCATAGCTGCCGATGTTTATTAGGCACTAAGTCTATAGCTGCTAATGTTTACTCACATCATCTTTTATCTCTCATCATTCATCTACCCATGTCATACCCAACATATTCGTAGATATAACATACATATACAATTTAAATCAATTAAAACATGTATAAAACGTTCATACGGCATAGACAACAAGTATTCAGATAATAAGCACACATAGCACGTAGTTTATATAAAATACTTCATATCTATGTGTAAGATGAAAGGGACTATGCACTCACCTAGTACTAATAGACAGCGCTTCGATACTCTCAAAACAATTTCTTTCGATAAAACCTAGTACTAATACCACTAGGGTTTAGTCTAATGATAACCGCGACAAATTAATTAGTCTGACTATTATTATTATATAAGTGTTAATAACACTCAATATAACTCATAATAATAGCCCAATTAAGTATTTTAAGAACCTAATAACATTTCTATAATTATTTGAAAGCTATATTAAAAATTGCGTAAGCGTAGCTCACTTACAGCGGATTTTATCGAAAACCGAAAGTTATTTGGAGCAGCGTTTCAAAACCGAAAGACTCTTTTTCTCGGGACTCCGGGAGCCTCGGGGCTTCCTTAGGGTGCTAGGGGGTTTACCTAGGCTTTTAAGGGGTTAGGGTAGGATAGAGAGATAAAATAGTGAGAGAAAGATGGGAGAAATGGTGTGAGAAATCGGAGCACTTCGCACCTCTATTTATAGTGCCAGACTTCGGTCTTTACGCTGGGCGTAGGGAGGCTACGCTGGGCGTAGTCTCGAATAGGATTGCCAGCTTCGCACAGCTGGCTCGCACCTTCTTCGGATGGATAAGACACGAGGGAATGCGGGGCGTACTCCAGGAGCATGCTTAGCGTACTAAGGAATGCATGATCGCAAAAGGACCACATACGCAGGGTGTACGTATATGTATGCGGGGCGTACGTGATAGAGGGCCAAAACCCTAATTCTCGAACTTGACACCTATTTCAACATCCTTAAGCCTCGTGGACCAAACCCTAGTCACTCTCCATAGCCTTAATTCGCTTTTCTACACTAGAGATACCTTTTGAGATTGTTTTTGTGCTTAAGGAGTGTATTTGTGGCCATTTTAGTGTCCATTCAAGAAATAAGGAGTTGCTAAGAAAGCTTGGAGTGGCATTGGGCTTTAAGGATCTGCATCTAGATCACCTTGGAGAGCTTCTGGAGGTATAAAGATTTGATATTGTCATCTTATTTATTAGATCTAGCTAGGGTTTTCTACTTGGTCTCTTTAGTTGGTTTTAGACTTTCTCTTAAGAGTTGAGCATCTCCAAAGGCTGAAATGGTTAAATTTGAACTTTGTGAGCATGCTAGATGTATAAAGGTGCTAGCTTAAAGAGTTTCTAGACTCCATGCATGAGTTTGAATCTTTATATGAAGTCCTAATGTGAAGAACGAAGTTTTAAGTCCTATATTGCATGCAAGGGAATAAAGTAGCCAACTTTATGCCCTAGGAAGTCTTAATGAGCTCATATATGGTATTGGACGTTAGAACATCTAGTATTAAGCACTTAATGGAAGAAAGTGCTTAATATGTTTGTACGTTAGGCGTAAGTTAGTGTACATCGTGCGTACAACTCAGGGACTCAGTACGCTGCGCATACCAGGGTGGTACGCAAGGCGTACGCACCTCAGATGGGCTTGGACTTGTTTTGGGCTTGAAAACTCTTGGGCCTTAATTAGTCATTGGGCCTGGTTATGTTTTGGAGTTAGTGGGCCAACTTATCTGTTTTGGACCATGGATACTATGGTTGGCTTTATTGGTCCGTGAGGCCCATTAATGATTTTGGACATGAACTTTGGGCCCATTAGCAAAGGAAGTCTTTTTGGGCGATTAAAGGACTTGGGGTTTGGGGTCCTTCAGTTGGATTGTGTTCAGTCCTAACCTTGGGTACTGTTATTATTGTTCGGCACAGGTGGTTACAGACTGTTAGGAGAGCAGATTTCAAATTCAACAGACAAAGGTGAGTCTCCTCACCATACCAATAGGTCGAAGGCACCAAGGCCGACCAATTTAGTTAGTTGCAGTGTTTATTGTGGATTCACTACTGATATGTCTGGTATGCATGTATATGAGAATGTGCTAGTACTTATTGACTGGATATGTGAAGACCCTGGGGGAGCCTGTGTCAGTTGGATATAAGACCATGTGGGGGAGCCAATGTCATTCCTAGGTAAAGACCATGTGGGGGAGCCAATGACACATAGGAGTAAGACCCTGGAGGGAGTACACGACATCCTTATATGCTTATGTATGAGTTATATAGTATGATAGATATTTATGTGATATATGATACACTAGTAGACTATTATGTTATTTGCATGGAAGACCCCGGGGAGAGTCTGTGGCAGTTGGAAATAAGACCATGTGGGGGAGCCCATGGCAAGTTGGTATAAGATCCTGGGAGAAGCCCGCAACATCCTTATATGTTTGTATGCATGGCTTATGTGATGTATGTAGCTTTTATAACTAATATGATATGTGTTATGTGGATTGTGTGAGGGGTATGCTTTGGGGAACTCACTAAGCATTAGCTTACAGTTTGTGGATTTGTTCCAGGTACATATGAGCCCAAGGGCAAGGGCAAGGCTTGATGGCTCGACGTGCACTCTCTCTCAGACGTTTTTGTACGACACTCTGATGATTTGAAATAAAATTGTATTTGATATGAAATTTGAAAACAATTGTATTTGGGATTTCATGGTTCGTGGAAAGTATTTTGGTTAATCAAAAATGAAAATTTTCATTTGAAAAGGTTGTTACATTAGAGGAATACAATTAGTTTCACTATTTTTAGATACTTTCACATTTTTGATCCCTTCAGTTATGTTGAATCTTGCCCATGAGGAATATAAATGATAGTTTCCAATCCACGTTTACCACATGATCATAAGCCTTTGATTTAAGAAACCTAAGAAAAGCGAAATGTTTACCTAGTTTTGATAGTTTACGAGCGATGTAAACATCAGACACTCCCCCCGGTGCCTTTCACACAGATTCCACAAATCTTTGGTTGTCATGGAGTCCCAAAAATTCGTGATGTAAACATTTATCGAAATCTCGTCCAACTTCTTTATATTCTCAATACGCTTATCTCCAGTCTTGGAATTATATTTACCAATTTTCCATTACCAATCTTAAGATACTTTCCTTGACATAATGACGATGCATGAACCGACTGTTCAATAAAAGCGATACTAGAATTATCCAATGAAACAAAAAATGAAAAGCTTCCACCGGAGTCCAGTAGATTCCACAAGTCTTTGGTTGTCACGGAGTCCCGAAAATTCATGATGTAAACATTTACCGAAATCTCGTCCAATTTCTTTATATTGTCAGTACGCTTATCTCCAATCTTGGAATTATATTTACCAATTTTCCGTTGCCAATCTTTTGATACTTTCCTTGACATAATGGTGATGCATGAACCAACTGTTCAATAAAAGCGATACTAGAATTATCCAATGAAACAGAAAATGAAAAGATTCCACCGGAACCCGCCCAAAGCAGTCGGGAAAACGAAAGTCAACTCAATCTCCGTCGACAGCTAGGGTTTTGATGCATATTTGAAAAAACAAAACATCGGAGTAGGGATGAGCAATTTGTCTCAAATCCCGATCCCGTACCGGTACCGTACTGGAACCGGTACTGAACTGTAGCGAATTTAAAAATATGAGACGATACTTGGTATTTTCAAATACATGAATTTCGGGAATCGGTACTGTCGGTACCTGTACTAACACCGAAAACCGGTACCATTCCAGGTACCGGTACCCATGATATTAATTTGGTTCGGTACTCGGTATTGACTTTGGATCAAATTCGGTATTCGAAAAATCGAGAACGGGATGAGTCGGTACCGATTCCATCCCACGCTCATCCCTACATCGGAGAGATGTTTCTTTAATCTTTAAGATTGTCTTTTTATTTGAAATGACGAAAACATACCTTTTATATCTAAAATTGATATCTTGTGATACTTTTTAATTTTGGATTCCCTCTAAATATCTTAAATATTTTGTTGATTGTATGATGTGATCGAAAAAAATATTATGGATGGTTATATTTATATTAAATTTGTGGATTGCTCCTTGCATTTTCTTAGCTTAGTCACTAACAAAGAAGTACAAATATTCTAAAACGATCAACGCATATCGACTACTCACAATTTGCCATGAGATGTAATCCACCTAATTATACATATGCACCACATTTATATATAATACTATGGAATGTTACGTACATAGTGATATACTTGTACATACATACATATCAATCATGAATGCTAAGTATGTAGTTGTACATACATATCATTCATCTTATGCATTAGTATTTATTTGGATCCTTATATTTGATTATTTAATTGAATAACCTAATCTTCATAATAATATACATTTATAAACGTTTATTTTCCGTCGAGTAAATCATTTGGCCTTCACTTTTCTTTTTTAATAATAAGTAAATAATTGGTAAAAATCTTGAAAGTCATAACTTATAAAATAAGTCAATCGGTATACAAATAAATATAAATTTTCTCTGTCTTGAGATTAACATAGGACCTCCTAATTAGTAGTTAGATTAAAACCTCTATATTAACCAAACAAAATAGTCAAACTTATAAATATTATTAAATATATGATAGATATTGTTCTACTTCCTATTTAAAATTAAATAATCAATGACTAGTTGTAAAATATCTATGTTTATTATATAGAAAACACAAATATTAGCATATGTAATTATTAATATATATATTAAAGTTATGAAAATTAGGAATAGTAAACTTCTTAAGTGTTTGACAAGATTGGTCTTCTAAAGTTATGTATGTTTGCTCCTTTTTTTTTTTTGTTAATTTATTTTGTCACTTTTGGTCCTCCAATTTATGTTGGTTTTAAAAAACTACTTAACCATTCACCTTTATGCTTTTGTTAACAAATAACATTTTCACTTTCGTTTGAATTTTTCATAACCCTCGTATTTTATTACATATTATTAGTATTTAGTCTTTTGGCATGAATGATCTTTTACTATTATTATTATTATTATTATTATTATTATTATTATTATTATTATTATTATTATTAGACAAAATTACATGATTGGTCCTTATGGTTTACTAGATTTAACACATTGAGGACAACGATGAAAACCGAAATCACTCTTTTACTCTTAATCCGATTTTTTTATTCATTTATATTTCTCTTTTTGGTTTCAAATTAATGTTTTATTTATTAGAAAATACCCACCTAATATCATAAAGCCACCCACCAGCTGTCATCACCACCACCACCACCAAAATTACATAAATGGTTCATATGGTTTACCCGTCGTCACAAATTTAGTCTCTAACAACAGTCTATATTTTCCGGATTGGTTTTTCGGCCGCTGTCATACATGGCAATAAAGTTCAATTTGTGAGACCATTTCTTTATTTTCCACATTTATTGCAAGGAATAATGATTTAGATTTCTTTACTTATGTAATTAAATGACATTGTTTATCTTCCTTTACTAGATTATCTCAATGCAATTCAACATGCTACTTTACTTTACAACAATACCTTCTGACCCCGACAACACCGGTGAATCTTTTCTAGTTAAAATTAGTAAACTTCATGTTTTACTTATATAAATATTACATTTCTTTATTTTAGTTTTAAATTTTTTATTTGATTTATGATAATTAATACAAAATTTATTATCTTTTTTTTTTAAAAAAAAAACTATAAATAAAAATAAAGAGATATATACACTAAAGTCCCAATATTTTCATCAATTTGACAAAAAAGCTCTAAACTTTATTTTTTAGATAGTAAAGTCCTGACTACTGATAGTTTTTGACACGTTTACCTTTTTTTTCCGGCTATTCGGTTCTTTACTGTAAAAAAAAATAAAGTTTATAACTTTTTGTCAAATCGTTAAATATGATTTTATTGCAAAAAAAATAAAGTTTAGGATTTTCTTGTTAAATCGTTGAAAATAATAGGACTTTATTATGTATATCCCCTTTTTTGTTATAAAATTAATGGTATGATGGTCTTTAAGCATAAAAGTTATTGAAACTTGCTATGGTCAACTAGATCCTATTGAAATCATTAACGTTTGCTTCTTGTTGAATAGTTTTTTTAATTTCAACAAACCGACATTGAAAAAATGGAGATAATCAAGAAAGAAAGAATTAAGGTTGTGTTGGTTTTTTGCAGTCTTAAAAATTAAGAATAAAGAAATTGAAAAAAATAAAAAAATAAAATTGTCTTTCTTACCCCTTCTCCACATTCACGCCCTTTTGACTAGGCGTGTGTTGTTTGTGTTTGTACAATTTTTGTCCCATCTTTTTAGTTCAGGATTTGGTGGCGAATCAAGAAGAAAGTTTACAAGTATTCTCACCATCTTTCGCTCTCTCTTTTGCATCTATATTCCTCTTATCGTGATTGTATAAGAGTAAAGTTGATGATGGTAATAAAAAACAGTGGTGCTGCGACGAAAATCACAATTAAAAGTTCTTGGGAATATATTAAAGTCCCAATATTTTCAGCGTTTTGATAAAAAAGTTTTAAACTTTATTTTTTTACAATAAAGTTCTAATTTTCGATTTGACAAGAAAGTTATAAACTTATTTGTTTGATAATAAAGTTCTAATTACCGGCTAACCGAAAAAAAAAGGATAAACGTGTCAAAAACTACCGATAGTTAGGATTTTTACTATAAAAAAAATAAAGTTTAGGAATTCATTGTCAAATCCATAAAAATATTGAAAATTTAGTATATATGTTCCATAAAAAAGGTAAAAAATCTAAAATATAGTAACTATAATATTTATATAACTAAATATCATAAATGGTCTTAGACGAAGTTTTATAAATGATCCTTACTTTAAAGTTTCGCAACTGTTAGAAATATTAATGTAAAATAAGTTTCATAAGAATTGTTCTAATAATTTTTTTCAAATGAGGGGGTTGACCTTAGGTTAGGGTGTTTAGAATTATTTTTCAAAATAATTCACTCAGTTATTGATTTTTAAAAAAATTAATAAAACAAAATAATATTTGACAATCTCAAAAACAATTTCCAAAATAGATCTTCAACCTCACATTTCAAAACCTTTTTGGCTTTATGATTTTAATTTACCAAAATACATCTTATTTAACATACCTACTTTGTTTGTGTTTGGTCTTTCTTCTTGCTAATTTAGGTACTTTTTAATGTTTGGTTCTTCTTCTTGCTAATTTAATTACTTTTTAATGTTTAGTCCTTCTTCTTGATAATTTAGGTACTTTTTAATGTTTGGTCATTCTTCTTGCTAATTTGGTACTTTTTATTATAATTACCGTTTCCAAAAAATGTAACATACCTACTTAACCCACCTAACCCTTTTTGTATTTTACATGTATAACCTACGCCAAATTTAAAAACAATTTATTTACTGTTATCACCACAAAAATTAATACAAACATATTTTTTGCAAAAACTATTTTTATGATCATTATAAATCAATAAATACTTTTGATTAAAAATATTTTTGAAGTTCAAAAAAACAATCATAAAACACCATAAAAAAAGAGAAAGAGTTGTGCTGATGCATTATAATATTCTTGTTTATTGATTTGATGTTAACATCTATCCTCTCTAACGGCATTCTTTTTTATTGGTCTGACATTAAAACATCTCCACTCTTTAACGACATTGTAATCAGATTTTATTTTTAGGATCTAATATGAAAATTTCATATGTCACTCTTAAACTTCAAAATATTATATTTATTTAGCTTAATTTTTGAATATTATATTAAGTATTCATACACCTTCAAAATATCATATTTTTTCAAATCCTTTTTTACGTTGTTTTTAATATTTTATAATCATTTTTTATACCTAATAATTAAAAATTTTAATAATTGAATGTGAACTTTTAAATTGTTAGAATGTCGTCATTTTGACTAACAAAAAGATTTATTTTCAACCCTTTCTGTGGAATTTATATTTTGATTGTTTAGTTTTTATTGTTGTTGATTATTATCATGTTGTAGATGGAGGATATTTTAAATATTTTCATTGATATTTTGATGTTTAAAAAATACATATACGATATTTTCATTGATATTTAAAATTTATATAAAAGGTAAATTTGATATTTAAAAATTAAGTTGGATAAATATAATATTTTGATGTTTAAAAAGCTAAATTTGAAATTCTACCAATAATATTTAAGACCCAAAATTTGCATTCCACCTTAGTCTTTTTTTCTTTACTTTTCTTTCCTTCATCAAAACATATATGAGAAAAGTCTTTCATTTTTTTAAAATATATTTCTTATTTCATACGAATATTATACTTATTTTCTAAGAAATTAAAAAACATGAATTTCGATATATCTTTTTATAAATTTTTAGTAGACACATAATTTAATAAATATTAAAAAACTAAAAAAAATAAAAAATAACAAATAATCACATAAAAGAAAATGAAAATGGAGTATCGATTTTTCTCACTTTTTTCCATCACCCACATGATATGATGTACCAAAATGAGAGAAGCTTTCCCTCACTCTTTTCCTTTATAACACTGTCTTATAACACCGTCGGATCTAAGAGTGTTCATCTTCAGCCAGACTCCAAATTAGATCAATAGAATGTTGGAAATAATGTAGTTTATTCATTTCGTAAAATAGAACTGTATTAGATCTTTTTTTTTTTTTTTTTTTTTTCCCTATTTTATACTTTATAAAAAAGTTAATTACAAAAGACAAGAACAGATACTAGATAAAAAAGTGTAATTATAAATTTTGGATAATATCATAATAGATACTAGATAGTATGATAATACAAGAGACAAAGATAGACTAAGAACAGATAGATAAAAAAGTGTAATTATAAATGTTGGATAATATCATAATAGATACTAGATAGTATGATGATACAAGAGACAAAGATAGACTAAGAACATCACTCGAGTCCTCTACCAATAAATCCTAGCCATTCATTCAATCAACGCTCTTTTAGCACTTGGAGAACATGGACCCAAATCGGCAAACCCCGAGTCCTCTTCCTTTCACGCATTTTACAAACCTGGGATGTTTCTTCAATGAAAATAGCTCAAACTTTTCTCATTAAACCAAAACATTAGTAAATGTAAAGAACAAAAGATACGAGGTAATACTACCACCCAGCCTTACGTACGATAGATGTAACCAATCAAAGTCGAACCACAAAGCAAAGCATATAGTCAAAGTCATCTACATAACACAGACTCATAAACTCTTTCACCACGACAGGGGTGATGGTTTAGGTTAATATTTGTATGTAAAAAATACATTATAAACCAGATCTCACCAATAACACTTATTATATCACATCTAGTCATGGATGATGGAGTGTAACAATATTGAAGCCTCGTCACTTGCCGGAGCTGTATCCTCTATTTTGAAAACATCCGAAAGAGTTGCCGGTAACTGAGCCACGATGTCGTCCTCACCGCCATCTAATTCCTCATTCTCCACCACTTCTCCGCCGCCACCACCATCATCTTTCTCTGCCACCGTCTCTCCGCCATTACTGATGAGTGCCCCACCACTTTCTTCTTCTCCTCCTCCTCCTACTACTACTCCACCGCCATTTTCTTCTGCCGGTTGTTGGTTGGATTTAGGGCTGTTAACCAAATTGACGATGAGTTGATTGAACAAGCCACCACCACCACCTCCATCACCACCAGGAGTCGGCTTTTCTTCTTCATATTTCACCCCATTAATCATCTCATCGCCACTATACTCCTCTAACACAACCAACCCACTTGGTTTTTTTTCAAGTCTTCCCAAACTACCCTTTTCATCATCCCTTCCTCTCTTGTTACCGATCCTTTCATCTATCACACCACCTTCCATCTCTCTTTCTCTACAACAGATCTAAGAACATATATATGCACACTCTTTCGATTCTTGAAGAACAACAGAAGTGTTGTTTGTTAATTGGATTTAGTTGTGTTGGTGGTTTGGATTGATATAAGGGATGAATAGTGTGTGTGTTTCGAGAGAGGTATTCGTGGTGCCACGTGCTCTACTGCTTTTCCTTTAGACATTTGACCCAATCAGTCTCTTACACGTGTCTTGGTCGGTTCGTTGAATGGATAAAACATATTAACGTATTCACTCAACCGACTGTTTGCTTTAAATTATCAATTCTTTTTCCTACAATAAAGCAAAGTTATCTGTTTTTAGTAATTATTTTATCTTTATCTAAATTTAATGTCGACAGATACTGAGATACATCATGTATCTATCTATCAGTATCAGATGTCATTTAATGTAGTTTTTAAATTTTTTATAAGTTAGCAATAAATAACCAGTATCAGATGTCATTTAATGTAGTTTTTAAATTTTTTATAAGTTAGCAATAAATAACCAATTGTATTGTGGAACAGTGTTACAAGATCTGTAGTTGCTAGGCAGCTCGAATTTATTATTAATGTTGTCCGTAATAGAGGTGTCGCACAAACGTTTGATTTTGTGTTAAAGCTAACTAAAAGCCATAATAATTTAGTTTTTGTTTTGTTCTAAAAAAATCACTTCGTTCTGGTTTTCCAATAATTTTTTCCTAGTTTTTCATGAAACCAAACTTCTCTCCTGTAGTCCTGTTGCACATCTTAATCATAGAATCATAGATATAGCGTTTATATTTATTTTGTATTTTGACACCATGAGGACATGTAAAATACTATATAACACAGATCGAGGGTTTAAAACTCTTGCACGCGACCATTTTTCTATTTGTGTGTTTTTGTTTCATGCTATGGGAAAAAAGAAGAAAGAATAACAATTAGTAGATTTTTTCTCTTGATTTTCTTTTTGACAATGGTTTCAAAAATAGAAAAAAAATACCGATGAGATCATGAGAAGAGTAAATAGGGATAAACTAATGTATAAATTAATGAAACATATAAATATAAATATATTGTATAAATTAATGAAAAATAAGCATATTTTTCAGAGTATACAGCATCATTATAGCTATTGTATAAATTAATGAAATATATAAATATAAATATATTTTATATAAATGAATTAAAATCTAAATAGAAGTATCACCTCCCTTTGTTAAATAATCTTTCACTATTATTTTGCAAAATGCATCCTTACAATGAATGCAAAGGAAAATAATTTTTTTTGTAAGGAGTACCAACTGAGAAGTAATTTAAAAAAAAAAATTAAAGCTAAATAGTCTCTCTGAGTTTGATTATTTTAGTAAATAACCCCTTGTATTAAACCCGGTTCATGAGGATCCACTACCTGAGACATGATATATATTATAAAGGAATGATGTATAAAGCCAAGTCAACTTAAATATGTTTGCCTTAATTCCATTTTAATAACATTAGTTGGTATTTTAGTCATTTAACACATATCCGGCAACATTTTGGCTAGACTTTATGCATGTCTTTCCTCAATTAAATATTTCTACATTAAGTAAAATGAAAACAAAGATATATAGTTTACTACTTTACTTGATACAAATATATTTCCACAAATATATTTCCATTAAGTAAAAAAGAAACAACATCATAGCCTTATGCATACCCTAGTATATTTACAACCAAACCAAACCATTTATAATTTTACTAGAAGCAAACAAATAAATACAAATGAACCCAAAATATCATATTAACTTACACGAGGAGAACAAAGCTTTGATCTTTTATCGTCTCCCAGATTGTATTACATGTATCAAAATCACTCATCTCATGGGGATTGAACTCAAAGTTTTCACTACTTTATTCTCTTTGTCAACAATATCTGCCATTGAAAAATTAAAGAATTGCAAATTCACATGGAATATAGATTATAACTTATGATCTAGTAATTCTATAAAAGTAAAAGTAAACACAAACAAAGGATTCGTCTAGATATCATCTTGGACTGATCATTTAAGTTAGGGAGGATGCTTGTTATACATGCAAACAAACACCGGTAACTTTATCGTGAAAAAAAAAAAAAAAAAACAAAACAAAAAGATAAACTTTTAAACATCATTTATCCAGATTATACTTAATGGAAAAAACGAAAACAAATATATAAACAAAAGTAATTAAAGTAAATAAAACATTAGTAAGTATATACTTATCTAAGCTTCTCTTGTAGCAATGTCTATCTTTGAAGTTCTTCATCCAATTCTTTCTTAAATAAATATATGCATCTAAACCAAGCAACCTACTATCAATTTCACTCCATATTTATAGCACTTAGATATAAATTGATTTTAATCCTAAAAGTCTTCAAAGAAACTACAATAATTATGTTTAGGGGATTTGGATGTGCAACTAAATCTAAATTACCTAATTATTTAAAGCTTTGATGAACTTGTTATTTGATTGTTAACTCGAAATCTTTAAGTTTGAGTAACTACTTTGAATACACATATCCAAACATTGTACAACCTTAGTCTCCTAGAACTTGGAATAATTGACCCAAGGTGCAAAGAGTATATATGATTAACTACTAACCAATGCACGACAAACGAGAGAGATTTTGATACTTTGAAATTAACTTCTTGATTTCTGAATAGGTTAATTGCTTACAGAAAGAGGAAACATAGGATTTAAATTCATTTTTGTCCATGGACTTCAAAATTCACATAATTTAATGGTTTTACTAATACTTCATCAACAAAACATTTAATGTTGATACCAAATATAACTTCGCATATCAATTTCTCAACGAAGATTTTGAATCGATATATTACCGAGTTGAAAAGTAAACTGTTTGATATGCATCTCTTTTGTATCAGGAGAGTAGTAATTTTCTTGTATTTTACACAAACTAATGGCCATATAGTGAAGAAGGGTGTATTACCTTCAAGAGAGCTTTGAATTGCGACATAACCTGAACGGCATCAGTAGCGGAGTGTGTCAGATTTTTAAACGGAATGCTTCAAGTCATGATGTCTCTTTCGTTCTTCAAGAACTGAACTAGGTCATCACTGTATGAAATCAGTTTCTCGACATCAAGTTTTCTAGAAATTTTATCCATTTTGGAAGCGATCAACTTAGGGTTTCCGAGAATCTTTTTCAAAGTTTGAGATATGGCGAAGGGAGGGAAAATGATGAGACTATTAAAATGGGGCAGAGAGTTGCAAAATTTTAATACAATCTATATATTTATTATTTTATTGAATCGATTGCATACATTATATATCAACTAGGCGAATGACAACGTGTTGCGCAGAAACACCTATATAGTTGAAATCTTTACAATATATGTTTTTTTTAATATAACAATAACGTTGTTGTTAAATTTGATATAATAATTCGTATACTAAGTTGATATAATATATTGATTATTTCGAATTATATGATAATATATACATCTATTATAACTGTAAAATCTCAATCGCTTGAATGACATCTACATGCGAAGTACTCATAAATATAATTAAATATAATATATGGTTTAATGTTATTTATAGTTGTTATTGTTAATTAATTTTTAAAATTTATTTGTTTAACGTTTTAATTTCTATCATTTTAATTATTTAAAACATAAAACATTGTTTTTGTTTTTAAAAATAATAATATAATCACTTATATATTGCCAATTTTAAGTATAGTTATTGTAAGTTATTTTTAAGTTAGTTATCTGAAAACATTTAATGATTATAAAAATATATTTAGGAAATATGTTAGTTAATTTGAGATTAAAATTTAGTTTTTGTATTTAGCACTAGAATTTATCACTTTTAACTATTTACAAAATAATTTTTGGGTTTTTTAGTTAAATTGAAATTTACATTTATGTTGACCTTGTAATGTTATATTTAAAATTAATAATTTAAGTATTTTATACACACTGTTCACAAGTTATAACTTTAAAATGATAATGGTTACATACAACAACATATTAAAACTAATAAGTTTAATATAACATTTTAAAACTTAAAGATATAACTTTATAAATAAAAGTAAATATACTATTTTAATATTGAAATTTAGTTTATATATAATTACACTTAAGGTTTGAAATTTATTTTATATATGATTACATTTTAAGTTAAACATAACTTATAATCATTATTAGAAAGAAATTGAAAAGTCATGAGAGTTTCAAATGAATATGTTGAAAGAAAAAATCATTCATTTATAAGTATATATAGATATTTACCAAATCGACTTTAAAAAAGTTATTTTTAGTCTATATAGTTTTTACATAGACAAAAATATTTCTATATAAAAAAAATTACGTAAACAATCTATATATATATATATATATATATATATATATATATATATATATATATATATATATATATATATGGGAAAAATGAATATACCCTTAAGGGTATATAAGCTTAGGTACCCAACTCATTATAATACGTCATTTTGTTTAATATATTCATTATAATGTTCTTAAACTTCAACCCTTGACTTGATTTACTTTCAAAATTGTTGAAATTCCATTATTATCTTCCTCTTACATCATATCTTTTTGCCGAACACCTACTAGGCTATATATATTATAGTTGAAAATGGAAATTATGTAAAAGGAATATAAATGTGAAATTGATAAAAATCTTGGAAGTAAATCAAGTTAGAAGTTGAATTATAAGAACATTGGACAATTACAATGTATATATATGAAACAAAAAACGATGTAGTATAGTGAGTTTGGGTACCTAAGCTTATATACCCTTAAGGGTATATTCACTTTTACACACACACACATATATATATATATATATATATATATATATATATATATATATAAAGAGAGAGAGAGAGAGAGAGAGAGCTAGGTTCAAATGTTTCTAGCAACTATTGTGTGCATGAATGCACAAATAGGAATTTAGGAATAATTAAATAATTAAAAATTGTAATAAGGGTAATTATGTAACTTTAGCAAGATAATTAAAATAAAATCCCTTAACTCATGGAAATTACCATAAAAATCTCTTTGACCAACTTTTAAACCCTAGCTTCTCATATCATACGTATTCTACTTATGCCTCCTCCCTATTGCCTCTTCCATCGACAACCACAAAATCGTATCCTCCCCCTTCCATTTACCTTCGGCTGCATCAGTTGAGTTTTGATAAACATGTCGACCATAACCCTGCTACAACCAGCAAATGTTACAAGACTAAGGGAGTGAATGATAATCAAAATGCCAACACCAGTAGCAACGAATTCAAACGAATTCTATTTCTCAAGACGCCAAAAGGTTAGTTATATTTCCTCTATTTCTTATTCAACTTAATCGATTTCTTCTACCTTATTTCTGATTCGTTGGAAGTTTCATCTTTGAAGAATCGAGACTTATTCACTTTGAGTCAAAATTGATTTATGATTTTGATTGAGTATGTATCGATTGATTGGTTTTGAAATTGATTTCTGATTTTGCACCTTGAATCTAATTGCTATTTGAAATTGGACATGATGTTTACCTTGTTGTTGAATCTGATGTTGATCTTGACATGTTAATTTGCTATGTGTAATGTGAAAGTGTAACTTCCACCCACCAGGTGTTCGACATAATGCCAATATTGCATCATTCTTCCTTAAACATTCTACATATTCTTATGTGATAATGATTTCTTTTGATTTATTCTAGATATTGTAAGTTATGTATACCTTAAATATTTTAAGCATTAGGGTTTACGTTTATTTATTCTATGCATGGTGGTTTGATAAAATGTTCACTTCAAATTATTCTACTTATTCTAATGTATGTTGTATACTAGTTATTCTAACTACTTTTACTTATGTTTTATGTTCTGTGTTGAATATTCTTTATATTCTAATCACGCTTCAATTGCTACAGATGATGAAAGATACACTATTACCTTTTTATAATATTTCCATTCTGAAAGAATAGTTTATTATATAAGAATATTATTGCTTTATTCTGATAGAATTTGTAGTTAATTAATTGTATGTTTAATGTGCAGTTGTTACAAGTGTATCACTACAAAGTATTTGGCAATGAATTTGTGATAGAAATGGCTTGAAGAATGGCTTGAAGACCTGATAGGAAAGGCTCATTGTATAAAATCATTCTCATGCAATACAATTATGACAAAATGTTAATATCACAAAATGTCAATCTCATAGAATGCTAGCATATTTTGAATTGGCTTAGAGGTCAAACATACACAAGACATCTAGAAAGTTGTTATTTTTTAAGAATTATACTTGTTATTCTTTCAGAATGTTTGTTATAATTCAATGAATCACAATCGTACAATGTACTTATTTGGTATATTATTAGTTCAAGAATCGATTTTGTGTATTCGTTCATAATATATTTACTAGGTTATGGTTGACATTCTGTCATTCTGACAAAATAAAATCGAAAAATATGTTTACTACTTTATGGTAAAAATTATATCATTATGACAGAATAAAAATCGGATTTTTAATTTTAAATATTTAGATTTTTAAAAATAAAGGAATTAAATATCCCTAAAAATCCGAAAATTTCTTTTTTTAATATAGGTTAATTGACTAGAATGTCCTTATACTCAAATTTGTGTGATTATATGGTACATGTTATCCTATTCTACTATCATAGATCCTCAGATCATGACCTTTGATTATATTCCATCTAATGGTCCAGATATGTGCATTCTAACACACAATAGTTACTAAAAACAAAATAACCTAACCATATATATATATATATATATATATATATATATATATACAAATATATATATATATATATATATATATATATATATATATATTCAAACACGTGGCAGTCCATCAGTTTCAGATTTTTTATTTTTGTCTTTTTTATATTGATTATTTATTTATTTTGTAATTTTATCTAAGTTTTCTTTATGAAAATTTCCAACTTTAATTTTGTATGTTCCCTAAAACCAAAGGAAGGACCGATGTGATTGTCCAAATAACTACAATTTGCATAAACACCATCACCTACCCCACTCGATACCATGCAAAAACATATTGCATTAACATGGTGCTCCCGAATTAAATGTCATTTTCTTTGGTTGAAACATGGAACGGGTTGGAGAAACGTGACAGGATAAAGGAACAACACTCATTCGTTAGATACCGATGGTAACATGTGAGTGAGTGGGATCCTTTATATCCACCATTTATATTAGGCCATGTTAGGGATGTCATAGGGGACAAATAAGACAGAGATTGCATGCCCCGTCCCTACCCCCAAAATTTCTATGAATTCGAGGTTTCATATAACTTTTTGACATCCTTAGGCCACATGGTATGCGGTGAGTTGTTGTCAACTGCATTCCATGTGGCCACCGATCATCTTTTGTAAAGATATTTTTCATAGTCATTGTTGGGTTGCATGTTTGTGCAACTCAAATTTGAACAATAATAACACAAAACCCACCCCTAATGCCTTATTTTCATATTTAAATGAATATTTAAACAACTATCATATTTTTAGGCTATTGGGTATGATAAACATGTTAAGACATGTTATTATATCTAAAATTTGCTAACTCACATGCCGTGTTATCTTTAACACCATTTGATTTATGTATGAAATGGTGTGCAAATGTTATAACATGTTAAGCGATACAAAGAGAATTAGAGAGAGAGAGTTAGATAATGACTATTGATTGGTTACTTCTCATGTTACTTTCCGTGACCATGATTATATTTATTAACATAACATCAAATAACATGAGAGAGGGCAATGTACGAGGCGTTATAACGCCATTTTTTGATTGCCACGTTTGAAATATACGCAACCGCTTTGCCCACTCCCACCCCGTCTTATACAAACCAATTTCACTGAAAATCTTTCAAATTCCTTACATTTTATACAAACCAAACTAAAAAAATGTCAAATTCATTTCACACAATGGCATATTATATAGTTGGGATGAATATTTCCAAATATCTAATTGGTTGTTCACACAATAGCATATAATATAGTTGGGATGAATATTTCCAAATGTCTAATTGGCTGCGCGTGAACACTTTGATGAACATATATATATATATATATATATATATATATATATATATATATATATATATATATATATATATATATATATATAAAAGGGACTAAAGTAAGGAATAGTGAACTTCATGATTTTTTGTCACAAATGGCCCTCACTTTATACCTAGGTTTCCTAATTTGGATGGTTTGTGTTCTGGGAGGTATTTGACATTTTCCTCATATTTTCGCTTGTTTACTCTTCTGGTCTCTCCATGTGTTTGTTGTATGCTTTCTTAGCCATTTTCCTACCCAATTACGTTTGGATTGTTGTACTTCTTTTCCTTTTTGTTTTGTTTTTTTTTTTTTTTTTTTTTTTTTTTTTTTTTTTTAAATTTAAGGGTTGTGTTACTTTATCTTCCCCCATCGCTCCACCGTCTTCCTTTTATATCTGCTCCAAATTCCCTCTAAACTGTCGGTCATTTTGCTATTCTTGATCCTTCCCACTGCTCACCTCCCATTCATACTGTTCGTGGGGTATGTTTAATCCGATAACTGTTCATCATGTTAACACGGTTGGATTTAACTCTCTCATAGATGCTTACACAAGAGCCAAGCTCCAATATGCTTTCCTCCTTCTGTTGTGCGTGTGTGTTGTTTCCTCAAATCCAAATATGTTGGACAAAAGCAGACGACGTTGACACCTATGGAACCAAACCTATTATTTTTTATTAACCAGGTAATTATTTATTTATTTTTTCATTATGTATGCTTTTTTTGTAATCTAGGGCATAAAGCTAATATATCTGTTTGAATCTATTTGTAGAGGAATTGCCTCTCTGATTCTTCAAGAACGAGGAGTTTGAGGTATTATTGAAGTTTGTTAATTTTCAAAATTACAATGCCTTTTTCTTTCTTACATTATGTTTATTCCAGATTCTACATTGTCGCACATAGACACAGAAGTAAGCTACAAGAGTGACTCCAACACTAGGGTTTTTTTACACGCCTCTGATCGGTTCCTTGATTTCTATAAGGTAACTTAATTTGAAATTATATTTTGCTTAAAACAATTCCTAGACATTATGAAATCGTGTGATTGTGTTACATGAGCTTGATTTATGTTGCTGAGCAACAATTAGTGTGTTTTATATTTCTTATGATACTGTTAGGGTTACCATCTTGTAATCAATAACAAAGCCTAATTTGAATGCAGATTGGAAATAAAGATGCTATCGAGAAAGATCATGGTCGGACGTAAGTATTATAATTTGTTGTTGCCTAATTGTACTTAAATATTCATTGGATTATTGATCTAAGATGTGGTTAAATTTTTGTTGAAGTCTGTGCCATTTTGGCTAAATATGAAATGAATAGGAGATATCTTGGTAATATGGTTGAACTTAAACAACATGGCCGTAAGGTAAGACAAGTTTTAATAGATTGTTAAAGCAAAAGATGAGTTGTTTATTTGAATAAACGTGATTTGGTCATGTCATTTGTAGATTACCATGACAAATATGGTTATAATTCCAGCAAAGCTTTGAAGTTCCCTCACCTAGAAGTAAATTAATCAAATGACAAATGTTTGGAACTACCAATCACTAATTTTGGAACTGACGATAACTCAACAAAGACCAATACCCTAAAAAGGACATTCATGTGTCTTTCATTCCGTGCAACTTCATAAGTTCTGTCCCTTACACCATAATATATTGGTAGTGTTATGATTGTTGTTGCTATATTACTTATTGAGTATGGTTTCTCCTTCCCTGTTATTTGTTACCCTTATCATTGTTTGTTCACGTGTTTTATTTTTATTTATTTATTTATTTTTTGTTTTTTGTTTTTGTTTTTTTGCAGATTAGCAACAATCTGGTAAGCGTAAGGATGATTTCACAAAAACTAGGATCCTGTTGTTGAACTCAATTTGGTCGTATATGATATTGTAAAAGGAATTTTTAAAAGACTTATAGTTCAAATTTGTATACTTTTGTTATTTATTTTAAATAATGTTTTAAACTTTTTTTTTGTAGGTGTTGAATGTGTGTATTTTCTCCGGTCACCGGAAGGAGTTTAGAAAAAGTGGTTTAAACTCATGGGAGCAACTTATGGAATCGTAATGGAGGTACATTAACGAGGGCAATTTTGTAAAAAGTTGAAACTTCATCATTTATCTCGGTTTTTTATATCGATTAACATTGATATAGTGTCGAATTTTGGTGATATTTCGATGCAGATCTGATACTTGGTTGGTTTTATAGGTTTTCTTCTCCACATAGACGACATGAAAGCTCTGAAATCTTTGGCAAACTGAAGTAAAGGTTGTAGTCTCATACATCCCGTTTTTTTCTTATTATTATATTGAATCCGGATGAACTAACTGAAGTCAAGGTTTGTAGCTTCATACATCCATGTTTTATTCCATCACTTCTGCCTAATGGTATTGGAATGAACAAAAAAGAAGTAATAGATTACCCTTGGAAGTGTTGCTCAAAGTGGCACTTCAAAGTTCCTGAATGATGTGAAGGTATGTTTTCTTTTTTCATATAAATCGTTAAAAATTATGTTTTGCATCATTTACTTTTATTGATTCTTGAAGATTGGAAGAAACATTTGAATTATTAATCTTCATTCCTTTTGAGATAATGAATTTGTAACCTCATGATTTGAATTATGATGACATACGACATACCACAAGTATTCATGTCATGTCATGGATTTGATGATCAAACCACCTGATGAAGTGTTACTCTTTTAATGGAAACTGTCATTTTTCAGTTACCAATAATTCTTTTCAATTAAAAACAATGACGAGTGTAGAAAGGAAATAAGACTATGCGATTATACTAATTATACGGTAACGCATGCCGTTTATTGACAATTATGACCCTGGTCATTTAAATTTTTTTGGCAACGTTTTGGATTTTACTTTGTTTTTTAGGTTCGTATTTTTGTCATAGTAAGATTTTGTTGAAATATGTATCCGATATGCCAAACTTGTCATTAATTCTTATGCAGGGTAAGTTGTGTATATTTGTATTTGTGTTGGGTGTGTTGTGTATTTCGTGTGCAGATTACAGGGTTTACACGCGGGTTAATGGGTAGCTTCATGGAGCTGTGTACCCGAGGTATATATTGTGTGTTTGGTGTATAAAGAGTCTGTCGATAGATCTTTTCTTCATTTTTCTGGTTCTCTGTTCTCTCTCAAGTTAGGGTTTTCTCCCTGTGTGTTCATACTTAAATCTAGAAGATCTTTGTGTGTAAAGTCTTCTTGAGATTCATGTAAATGTTTGAGTGTGAGTGAATTTTGTAGAGAGTTTTCCGATGTAAGTAAATGTTTGATCGAACTGGTTTATAGTGAATAAACTGTTCAAGTTGGGAATCGTTGGTGTTCTTTACTTTCTTTACATGGTATCAGAGCTGTAGGCTTCGTGTTCTTCGTTTTGGTGTTCATCGATGATTGTTTTTTTCCCAGAACTTCATCGTTAAAGGTTGTTTCTAACCTTTTGTTCTCTTTTACAGTTTTTGTTGTTTGATCTGAAGTTTTCTTTCATTGAATCTTTAGATCGGTGTTTTTAGTGAAAAGTTTTTAAAGAATCCTGGTACTGTGAGTTCTTTGTGGATCCTTGCAGGTTCAGTTGCTGGATACTTGGTGTTGAATGTCGGTGTTGCTTCATTCGATTAATCTATCTGTCTGAAATAACTCTCTAGGGGTCGGATCTGATCACCGGTAAACCCTAAGTAGAGAACGGACAAGTAGAGTCGATTCATTAAAGAGATCGTCACTATAGCACTGTGAGGGATTTATTGTTCTCTTCTATTCTTTTAATATTTTGTTTGTGAGATTCTGAATGTCTTGAGTACTCCAGTTATTACTGTTTGCTTTCTGGTATGCTTTCATAGTGTGTTCTTTATGATTTTCTTGATTCGGTATTGATTGTCTTGGGCCCCGACAAACATGGTGACCATCTGGACTTTAAGTCAATACTCGAATCTGTTGTTCGTTGTTTTTTTTTCTTCTTGCTATCTCATTTCTGTAGTGAGTTTTGTGATTAATTTTTTGGTATGGCTGGGTCTACTGATCCTCCGGGTGGAAGTGGAAAAGATGATCAAGTTAATTTTGATTATCCTCTTTTTGTCCATCCTTCTGATAATACTGTTACAACAATTATTACAATAAAACTAATTGGTAATGAGAACTTTAGATTGTGGAGAAGTTCTATGTCTAAAGCCCTTAAGGCTAGGAATAAACTTGGTTTTGTAGATGGAACTTGTAAAAAATCGAGTGTTGATGCATCCAAACAAATTAAGTGGGATAAGGCCAATGCAATTGTTTGTTCTTGGCTCCTGTCGTCTGTTTCTGATTCCATTTATCAGAGTCAAGCCTATTCAGACATTGCTGAGGATGTTTGGAATAGTCTGTTTGAAACTTATAATAAGTCAGATGGTTCTGTGGTCTTTAATATTCATCAACAAATAAATAATTTTAAACAAAATGGAATTTCTCTTTCTAACTACTTCAATAGGCTTGACTCTCTTTGGAAAGAATTTGATGGTCTTACTAGTCTCACTGAATGTACATGTGAAGCTGCTGTTAAACAAAAAGATCACTCTAATCTCATGAAACTTATGCAGTTTCTTAGTGGTCTTGATGATTCATATAGTCAGGTTAAGAGTCATATTTTACTTATGGAACCATTACCTTCTGTTAAAATTGATTTTTCTATATTGTCTAGAGAAGAGTCTCTCCAAAGAAATGGTTCTTTGGGTTCTCTTCAGTCATCTCAAGCTTCATCTAAGTCTCAGTCTACTGCTTTTAATAGTAGATTTAATAATAAGTTTAATTCCAACAGTTCTAATAAAAATAAGAGTCAAATTGTTCAATGCAAAAACTGTGGTGTTAAAGGTCATTCAATTGATAAGTGTTACAAAATAATAGGATATCCAAAAAATTTTAAGAAGAAAAATGATTTTAATGGTCAAAAATCTTTTTCTGTTAATTCTGCTACAACTTCTTCTGGAAGTTCTAGTGTTTCTAATTCTACTGATTCTGTTGGAGATTCTAAGTTTCATCAGCTTACCAAGGAACAATATATCATATTTTGGCAACTTATAAATGATAAGCAGGTTAATGAGGAAGCATCTGCTAGTGCTAATATGGCAGGTACTTGCTTATTCCAAGCTTTTAGTTCCTCTGTTAATAATCAGAAATGGATTGTAGATTCAGGGGCAAATCAACATATGATTGCTTCTGAATCTCTTCTTCATGACACTGTGGATGTGTCTCAATTGAATCTTCTTGTTAGTCATCCTAATGGTACTTCTGCTAAAATAGAAAAGATTGGTAATATTAATATGACTAATTCTTTAACATTGTTTGATGTTTTTGTTGTTCCTGATTTCAATGTACATTTGTTGTTTGTTCATAAAGTTTGTAAGGACAGTAATTGTGAAGTCATTTTTAATGAACATGGTTGCAAAATTCAGGGTTTACAATCAAAGGTGATGGTGGGGAATGGTAGAGAGTCTGGAGGTCTCTATTACATGAATAGTGAACCTTCAGGTAATTCTCTTAGGGTTAATAATTCCTCATCTTTTTGTTGTGTTTCTAAACTCATTTGGCATAACAGGCTTGGTCATCCTTCTGATCAAGCTTTGTTTTTTTTAAAACAAAAACTTAATTTTGAAAATGATATTCTTCCTCCATGTGATGTGTGTCATAAAGCAAAACAAACTAGAGAATCTTTTCCTGTTAGTCAACATGTAACTTCAGGTCTTGGTGAATTAATTCATCTGGTTGTGTGGGGTCCTTATAAAGTGACCACTGTATAAGGATTTAGATATTTCTTGACCATTGTGGATGATTTTACTAGAGCTACTTGGGTATATTTGTTAAAATCAAAGGATGAAGTCTATGAGTGTGTCATGTTGTTTTTTAATATTCTTTTAAATCAATTTGAAGTTAAAATTAAAACAGTTAGGTCAGATAATGGAACTGAATTTTTAAATAATAAAATGAGACATTTGTTTGAGTCTAAAGGTATTATACATCAAACTTCTTGTGTTCACACTCCACAACAAAACGGAGTTGTGGAGAGAAAACACGGGCACATTCTTAATGTTGCTAGATCTTTAATTTTTCAATCTGGTTTACCTCTCAAGTATTGGGGAAAAGCTGTTTTAACTTCTGTTTTTTTAATTAATAGAACTCCTACTTCTGTGTTAAAAGGAGTTTCTCCTTATGAATTGGTTTACAAGTCTTCTCCTGTTTTTGATAGGCTTAGAGTTTTTGGATGTTTATGTTTTGCAACAAAATTCAATAATTTGGACAAATTTTCTGAAAGGGCTGATAAATGTGTTTTTCTTGGTTATTCTTCTGATAAGAAAGGGTATAAAGTTCTTAGTCTTGACTCAAATCTTGTTTTTGTTTCCAGGGATGTTAAATTTTATGAGTCTGTTTTTCCTTTCAAGCTCAAATTTTCTTCAATTACAAATAAGTATAATGATCCTTGTAGCTCTAGTGATCCTTTTTCCTATGATGATTCTTTGTATTCTAGTTCATTACTTGATAATTCTAGAGTTGATAACTTGAGAGATGTCCATCAGAGGGATGGTACTAGTGCAGACCAATATCTGGATGAGACTAATTTGTTTGATGTCAACAACCAGACTGGGGAGGCACATGTGCCTTCTTCTGATGGGATGTTTCCTAGTACTTCTACAATGTCTGAGGAAAGTGGTCAAGACAATACAAATCTTCTTGAAAGTGATCAATCTGTTAGGACTACTAGGTATGGTCGTACTGTGCATTTGCCTGCTAAATTTAGTGATTATATTGTGGAAGGAAAACATAAATTTGGTATTGAAAAAACAGTTACTTATTCTCTACTGGATAATGAAAATCTATGTTTTGTTTCAAATCTTAATAAAACTGTTGAACCAAAAAATTATAGTGAAGCTGTTTTAGATACTAATTGGATAAAAGCTATGAATGATGAAATGGAGGCACTTTATAGAAACAATACTTGGGAAATTACTGATCTTCCCAAAGGAAGAAAACCTATAGGATGTAGATGGATTTATAAGATTAAATATAAGGCTAATGGGGAAATTGAAAGATTTAAAGCTAGACTTGTAGCAAAAGGTTATAGTCAGCGTGAGGGTATTGATTATGAGGAGACTTTTTCTCCTGCTGCTAAAATGGTTTCTGTAAGAGTGGTATTATCTTTAGCAGTTCATAGTTCATGGCCTCTATTTCAACTTGATGTGAATAATGCTTTTTTATATGGTGATTTATCTGAAGATGTGTATATGAGTCAACCTGAAGGATATCATTCAAAAGGTGATATTAGGGTTTGTAAACTAATAAAGTCTTTATATGGTCTTAAACAAGCTCCTAGGAAATGGAATGAAAAGTTGTGTCATTCACTTTCAATTTTTGGTTTTAAACAAAGCATGAATGATTATTCTATATTTGTGAGAAATTATGAGAATACAATTGTAATTTTACTGGTATATGTAGATGATATCATAATCACAGGAAACAGTATTGCTGAATTAGAAAATGTTAAGAATTTCTTAAAATCACAATTTTTTATTAAAGATTTAGGAGAGTTAAAGTATTTTTTAGATATTGAGGTTATTAAAAATGATAAAGGTATTTGTCTGAATCAAAGAAAGTATTGTTTAGAGTTGTTGCATGAGTTTGGTATGCTTGGATGTAAACCTGTTAAGACTCCTTTAGAAACAAATTTGGTTTTAAAAAGGGAGTCAGATTTGGATAAATCTGATTGTGTTGTTAATATAACTGAATTTCAAAAACTTATTGGAAAATTAATTTACTTGACAATGACACGTCCAGATATTTCATATGCTGTGCACATTTTGAGTCAATATACATAAACCTCATAAATCTCATTTAAAAGTAACTCACTTAGAACGCTTTTTAAAGGATTACGTGGTACGATTAGATCGAATAAGCCTTTCTGGAATAAATACTCGGCCGCTTGTGAACCCTCGGGTACTGTTTTATTCAATGTTTGTTCAATTACTCTTTTACCCGCAAAGGCAATGTAGGCATTGGGTTCGGCAATAATGATATCCCCCAACATACCAAAACTAGCTGTCACCCCACCGGTAGTAGGAGATGTAAGAATTGGTACATAGAATAACTTTTTATTTGATTGATAATCATATAAAGCAGAAGATATTTTAGCCATTTGCATCAAGCTTATCTCATGTCTTTAGGGGGGACAACAAAGCTGCAGATTGTTTGGCTGCTTATGGTCATACTCATTCAGACTCCATTTTATTTAATAGCTTAGGGTCTCTTCCTTTTGATTCTAAAAAGCCTGTTCATAGCCATGGCATGTTCTTTTTTAGAGCTCCCTAGCTTGTTTTGATGTTCAGGGGTAAGGCCTTTATGTCCCCCGGAGATATCCATTTTCCTGGAAAGACAAATAAGGCATTCCGATTGATACCGCCAGGAGGGGGAAAACCAAATTCCAAAGAATACAAAAAATTGAAAAATTGGCTCTATATCCAACGAATGAAACTTTCCAGGTATGAAAAAAAGTATTTTGTTTTGGTTCAACCTGTAGTCCCATATAAAAAAACGGATGGTATAAATATTGGATTTTTGAATAGAAGAACAAGATTATTGAATAGCATGGCTAGGGGCTAAGATAACTCAAATGGGAGAGCCATGTTATGGGTGACCTTATTGCACGGTTCAGATGGAAATTCTCTTGTATCTTGGAAAAGTAAGAAACAAAGTACTGTTTCGCGTTCTTCAACTGAGTCTGAATATAGAGCATTGGGCTCTGTGGCTTGTGAAATAATTTGGATTTTAAAATTATTGTTTGATTTTGGTGTTAATGGTTTAACTCCAGTTAATGTTTTTTGTGATAATGAGTCAGCTATTAAATTAGCTTTAAATCCTGTATTTCATGAAAAAACTAAACATTTTAAAATAGATCTGCATTTTATTCGTGAAAAAATTGAAAAGGGTATTTTGAAAATAAATAAAATTAGTTCTTTAAATCAAAATGCAGATATTTTGACAAAGTCCTTGAGTATTTCACAGCATGAATATATTTCTAGTCGTTTGGGTATGATAGATGTTTTTAAAAGTTAATAAAATTTTGAATTAATGATCAGTTTGTGGGGGGGGGGGGGGGGGGGGGTGTTGAAATATGTATCCGATATGCCAAACTTGTCATTAATTCTTATGCAGGGTAAGTTGTGTATATTTGTATTTGTGTTGGGTGTGTTGTGTATTTCGTGTGCAGATTACAGGGTTTACACGCGGGTTAATGGGTAGCTCCATGGAGTTGTGTACTCGAGGTATATATTGTGTGTTTGGTGTATAGAGAGTCTGTCGATAGATCTTTTCTTCATTTTTCTGGTTCTCTGTTCTCTCTCAAGTTAGGGTTTTCTCCCTGTGTGTTCATACTTAAATCTAGGAGATCTTTGTGTGTAAAGTCTTCTTGAGATTCATGTAAATGTTTGAGTGTGAGTGAATTTTGTAGAGGGTTTTCCGATGTAAGTAAATGTTTGATCGAACTGGTTTATAGTGAATAAACTGTTCAAGTTGGGAATCGTTGGTGTTCTTTACTTTCTTTACAGATTTACACAACAAATAAACTATTTTTTTGCCTATTACAATATATATATATATATATATATATATATATATATATACACACACACACACACACAAACACACAATAAATGACATTGCACTTTACTTTTTTTTATGAAAAAAAGTAAGGTTGTATACTTTTTACTATTAATCAGGTCTTTTATGGATTATCTTATCAATGAATCTAACAAATTATTTGGGTAAACAACACAACATATTTTCTGTTTTTTAACCGACTTAGTGATCATTATGCCCTTGGTCGTTTAAAAGTCAGAAATAACAACAGACTGATCCTACTACTACTACCAAAAAGTAAAGTGATTCATATTTACTTGAGATTTCATTTTGATTTGCTTATACTTACTTTGTTCTTGTGATTTTGATTTGAATTAGAAGAGACAAAAAGTGGACAAGATGTTCTTTTGTTAAAAAAATAGTTATTTCAAGAGTTTTTAATGAAAATGCCCCTACATACCTTTACTTTTTACTAAAAAATAATGATTTTTAACACATTTTGTCCAAAATAACCCTATATAATGTTATTTGGGGTATGAAATGCTAAAATGTGACAATTAAAAACCTACATCAGGTTAGTCATTTTATTTATTTAATTGGTCAAAATATCTATTTTTATTTATTTATATATTATTGGAACTTTTATAATGCAACTTTTAGAGTAAAAAAAGTCGAAAGTACGATGTCATAATAGAATAAGATGGAAGTAAGATGCTACTGTACAAAAATGAATGAAAGCATGCTAAATCCAAAAATGAACAGTCGATGAAGCGAAGATTTTGTTAGCCGGGACATCATCAAAGTCGAACAAGTACAACCCGGTGCAGCTACGTGTTGTGAGATGACTTCCTCCCTTTTAATTCAACTTTTGACTATTTTGCCCGTGTGTGCTTTGGTGGAGTTTGACATTTCTGATGTTGCTACATATATTTTGTAAGTATGCCGTGGGTTAGATGATGTTGGTATGTGGTAAGGAAATGCAAACCCTTCGCTTTTATTATTATTATTTTTTATTTTTTATGTCAATATTTTCAATAATCTTTGTTTTTTTTTTTTCAAGATTTTCATATTTGCTGCATTTAAGCACATACATTACACATTTGTCATCGACATTATTTCAAATAGTAAAAAAATCATTTTTCAAAGTGATAAGACAAAAAAGCTGCCGTCATGATTAAAAAATAAACAACCTAACAAAATTACATTGTTATACATTATGCATTTATCAACACCAGTTTAACCCGTCCTAATAACATACAGTACCAAAAAATATTTAATTTCCTTGTTTTAATGCAATTGTTTATTACTGGTTGGTTGTCCAGCTCCTCTTTGACTTTTTTTTTTCTTCGTTTTTTATATTGCCAAATATAGCAACATACTTAACCTCTATGCTTTAATTTTTACCCATAATATCAACTTACTTAGAATTTTCTATTGGTTATAGAAAATTTTAACCTTTTGGTTTTCTCTTTCTTATGTGGCATAAGATCAAATGCTTGCAAAAGATTGGATGTGCATTTCCTTCTGCAAGAAGGCTGAATGTTGGAGAATATTGTAATGGCCACTTCCATTTAGTGTATTATCTTTTCATTAAATAAAATTCATTGCTTGCAATCGTTTAGAAGTTAATAATAATAATTCATATGATTTGATGATTCATGTGTTGTTTCTTTTGTTTATGGCTTCAATAAACTACTTATTATGACTTTTGTTATACGACACTCTAAAAACTATAAAGATTATAGTTCTCATTTGTTATAACAAGTTTTCTCACTATGGGAGAACAAAAAAAAAGTCACTAATGTGGTGTCAGTTTCAAATTAATTATATCAATCTCAACAAGAACCTGAAGGATAATACTGAAGAATTTGTTGTAGTAATTTTTAATTTCCGTGTCTTTTAAAAATTTTGATTTCATGTTATATGTTTTGATTTTAATTTATGTTTTTTAGTTTTAATGTTACGATCTTTGTAATTTAAATATTCTATTTCTTATTTTTAAATTAATGAAATGTTCCTATATAATTCATTTGTTGCTAAGTTTATACCCCTGCTTTTTTATTTCTATTTCTATAATTTAAATAATGCCAAACAAAAACTAGATACCCAAACCTAGCAACCCACCCCACTCCTTCCTCTTTCTCAGACTTGCAGACAATAAAAAATAGACCTTTCCATTCCACTTCCGCCTTCTCCATCCACCGCCCCCCTTTGATGTGTCCTTTCCTCCGCCTCCCTCCATTAACCCCTCCCTTCGCCGTCCCCCTTTGCGAGTTTTGTTCATAAATCGTACCGGTTTGCCATCGCCATCACCATCACCATCATCGTCACAGGTTCTGGTCACAAAATCTAGATCTGCATCTTCATCTTCACCATCACATGCCATTAACGACCAATCAATACCAGATAGCGATCAACATACCAAAAAAAATTGAAGATGACGAAGATGAAGGTTCGAAATCACCCATGAGATTATTAAAAAGTAATTTGAGCGAGGATAGAAGATTTGTTCATTAACAACCTCTTTAGTCCTGCCACTATGAATTCTAGAAGTTCCTGCCACTATGAATTCTAGAAGTCGACGTCAGTTGAATAATTTCGGATTTCCATTTTCCACTATCGCAAGGTCAAAAAGTCAGTCAACACCTTATATTCCCTCGACATGTAATAGTCACTCAACAACCCATCTAGATCTCTCTTTGTTAGTTTATTTCACCTCCTAAAATAACTCCAGTCTCATCTCTGATTCCAGGACAACAATGGCATCATGCCATCTTCTTCTTCTTCTTCTTTTTAGCATGATATTACTAACCACGAAGATACCAATATACTCTTCTTTCTCAACCCACACGTTAACTCCAGGCTCATCTATATCAGTCGAAAACAAAGACCACCTTTTAGTTTCACCCAACGGTCTCTTCACCGCCGGTTTTCATCCCGTCGGAGAGAATGCTTGTGCTTTTGCCGTCTGGTTCTCGGAGAAACCCACATCCGGTAGTCGCACCGTCGTCTGGATGGCTAACAGAGATACACCGGTAAACGGAAAGCGTTCAAAGCTATCCTTATGGGAAGATGGTAATCTTGTTTTGATAGATGCTGGTCAATACGTTATTTGGTCAACGCAGACGGAGTCAACGTCTTCCTCGGTGGAATTACAACTTCATAGCTCAGGTAACCTCGTGCTCCATGGAGACGAAGGAGGACAAGAAGGAAAGCCTCTTTGGCAAAGCTTTGATCACCCGACAGATACCCTTCTTCCAAATCAACTCTTCACTAAAAACACACAGCTTGTTTCTTCTAGAAGTGCAAATAACTACTCTTCGGGTTTCTATAAGCTCTTTTTCGACAATGATAGCATTCTTCGACTTCTATATGATGGTCCAGAAACAACCAGTGCTTACTGGCCTGATCCTCGGATAACAACTTGGCGAGGTGGGAGATTTCAGTTCATAGAGAGTCGCATAGCAAAGCTTGATTCGAATGGTGAATTCATCTCATCAGATGGTTGCAGATTCAAATCATCTGATTTTGGGACTGGAGCACTACAAAGAATGATGAAGATCGACATAGATGGTAATCTAAGACTTTACAGTCTCATTGAACACGAAAGAAGAAAGAAATGGGAGGTAAAATGGCAAGCGCTTTCACATTCTTGCTGGATCAATGGAGCTTGTGGACCAAACAGTCTATGTACATACTCTCATGTTTCAGTTAGGAAATGCAATTGCTTGTATGGATTCAAGATGGTGAATTCTCAAGATTGGAGTTACGGGTGTGAACCTGAATTCCAGCCATGCACAAAAGACGATTGTGGTTTCCTTGAGCTTCCCAATTCGGAATTCTATGGCCACGACTATGCATTTTTCACTAATTCCACTCTCGATGCTTGTAAGAATCGTTGTTTACAGAATAGCACTTGCAAAGGGTTTCAATTAGGATGGATTCTCGACAAGGGATATTTTTGTTTCTTGAAGGCTTCTTTACATAACGGGTATCAAATGGGAATCACCGGTTTGATGTATATCAAACTCCCCAAAACTTTACTATCATCTTTCAATCAGAAAACCACCTCAAAATCGAGCTTCAGTTGTCCACCCCCTGTGCTCACGCCCTTATTAAGATCATACCACAAAACACACGATGTAAAGACGCTTGGAGTCATGCTAGCGTTCGGATGCGCAATCGGGTTTATCGAGATCATCTGCATAGTGTTCTTCTGGTATTGCAGCAGTAAACACTCATCATCCACAACCGACCAAATCTATTTTCCACCTGCAATGGAGTTTAGAAGATTTACATACAGAGAGCTGAAAAGGGCGTCACGTAATTTCAGTGAAGAGATAGGGAGAGGTGGCGCTTCCGTTGTGTATAAAGGCAAGTTAATAGACAACAGGATTGCAGCAATCAAGAGGCTCAAAAGTAATCATCAAGGAGAAGCTGAATTTCAAGCGGAGATAAGTACAATTGGGAGAGTGAATCATATGAACCTGTTAGAGACGTGGGGATACTGTGCAGAAGGAAAACATAGGCTCGTGGTGTACGAATACATGGAGAACGGATCATTGGCTGAAAACTTGGGTGTTGATAAACTTGAATGGGCGACAAGATTTGATATTGCAATAGGAACTGCAAAAGGATTGGCTTATATACACGATGAGTGCTTGGAGTGGGTTCTACATTGTGATGTGAAACCCCAGAACATACTGTTGGATGCGAATTTCAATCCTAAGGTGGCGGATTTTGGTTTATCGAAGGTATTGGATAGAGGTAGTATCGATCATTGGAATTTCTCCATGATGCGAGGGACTCGAGGTTACATGGCACCTGAATGGGTGCTAAATCAACCGATTACCTCAAAAGTTGATGTATTTAGCTATGGCGTTGTGATTTTGGAGATGATAACTGGAAGGAGTCCGGCGATCAATCAAGATGGGGAGAATGAGAAGATGCCTACAGTGATCGAGTGGGTTAAAGATAGGATTCAAACGGTCAACGGGAGTCAAACTGGATCTTGGGTTAAGGACATTGTTGCGCCTTCAATTAGAGGTGAATATGATGAGACGATGATGGAAAATTTGGTGAGAATTGCAGTGCGATGTACGGATGAAGATAAGGAGGCACGACCCTCGATGAGGCAGGTGGTTAATATGCTTCTCCATGTGTAAGTGTTACTAATTATGTTTATGTTTGAGGTAGATTGTAACCTAATGATAAAATGTTTACTAAGATTTTATAAAAAAATTATATAAAAGTATATTGCAAATAATGTTTTGTATTCGTTTTAAAGGGTATGTTTGGTTGGATGTAATAAAATGAAAAAAAAAAAAAATGAAATTAACTAATTAAGGATGTTTTCTATGGACAAAAATACCCAAATAACACAAAAAGACATAAATTTACAATACTTATAACGTTATTTAGTCAAAATTTTGTACCGCATGGAAATTCAAATAATTAAATAACCACAACTACCATATTAATTTAAATAAATAAGCAACGATGAAACTTTTTATAGTAAACCACTTAAAAGTTATCTAATAAAATATTTCTCAATGTCTATTGAAAATAAAACAAAAATAACAATCGTTATCATAATATTCAAAAGCATTGGCCCGAAAAGAATACCAAGTGTAAAGTCACATTTAACTATAATCACCCAAAACCCAAAGTCTCTTATATCATGAGCTAAGAAAATTACCTTAACAGTATGTTTTTCCTATTCTATTCTTGTTAGGCTTTCATAAAATATTAACGAAAAATTAACTAATAGCATCATTTCCAAGTTATATAAAAAAAAAACTACACTCCTGTTGTAAACTTATGATAAATATTCTCTTTAAACTTATGATAAAAGGAACAAAAATAACGAAGTAAAAGGCACATACTAAATAAAGCCACCTGTGTGTTTACCTTTCACTCTACATATCACTTTATGTCCATATTTACCTTAAAAAATGCCTACCATGATTGCAAGCTTTCATGAATATGAAGAATACTTGAAGATAACTTGGGGGAAACCTAAATGTCTATCAACCATGGCTTACTCCTCAAACCAAGTGCAGTCAGATTTATCAATTCGGTCATTTCATAAAGAAGAATATCGTTAAAAAGTTTGGAGCATGTGGAAAGTATTTCAATTACTTCACAAATTGAGGAACTTGCAAAAGGAATATATTAATCAAGAAGATAGTTCATTCAGCCATTTCATCAAACACTTAATACTTAATAGTCACTAATTTTTTAAGAGAACCAATGGCAAAACCGGTTAGAGTGTGGTGTTTTACCAATGGGATTTTATTAGAGTATTTCTGCACCACGAATAGTTGTTGAAGGAAAATATCATGAGAGAAGTGATTTCAACTTGGAAAGGTTACTTCCTTCTACCAATTGGGTGATGAGGGCATGGTGTTTAGTAAAAATGTTTAATGTATATGAAAAGCAGATTCAGATGTAGCTTTCCTCCCTTAAAGTGGGACAAAAAGACTCTTAGTTTCATTATTATGATTATGTATAACTGATATTTGAGTTATTTGAATTGAAATATTAAAGCGCAACAAACATGTGGTCTATCTATGAATCGAATATGATTATGCCATGATCTTGGCATCTTTTCAACAATGCTACTGAAAATTTAAATGGAAAGATCGATTTCGTTTCACTTATTTGGATTTTTCATAGGTTGAGGTGAAAAAAAGGAACGAATGAGACTCCTACAACGTGTCCTGTTGGATTTGTATTAGTTGATGGGCTTGGGCCTTTCGACTTTAAGCAAGGGGACAACACTATAAGTGAAAAATAATTATGGTTTATGGGTTCCAATTTTGCTATTTATTTGACACTTTTTAATGTTTTATAAAGGAATCTATCATGAAATTGATATGGAACTTGCTAAAAACACCAACTCAGGAGCAAAAAGAATGTCAAGAACCAAAGCCTATTTTGCTTGATACATGAGAAGTGAAGGTGACATATGATTGGGCGGTGAGTATCATATTTTTTATAAAAATCCCCATAATGTTACAAAATTGCCATTCGGGTATGTATGTCTTAGAAAATTGGTAACATTTGAATTTACATAACATTTTTTTTTCTTTATCTTTGTTAGCCATCAATTCTCCCGGTTCAAATATTAAAGATAGGGCAGATGGAGATTATGAGTGTACCTATTGGTACCACTGGCACGCTGGAGGTAGGTATCTAGTATAATTTAGACATTTAAATAATAGTCGAACACTTTAATTTTTTTGTAACTTTTTAAATTTAAATTGGTAGATTAACATGGTTTTTGAATGATAGAATTCACAACTACAACTTCATGTCTTTTGATAATGGAATCGGAAAAGAATCTGGAATCATGTTGGGGGAGAGATTGAATGGTCATGATCCTAGTGATTATTATGATGTAAGTAGTTCTTTTGAAGATTTTTTTTTTTTTCATATTTTTTTTTTAAAGTCGCCGTGATGAAAATGTTTCAAAATTTACATATGCAGCCTTCTTAATTGGTATGTTTTTAATTTTTTTTTATTTATTTTAACATCTGCTACACTGCTATTTTTATTGGAAGGAAAGATATCTTGGAAGAGTTGGAATACGAAGGAATCATAAACAATTGCATATTTGGTTGACTTTAAATGGAATGTAATTAGATAAATAAAAATTAAATATTTGTAATTTTTTTATTTATATTTAAAAATTTTTGTTGGCCAAACGTTAGATATATCCCATTATTTTATTGCATTTTTATCGTAAAAGACCAATAGGATGTATGATTATTGATTTACATGAGAAAACCAACCATCTACATTGAATTAGAAAGTGAATAACTAGCTTTTGGTTTTTCCTTCCTTCCGTTTATCCATATTATAGCATTGTACTTCACAAATGATACCTAATTGTGATTAGATATTTCAAAGTACAATGATATAATTGGATAGATTTTTTAGAGTGAAATGTCTCAATAAGAATAAGAAAAAAAATGAAGGTATAATGTAATAAAAGGAAATGTAAGTAAGACGCTTAAATAAACAAATAATATGAAGCATGTTGTTGTTTCTTACATTTAACTCTAATAGAAAACAAGAATGGAATCATATTTCCTTCCATCCGAGCAACCAAACATGCCATGAAATAGAATCTTGAATTCCATTTCCTTTGGAACATTTCCCTTTAAACTAATTCATTTAAATTCATGGAATCTTGAATTCCAATCCCTTCATTATGCATGATTGCTATTTTTCATATTGTAGTAATAAGATGCTGAAATCTAATTTCAGAATGTCAAAAAAAGATTTTTTATACAATGTTGTATTGAAATTATGTTGCTATTTCTTGTATTTCGAATGCTAAATGTTTTTTACTGATATAATTTGGCAGAATTCAAAGTAAAATGTCTCGATAAGAAAAAAAAAATCTATCTGCCGCTAAGCACAAAAGGATTTCATAGCATCCTACTTTTTTTTTGGAGAAATAACATTTTGGAATACATTACTAAAAAAACATTTCACATCTTTTAAAAACGTTTTAAGACTATAAAACAAATTTCTAAGACTTTTTGTCTACTTATAAAAAAGCTTTTTTTGACTTCTTTGGAATAAAAAGTTTGATTTTATAGCATTCTACTTTCATGGAAAATAACATTCCATAATAAAAAAGATTTTATGTTACTATTTTTTATTTTTTTTGTTTGTAAAACATTTTTTTTTTTTTTTTTACTTTTTCGATTGTAAAAAAAGAACATTTTCCCGATCTTTTTGGATTTAAAAACATCTTATGGCATCAAACTTTCTAGAAAATTAGCATTATATAACACATTACTTAAAACAAGATTTTACAAAACCTTTTTTCTTGTTTTTCGATTGTAAAAAAAGAACATTTTCCCGATCTTTTGTGATTTTGACATTTGAGATTTATAAATTCAACAAATTAAAATAAAAGAGATGTTGTTTATTGTGGGGTGTAATTATGATAATTTGTAGTCATAAAAATGTTTAATATGAATTGAGGGGCCAAGGTGTCATTTAAAAGAATTTATTTTGGTTAATTCATTAGAGTTAGGAATGTTTGGGATTTATCTATGACACTTGAAGGGCTTAACTGAAAAATTAAAAAGAAAACCCTTTTAATTTTAATGGATGTAATTATGGATCTTGAAGGGTGTGTCCGTTTCCTCCTTGCCACTGTTCCCTACTTGCACACATAAAGAAAAAAAAAATCGGCAATGCCATTGATTTTGTGGGTGTCGATTGGAAAAATAAAAGAGAGACTGATCCCTCTTTCTCCTTGTGCGTTGTCGGTTTAGAGCAAGAGAAGAAAAAATGCAATTGGCTTGGAGGGAGGAAGAAAGAATCGAGCCAAGCAAGGGGGGGGGGGGGAGAAAGAAGAATTGTTTTGTCGGTCCTAGAGAGGGGGAAGGACTGTGAAAAATCATTCAATTGGTGGTAAAATTCTCTAGTTCATCTTCTCATCATGTTCATAGCTCAATTGCTTTCCAATTGGGTGAGTTGTGATGTCAACTTCATCTTATTTGATGTTAATTAATCTACCTTCTTCATCTTGCAATCCTTCTTTGGTTAATTTCCAGCTTGTTGGGTGTTTTATGGATGGATAATTGCTATCAAAATGTTTTTGTAAACACCCATAAGACCTTTATTGTTTATGTCCTTGAATTACTCCAAGTTTTGGGGACATTATATTCTTTGTTGATTGAAGAAATTCATGTTGTTGTTATCTTGGTTCAGGGAAATAATTTTCTGTAAAAAGACAGTGTTTTGAGCCATCCAAAAGATCTCCAAAACAGTCCTTAAAGGTCTTAATATGAGCCTTAATGGTGGAAGAAACTCAACCCCTAGTGGTGTTTCCTCTTTTAACAATGAACTTTGTTTTTCTCATAAAAACAACGTACTTTGAATCAAGACTTGGGGTTGAAATTGTTATTTTACTTCTTGAAATGTTAGTACTATTAAGAACTCAATTTCCATCTTTATAGTTGATTTTGGTTATGGCTTAATGGTTTAAGTTGTCAATTAACCCTTAAAATGCAATGCTGGAAAATTCTGTAAAATTACAAATCTATCCCTGTTAATATATAAAAATCATCAAAAGTCAGATTGGTGATCCATAAACTCTCAAAGTTTTCATTTTGGGTCTAGTTTGTCCATGAGTTTTCCCATGTCCTGATATTGTCTCTAACCAAGGTGAAAATCTCCATTTTCACAAACATCGAAAATTAGCTGCATGGATATGCAATTTTGTAAAATTCATAGAAAATTGTAAAACAATCGTTTGGATCGTGAGAGTAGTAATTTTAAACTTAAAAGTATGAACTACCGGAATATGGAATAAAGTTGAAATGTTTACAGGTTTAAGTGGTGATAAAGTTGCCTCGAACAGGTTGCTGTTTCATGTTAAAATCTGAAAATTTGGCCTAATGACAAATTTGCATGTTTGGGTATTAAAATGCTATTATTTGTTCATGTAAACTTCTATTAATATATTTCTTTGTGTTTCACTATGGGAAGGTTTGATACCTCAGTTCCTACAAGAGTTGAAGGGTAGAGAAGACACGTTTATGGCAAAGGCGAGTTAATCTTGTGGATTTCAAAGTACTTTGTTAAGAAATGCCATATCTTAGATGGATTGGAATGAACCTAGGCTATTTCGGTTTCATGTGACCATATTATGTGTGATATATTTTTGGGTTGCTATGTTCCTTTATTTATATGAGAACTTATGATGCCTAAATGCTAGATTCTTACCCTTTTCATGTGAGTGGTGTGTTAGGGCCATGATAGAAGCAGTGTTTTGTGATGATTATATGTGATGGATGCATGCCTTGCTTTCTTGGAAACACTTGTCTATGATGATTAGGACAAAGCATGATATTGATGTTGTCAAGCCATAATGATGATATATGCATGAACTTATATATGATGTAAAATGTTCAACTTGTATTCACTTGTTTACATGTTTACATAAGAAGTAATTTGGGAAGTTATATGCTATAAAAAGATTTGGGAAGTTATATGCTATAAAAAGATGATAATTATTATGCATGAATACTTATGGATGTCATTTGTGTAAACCATTAAAAGATGAATTAATAGCTGATTATTTAAAAGGGGAATACACTAGTGGGTGAAGTGTACCAACCTAGACTTAGATGTGTACCCTATCCATATAATATGATGGCTTAGTGGGTTGAAAGATACATATAGGATAAGAGTTTAAGACAACTTTGATGCCAAATGGTTTTTGTAGACAACCACTCGGGATATGGTCCATGGTTTCCATGACATGAGTGGTGTTGACGATTGATGGAACGTTTGCACAAACACTACATGGGCGTTGGGAGATGTAACTTGATGGAATTGACACTGCTTGTTCGAATCCTTAATGACAATACATGTACTAGTATATGCAACATCGGAGTAGCGAACGCAACAAACCGGGAGCAATGTTATGGGTGAGAGTCGCATCTTTCCTAGTGTATTAGTCTGTTTCGGGTGGTAGCCAGGGTTGGAAAGGTAGCATATAGATTGGATTTTCCTGAGGAGCTCAGCAAAATCCACAACACCTTCCATGTGTCTCAGCTTCAAAACCGTGTGGTTGATGATTCAGTGGTTATCCCTATAGATGATACTTAGGTAGACAAACGCTTGAACTATGTTGAGAGACCAGTGACAATTTTAGACTGCAACACGAAGGCCTTGCACAAAAAGGTGGTATCCTTGGTCAAGTTTCTGTGGCGACATCGGAAGGGTTTCGAATGGACATAGGAACCCGAATCTGATATGTGAGAGCATTACCAGGAGTTGTTCATGGCAATGAACTTCGAGACAAAGTATAGTTTAAGTGGGAGAGAATTGTAACATTCTGATGATGAGGTATTTCCAAATTAAACCCTAAGTATGAAGATTTATTGTATCTTAGCCCTTGTGTATGAGAAATGTTGCAGAATGGCTCATATTGGCATTTTTGTATTATTTGGACCGAGGTCACATACTCTGGGTTAGCCTAGCTTATGTATGACGTATGTGCATGATCCTTAAACACTAATTTTTAGGGTTTGAACCCTATTTAAACATCCTTAAGTCCCCAACCTACCTTCTTTCATCAGCCTCCAACCCACCTTGGTCCCTAAACGAACCCTAATCCACTTTGGAGCACTCTTGAGCTTTGTATGTGTGTGTGTTTTGGTTACTTTGAAGGAGAGAGGTGAAGAATATAAGATCATATTGGAGGAGTAGGAGGAGTAGGACTCTTTGGATCCAGAATCTTATCACCATTTGGCATCAGTTGGAGGTAAAAAGCTTTGAACTTGATGAAACTATTGTTGGGTTTTGAGCAATCTAACCCTTCCTAAGTGTGCATGCAACCCTAATAAACCTTGGATCTATGTTTTCTTCTAAAATACATGCAAATAATAATTTCCAAGGTTTCTTCCTAACTAGCATAGCATAAGTATTACGAATCATAAAATTGCTAGTAGAAGTACATACCTTTTGATAGTGGTTGATTGCTTGGAGTTTGAGAGCCTAGCACCAATAATGTGAATGCCTCAAATGGAATCACAAATCACCACAAATGCTAGGAAAACTTTGAGAGAGTAGTATACTTTCTTATGAAATCGGTCACCTCTAAGTCTCACAACTAGTGTCACATTTCTTGCATCATATGCTTCTTTATATAGTGTGCATGGTTAGGGTGAAACCCTAATAACCCATGTCTTTTCCTTTCCAAGGATCCATGGGTTAAAAGCTCCATGGATCATCCATGGACTTCCATATTAGCTTAGCCCATTAACAAATGAGTATTAGCCCACACTATATAAAATATAATAGTCCATAATTTAATCAGTCTTCTTTTTAATCTCTAAATTAATTCATAATTAATTTAAGACTAAAACTAATTAAACAACATGACTTCATATTAATATATTATAACTTATAATATATTAATAAATCGTAAGTATACAATTCTCATAAAATTATCCATAAATTGTTTGGATGAAATGCAACCCAAATGGACCATGCCGGGTCGGGTCAAGTATGTACCAAATAAGTTATGGACTTAGACACCTTATCCAATAGACTCCCAATTGGATAAGTCTAATAACTATATTTGTGTATGTTACTTCAGGAACCAACCAGCAATCGTAGCTCTTGAAAACTCTGTTGAACTATGAAGCGCCATTTTAGATAAGTGATCATATAATCCTCTGTTCTCATGATATCAGCCGGACAAATACATGGAACAACATCGTACTCATTGTCCAGCAGTTTGTTTCCCAATTTTCGATTTGTTTGACAAAGAACTTAATCGAACACATCAATTTAGTTCTGACCGGCCGGTACATAGGTCACAACAAAATCATCGAGGGGCCCAGATATCGCTTCTATTTCTAGAAGGAACAGATAAACTTCGACTTATATGCTTGTTCTACTACTTGTTGAATTGTACACAAAGGCACGTTTTATAACATCAAGTTACTGATGCGTTTACGTGCAATCAATGCACAACCAACTCTTAGGTAACAACTCATATCTCTAGGTTTGAAGATTTATATGATATTACCGTCTCACGATCACTCGAGATAAATTCCATGAAGTGATACAAGTGAGCGTGGGTTTATTCCAATACTCATAACTTATGAGCACTCATGAATGTTGTAGCAACCATTGCTATGACTAAACCCATTTAGCCATCTACAAACTCGATTCACGACAGTCTTGATTCATACGTACTTCCAACATATGAACGAATGTGGAGTGTTTAAATAACTTAGTCGTTCGGAAAGAATAACCTAGCTATTTTGGAAGTCAAAACATGCAAAGTGAAACAAAATAATAATCGAATCCAATATGGTCTCAGAACCCTTTTGAATATAAATAGAACCACCTTTTATTTATCACCGTATTGATTACACATTATTCATTGTATAATGTTTCAAACAATCAACTTAAGACTTGAATAAAAACAACAGTCGTCCCATGCTCCTAGCATGTACACTTTGTTTTTCTAAACAATAGTTATGCCATACTCCTAGTATGCACACTATGTTTGTCTATGATCCTTACATTGTGATGTAGATCAATTGAACATGATTCCAATGATACTCATTTCACAATCCCAAATCCTTATTGTAAATGTGAGAATCCCCCATTCCTATCATTTACCAAAAATCTGTTAGATTTTAAACTTTTATGCAATGTTCCTCTTGTAATGATTATTCACAAAGTCACCAAAACCTTGTCACCAGTCATTACAGAGTATTCCAAAGAAGGTCAACTTCTATGGAACGGAAGTCTCATATTCAAAGTACATTGCTATGAACATCCTTCTTGCATTAAGGTTTTCTAATCTTACATAGATTGAATAACTTCCACATATGGAGTCATTTCCATAGTCCCATTTTGACTATCACTTCCGAACAAGAGTTACTTCTTTTCAGAACATGTCAATACGGTCCTTTCCGACAACTTACATCATACTTCCAACTTTCCCTGAGCAACCAATCTTTGGCGAACCTCAGATTGTCCTCGACAATTGCTTAATCACTTTAGTCATATCCAGTTCTAGACTTTTCCCTTCTCAGTGCCTTAAGCATTAAGAAAATTTAGAAAAGATGAATATTATAGCACATGCAATCGATCCTATATCCGAAGCATATGGGACACGATTCATGATGTTTGACATAAAGACATGATACTAGACCAGTCTTTTGCTATAATATTTTTTATTTGCCATGTTTTCAAAATTTAACTATGAAGAGGGATGCCGTAATCATAATCGAATTTTGAAAACACAATATATATATATATATATATATATATATATATATATATATATATATATATATATATATATATAGAATTTCTTCAAGTTGAACCATTCCAACATAAAATTCATATATATATATATATATATATATATATATATATATATATATATATATATATATATATATATATATATATATATATATATTCTTGACTAAAGATGATTAAAATCTCAATCTAAGCTTTAGAATTGAAATAAAGTATTTCCTCTCCCTTAATTATAGCAAAACAACTTTTCAACCCCTGCAACTTCACGAATTGAAACTTTGTTTTCTATAATTAACATTGCTAACTTGCAACACTAAATGTAATAATCAAGCTCCCACTAACATGATTATTATCAGCATAACACTTATGCTCCCACTAGCTCTGACATATTTCCAGAAATCTGCTGGACTTCTGAAATTTAGATTCATACAACCTTTCTTAGATAGCTCACATGTGTGTCTAAACAATTTTCAGAACTATGAAAAGGGATACCGTAATCATAGTCTTAATTGTTTAGACCGTTGCCATTTCTCACAAGTCCATGTTAGTGTGCCGGTGAACCACACGCGCTCCACTAACGACTTTTGAAAATGCAAATAACACAATTGACATCTACGTAAAATCTACTTAGTGAAAGCGTTTCCTCACCATCATTTTCATGAATCGGAGAGAAATCTTATGACACTTAGATTTTATAGTGTTTAAGTTCCTATCCATGTGAATTTGTCAAAACCATAATCACAAGATAAGGTTAGTGACAAATTCAGCCTTACATGGATTAAACTTGTTCAATCTTAGTTTCTTGTCACCTGGGTAGCACAAGGCCCACCAATGCTTCCAAGTTGAACTATGATAACTCACATGCAAATTCAACTTATTTGAAGTAGGTACAGAAATAAGAGTTATGTCAACACGATAGGTTGGAAACCTTAAGTCGTGTGCTAGTGATAAATTACAGGTTTTACTCTTGATTAAATCTTGAAACTCTTTCAGGATCTTTAAGGCTCTCACTGTCCCCTTGACATATAAGTTTCTCCAGTTAAGAACCATTCCTTGACAAAACAAATATTCAATGGATAGTGCGGATTCTTATCAAGACTAACACTTTACACAATTGGTCTTAGTTGGTCTGTGTCTCATCCAAGACATCACAACTTACCAATCTCAAATGTACAAGAGTAGAAAACATTTTACTCTTACATTTGACTAGTGTTAATAAATCTTCCTTTATGTCACTCAAGGTTACAATCTTGGAGTATGACTCTAAGAATTGTTTTGGAACGAAGTATGACTCATCTTCTTGATTTTAACCAATCCAACAATTCATGACCTCTCTTCTTAGCCATAACAATGCACTAAGACGTCCTTAGAGTATGAATTTGTGATATGGTTTCATAATCATTAAGATGATCATGAAATATGATACTAAAGTACTCTCCCATCCTTTCAGATTTGAGAAACTTTTATCTTTCTGCCTAATTTGATTCTTCTCATTGGTTTTGTCATACATTGTAACATTTCCAATGTTACAAAATTATACTTAACCTCATAAGTATAATCATATTTACTAATCTTTAGTAAATCATGACAAATGAATCTTTGTGGTGGACCTTGACCAGCGCACACCCAGTGTACCTAATTCCTTAGTCCTTCAATTGACTCACATATACATGTGATCAAAGAATTAGTCTTAATTTTTCAAAGATGAAAATTCTCATTCATCATACAATACAACTTGTATGATTCCAAGTTTCTGCGCAATTGAAACTTGGGTGATGAAAATCTTTCTTCATTTGGTAAATTCAGACACTACCACAAATGAAGAAAACAAATCCACTTTCCAATATTGCTATTACTGGAAACATATAAGCAACAATTTTCCACAGATGCCATTGTAAGGATATTTTTAAAATAAATAAAATTAAAACCCTTTTTTTCTAATATTTTAAAACTTTGCGGAAAAACTTATCCTTACAATCCACATGAAAACCTTGTTGTTATCTATTCATAAGCAATATATTATAACTCTTAAGCAACAGCTCAAAATTCTGATTACCGAACCATGCGATTGAAACCCACCTTCGCAATCAGAATCAACATATACTTACTTTAAGCTTCCTATCTTTTCTTTGATTCTTAAAACATCAGCATGTAACCCATTCACATTATGTAATAAGAATCTCCAAATAGGAACTTAATAGAGTTAGACAGTGGACTTTACCCGAAGTAGAGTCAAACTTTTTGACTTGATCAATCTTATGATCTTTCAGGTAAATATGGCAGCTTCGCAATCAGTGTCCCTCCCTTTGGCAATAAAACATATAGACCCTTTGGTAATGACACATGAGACTATCTCAAACTTAGCCTTTCTCTTTACCATTTGGTCAACCGAGTTGATTATGGCCGATCCCTTTCCATTGGGAAGAGAAATGATTTTCTAGATATCCAATGTCCATTTAAGGTTTGAGAAGTTGATCTTCTAATAAAATTTGCTTTACTAGTGTTCCAAATCATTGCTGAATCTACAACACTGAGCAAATAGATAAGATCATTAAGGCTCGTGTCATAGTCTGTCTCATAGTAGTCCCAAAGGGACTCACTATGTTACCAAGAAGGTGATTAAACATCCAACTTTCACAAGACTTTGACACCCAACTCTCCCGGCTTGTCAATATGTGACTTTATCTCCAAGATGTGAGCACACATAGACTATGCTTGCCAATAGGGATTGAGTGACTTTAAACTTTTCAATAACTTGTGGATGAGGGAGAATAATTGGAGGAGGTGGAGGAAGTGAAACATGATGTTGAGGGACACCATCTTCAAGAGATTTGGGAAGATCATAGTTGTCTGAACCAGACATCTATAATGGGAGAAAATCAAGTTAGTTGATTCAAAATCCTTAATATAACACCCAATATGAAATATTAAGGCTAGACCCAACACAATATTTTATAATTTGGAAGAGGGATGCCGTAATCCAAGCTATAAAATATTTGAAGGTAGGCGAATGACGATTCACCAATTTCCACCATGAAAAACGAATAATTTATTAGGTTTTAATTGGATTTGAAATTCCTAGATCTTTTGAGATTCATTGAACTTTTCAATGGCATGTTTCAATCTCGAGTGTGCCCTCTCAAATTTTATGATTGGGATGCCGAGGATCACAAAACAAGGTGTGAATAACTATACCAATTCACTTGGTACCCTTAACATTATCACCTAATCAATGTGCCGGTTAACCATACACGCTCCATTGATCTATGACAAACATTAAGTCACCCTTCGTGATCCCTACTAGTCCAAGTTAGTGTGCCGGTTAACCACACACGCTCCACCATCGACTTGGTAAGGTACAAAGTGTGAATTCCATGGGCTAGCACCAAATTCACATTTTTCCTAAAGTAACTAAGATTGGGAATTAAATAAAACATTTAGTTACTTTATAATATTCATCATACTTAATGATAATTTATAAGTCCTTGTCTTACCCGTTTGACTAACGACCCTCCACCAGTCAAGCAAGCGGTGGGTGAGAGTGGACACCCATTAAGTTGCCATTTTTTAGGCAACAACCTTATACCCACCTTATAGACGGGCTTTGTGAATGAGGCCTACTAACGGTAAAACGACTTGTTATTATACATATATATATATATATATATATATATATATATATATATATAATAATTAACCATTAATGTTATAAATAGTATAAGTGTTGAATTTTAACTTTTAAAACTCTAAGGGTTTGGAATTAAAGTTTGTGTGAGACTTTACAAATTCCAAAACTTGAGGGCAAGTTTTGAACAATTCATAAACTTTTGGATATCCATAACTTGAGGACAAGTTATGAAGTCCATAAAAGCATTTATTAGAAAAACTCTTCAAAAGTGTAACTTATGACTTCTTAAAAAAACATTTAAAAGAAAAAACTTTTGGAATTCCATAACTTGAGGACAAATTATGAATTCCATTAAAACACATTAAGATCAAGAATTAACTTACAAACAATTTGCAAATAATTCCTATGATCTAACAAAACTCATATGAACATGAACATCCACATCAACAATTTCAAGAATCATATGAACACATATAAACTTGAAATTTTGATTATAACTTTGAAATTGGTCCACCATCATCATTACCACATCAAAAACAGGTTTTATGAGTCCAAAATAGTTTAAGGTAATAATTCTAGACCAATTCCAGCACCAAAACTCGAAGATATGCTATCTGGGGTCCAACTAGTCGAGTGCATGAACCAACTCGCCGAGTTGGATGAATTTTGTCTTGGACTCGTCGAGTCCCTTCATGGACTCGGCGAGTCTGCTGTGCAGACAACACATAAACTTCAATTTTCAGCAATTTGCATCAAGTATTCAACAAAACAAGCCTAGGCTCTGATACCACTGTTGGGTTTTGAGCAATCTAACACTTCCTAAGTGTGCATGCAACCCTAATAAACCTTGGATCTATGTTTTCTTCTAAAATACATGCAACTAATAATTTCCAAGGTTTCTTCCTAACTAGCATAGCATAAGAATTATGAATCATAAAATTGCTAGTAGAAGTACATACCTTTTGATAGTGGTTGATTGCTTGGAGTTTGAGAGCCTAGCACCAATAGTGTGAATGCCTCAAATGGAATCACAAATCACCACAAACGCTTGGAAAACTTTGAGAGAGTAGTATACTTTCTTATGAAATCGGTCACCTCTAAGTCTCACACAACTAGTGCCACATTTCTTGCATCATATGCTTCTTTATATAGTGTGCATGGTTAGGGTGAAACCCTAATAACCCATGTCTTTTCCTTTTTCAAGGATCCATGGGTTAAAAGCTCCATGGATCATCCATGGACTTCCATATTAGCTTAACCCATTAACAAATGAGTATTAGCCCACACTTTATAAAATATAATAGCCCATAATTTAATCAGTCTTCTTTTTAATCTCTAAATTAATTCATAATTAATTTAAGACTAAAACTAATTAAATAACATGACTTCATATTAATATATTATAACTTATAATATATTAATAAATCGTAAGTATACAATTCTCATAAAATTATCCATAAATTGTTTGGATGAAATGCAACCCAAATGGACCATGCCGGGTCGGGTCAAGTATGTACCAAATAAGTTATGGACTTAGACACCTTATCCAATAGACTCCCACTTGGATAAGTCTAATAACTATATTTGCGTATGTTACTTCAGGAACCAACCAACAATCGTAGCTCTCGAAAACTCTGTTGAACTATGAAGCGCCATTTTAGATAAGTGATCATATAATCCTCTGTTCTCATGATATCAGCCGGACAAATACATGGAACAACATCGTACTCATTGTCCAGCAGTTTGTTTCCCAATTTTCGATTTGTTTGACAAAGAACTTAATCGAACACATCAATTTAGTTCTGACCGGCCGGTACATAGGTCACAACAAAATCATCGAGGGGCCCAGATATCGCTTCTATTTCTAGAAGGAACAGATAAACTTCGACTTATATGCTTGTTCTACTACTTGTTGAATTGTACACAAAGGCACATTTTATAACATCAAGTTACTGATGCGTTTACGTGCAATCAATGCACAACCAACTCTTAGGTAACAACTCATATCTCTAGGTTTGAAGATTTATATGATATTACCGTCTCACGATCACTCGAGATAAATTCCATGAAGTGATACAAGTGAGCGTGGGTTTATTCCAATACTCATAACTTATGAGCACTCATGAATGTTGTAGCAACCATTGCTATGACTAAACCCATTTAGCCATCTACAAACTCGATTCACGACAGTCTTGATTCATACGTACTTCCAACATATGAACGAATGTGGAGTGTTTAAATAACTTAGTCGTTCGGAAAGAATAACCTAGCTATTTTGGAAGTCAAAACATGCAAAGTGAAACAAAATAATAATCGAATCCAATATGGTCTCAGAACCCTTTTGAATATAAATAGAACCACCTTTTATTTATCACCATATTGATTACACATTATTCATTGTATAATGTTTCAAACAATCAACTTAAGACTTGAATAAAAACAACAGTCGTCCCATGCTCCTAGCATGTACACTTTGTTTTTCTAAACAATAGTTATGCCATACTCCTAGTATGCACACTATGTTTGTCTATGATCCTTACATTGTGATGTAGATCAATTGAACATGATTCCAATGATACTCATTTCACAATCCCAAATCCTTATTGTAAATGTGAGAATCCCCCATTCCTATCATTTACCAAAAATCTGTTAGATTTTAAACTTTTATGCAATGTTCCTCTTGTAATGATTATTCACAAAGTCACCAAAACCTTGTCACCAGTCATTACAGAGTATTCCAAAGAAGGTCAACTTCTATGGAACAGAAGTCTCATATTCAAAGTACATTGCTATGAACATCCTTCTTGCATTAAGGTTTTCTAATCTTACATAGATTGAATAACTTCCACATATGGAGTCATTTCCATAGTCCCATTTTGACTATCACTTCCGAACAAGAGTTACTTCTTTTCAGAACATGTCAATACGGTCCTTTCCGACAACTTACATCATACTTCCAACTTTCCCTGAGCAACCAATCTTTGGCGAACCTCAGATTGTCCTCGACAATTGCTTAATCACTTTAGTCATATCCAGTTCTAGACTTTTCCCTTCTCAGTGCCTTAAGCATTAAGAAAATTTAGAAAAGATGAATATTATAGCACATGCAATCGATCCTATATCCGAAGCATATGGGACACGATTCATGATGTTTGACATAAAGACATGATACTAGACCAGTCTTTTGCTATAATATTTTTTATTTGCCATGTTTTCAAAATTTAACTATGAAGAGGGATGCCGTAATCATAATCGAATTTTGAAAACGCATATATATATATATATATATATATATATATATATATATATATATATATATATATATATATAGAATTTCTTCAAGTTGAACCATTCCCACATAAAATTCATATATATATATATATATATATATATATATATATATATATATATTCTTGACTAAAGATGATTAAAATCTCAATCTAAGCTTTAGAATTGAAATGAAGTATTTCCTCTCCCTTAATTATTGCAAAACAACTTTTCAACCCCTGCAACTTCACGAATTGAAACTTTGTTTTCTATAATTAACATTGCTAACTTGCAACACTAAACGTAATAATCATGCTCCCACTAACATGATGATTATCAGCATAACACTTATGCTCCCACTAGCTCTGACATATTTCCAGAAATCTGCTGGACTTTTGAAATTTAGATTCATACAACCTTTCTTAGATAGCTCACATGTGTGTCTAAACAATTTTCAGAACTATGAAAAGGGATACCGTAATCATAGTCTTAATTGTTTAGACCGTTGCCATTTCTCACAAGTCCATGTTAGTGTGCCGGTGAACCACACGCGCTCCACTAACGACTTTTGAAAATGCAAATAACACAATTGACATCTACGTAAAATCTACTTAGTGAAAGCGTTTCCTCACCATCATTTTCATGAATCGGAGAGAAATCTTATGACACTTAGATTTTATAGTGTTTAAGTTCCTATCCATGTGAATTTGTCAAAACCATAATCACAAGATAAGGTTAGTGACAAATTCAGCCTTATATGGATTAAACTTGTTCAATCTTAGTTTCTTGTCACCTGGGTAGCACAAGGCCCACCAATGCTTCCAAGTTGAACTATGATAACTCACATGCAAATTCAACTTATTTGAAGTAGGTACAGAAATAAGAGTTATGTCAACACGATAGGTTGCAAACCTTAAGTCGTGTGCTAGTGATAAATTACAGGTTTTACTCTTGATTAAATCTTGAAACTCTTTCAGGATCTTTAAGGCTCTCACTGTCCCCTTGACATATAAGTTTCTCCAGTTAAGAACCATTCCTTGACAAAACAAATATTCAATGGATAGTGCGGATTCTTATCAAGACTAACACTTTACACAATTGGTCTTAGTTGGTCTGTGTCTCATCCAAGACATCACAACTTACCAATCTCAAATGTACAAGAGTAGAAAACATTTTACTCTTACATTTGACTAGTGTTAATAAATCTTCCTTTATGTCACTCAAGGTTACAATCTTGGAGTATGACTCTAAGAATTGTTTTGGAACGAAGTATGACTCATCTTCTTGATTTTAACCAATCCAACAATTCATGACCTCTCTTCTTAGCCATAACAATGCACTAAGACGTCCTTAGAGTATGAATTTGTGATATGGTTTCATAATCATTAAGATGATCATGAAATATGATACTAAAGTACTCTCCCATCCTTTCAGATTTGAGAAACTTTTATCTTTCTGCCTAATTTGATTCTTCTCATTGGTTTTGTCATACATTGTAACATTTCCAATGTTACAAAATTATACTTAACCTCATAAGTATAATCATATTTACTAATCTTTAGTAAATCATGACAAATGAATCTTTGTGGTGGACCTTGACCAGCGCACACCCAGTGTACCTAATTCCTTAGTCCTTCAATTGACTCACATATACATGTGATCAAAGAATTAGTCTTAATTTTTCAAAGATGAAAATTCTCATTCATCATACAATACAACTTGTATGATTCCAAGTTTCTGCGCAATTGAAACTTGGGTGATGAAAATCTTTCTTCATTTGGTAAATTCAGACACTACCACAAATGAAGAAAACAAATCCACTTTCCAATATTGCTATTACTGGAAACATATAAGCAACAATTTTCCACAGATGCCATTGTAAGGATATTTTTAAAATAAATAAAATTAAAACCCTTTTTTTCTAATATTTTAAAACTTTGCGGAAAAACTTATCCTTACAATCCACATGAAAACCTTGTTGTTATCTATTCATAAGCAATATATTATAACTCTTAAGCAACAGCTCAAAATTCTGATTACCGAACCATGCGATTGAAACCCACCTTCGCAATCAGAATCAACATATACTTACTTTAAGCTTCCTATCTTTTCTTTGATTCTTAAAACATCAGCATGTAACCCATTCACATTATGTAATAAGAATCTCCAAATAGGAACTTAATAGAGTTAGACAGTGGACTTTACCCGAAGTAGAGTCAAACTTTTTGACTTGATCAATCTTATGATCTTTCAGGTAAATATGGCAGCTTCGCAATCAGTGTCCCTCCCTTTGGCAATAAAACATATAGACCCTTTGGTAATGACACATGAGACTATCTCAAACTTAGCCTTTCTCTTTACCATTTGGTCAACCGAGTTGATTATGGCCGATCCCTTTCCATTGGGAAGAGAAATGATTTTCTAGATATCCAATGTCCATTTAAGGTTTGAGAAGTTGATCTTCTAATAAAATTTGCTTTACTAGTGTTCCAAATCATTGCTGAATCTACAGCACTGAGCAAATAGATAAGATCATTAAGGCTCGTGTCATAGTCTGTCTCATAGTAGTCCCAAAGGGACTCACTATGTTACCAAGAAGGTGATTAAACATCCAACTTTCTCAAGACTTTGACACCCAACTCTCCCGGCTTGTCAATATGTGACTTTATCTCCAAGATGTGAGCACACATAGACTATGCTTGCCAATAGGGATTGAGTGACTTTAAACTTTTCAATAACTTGTGGATGAGGGAGAATAATTGGAGGAGGTGGAGGAAGTGAAACATGATGTTGAGGGACACCATCTTCAAGAGATTTGGGAAGATCATAGTTGTCTGAACCAGACATCTATAATGGGAGAAAATCAAGTTAGTTGATTCAAAATCCTTAATATAACACCCAATATGAAATATTAAGGCTAGACCCAACACAATATTTTATAATTTGGAAGAGGGATGCCGTAATCCAAGCTATAAAATATTTGAAGGTAGGCGAATGACGATTCACCAATTTCCACCATGAAAAACGAATAATTTATTAGGTTTTAATTGGATTTGAAATTCCTAGATCTTTTGAGATTCATTGAACTTTTCAATGGCATGTTTCAATCTCGAGTGTGCCCTCTAAAATTTTATGATTGGGATGCCGAGGATCACAAAACAAGGTGTGAATAACTATACCAATTCACTTGGTACCCTTAATATTATCACCTAATCAATGTGCCGGTTAACCATACACCCTCCATTGATCTATGACAAACATTAAGTCACCCTTCGTGATCCCTACTAGTCCAAGTTAGTGTGCCGGTTAACCACACACGCTCCACCATCGACTTGGTAAGGTACAAAGTGTGAATTCCATGGGCTAGCACCAAATTCACATTTTTCCTAAAGTAACTAAGATTGGGAATTAAATAAAACATTTAGTTACTTTATAATATTCATCATACTTAATGATAATTTATAAGTCCTTGTCTTACCCGTTTGACTAACGACCCTCCACCAGTCAAGCAAGCGGTGGGTGAGAGTGGACACCCATTAAGTTGCCATTTTTTAGGCAATAACCTTATACCCACCTTATAGACGGGCTTTGTGAATGAGGCCTACTAACGGTAAAACGACTTGTTATTATACATATATATATATATATATATATATATATATATATATATATATATATAATAATTAACCATTAATGTTATAAATAGTATAAGTGTTGAATTTTAACTTTTAAAACTCTAAGGGTTTGGAATTAAAGTTTGTGTGAGACTTTACAAATTCCAAAACTTGAGGGCAAGTTTTGAACAATTCATAAACTTTTGGATATCCATAACTTGAGGACAAGTTATGAAGTCCATAAAAGCATTTATTAGAAAAACTCTTCAAAAGTGTAACTTATGACTTCTTAAAAAAACATTTAAAAGAAAAAACTTTTGGAATTCCATAACTTGAGGACAAATTATGAATTCCATTAAAACACATTAAGATCAAGAATTAACTTACAAACAATTTGCAAATAATTCCTATGATCTAACAAAACTCATATGAACATGAACATCCACATCAACAATTTCAAGAATCATATGAACACATATAAACTTGAAATTTTGATTATAACTTTGAAATTGGTCCACCATCATCATTACCACATCAAAAACAGGTTTTATGAGTCCAAAATAGTTTAAGGTAATAATTCTAGACCAATTCCAGCACCAAAACTCGAAGATATGCTATCTGGGGTCCAACTAGTCGAGTGCATGAACCAACTCGCCGAGTTGGATGAATTTTGTCTTGGACTCGTCGAGTCCCTTCATGGACTCGGCGAGTCTGCTGTGCAGACAACACATAAACTTCAATTTTCAGCAATTTGCATCAAGTATTCAACAAAACAAGCCTAGGCTCTGATACCACTGTTGGGTTTTGAGCAATCTAACACTTCCTAAGTGTGCATGCAACCCTAATAAACCTTGGATCTATGTTTTCTTCTAAAATACATGCAACTAATAATTTCCAAGGTTTCTTCCTAACTAGCATAGCATAAGAATTATGAATCATAAAATTGCTAGTAGAAGTACATACCTTTTGATAGTGGTTGATTGCTTGGAGTTTGAGAGCCTAGCACCAATAGTGTGAATGCCTCAAATGGAATCACAAATCACCACAAACGCTTGGAAAACTTTGAGAGAGTAGTATACTTTCTTATGAAATCGGTCACCTCTAAGTCTCACACAACTAGTGCCACATTTCTTGCATCATATGCTTCTTTATATAGTGTGCATGGTTAGGGTGAAACCCTAATAACCCATGTCTTTTCCTTTTTCAAGGATCCATGGGTTAAAAGCTCCATGGATCATCCATGGACTTCCATATTAGCTTAACCCATTAACAAATGAGTATTAGCCCACACTTTATAAAATATAATAGCCCATAATTTAATCAGTCTTCTTTTTAATCTCTAAATTAATTCATAATTAATTTAAGACTAAAACTAATTAAATAACATGACTTCATATTAATATATTATAACTTATAATATATTAATAAATCGTAAGTATACAATTCTCATAAAATTATCCATAAATTGTTTGGATGAAATGCAACCCAAATGGACCATGCCGGGTCGGGTCAAGTATGTACCAAATAAGTTATGGACTTAGACACCTTATCCAATAGACTCCCACTTGGATAAGTCTAATAACTATATTTGCGTATGTTACTTCAGGAACCAACCAACAATCGTAGCTCTCGAAAACTCTGTTGAACTATGAAGCGCCATTTTAGATAAGTGATCATATAATCCTCTGTTCTCATGATATCAGCCGGACAAATACATGGAACAACATCGTACTCATTGTCCAGCAGTTTGTTTCCCAATTTTCGATTTGTTTGACAAAGAACTTAATCGAACACATCAATTTAGTTCTGATCGGCCGGTACATAGGTCACAACAAAATCATCGAGGGGCCCAGATATCGCTTCTATTTCTAGAAGGAACAGATAAACTTCGACTTATATGCTTGTTCTACTACTTGTTGAATTGTACACAAAGGCACATTTTATAACATCAAGTTACTGATGCGTTTACGTGCAATCAATGCACAACCAACTCTTAGGTAACAACTCATATCTCTAGGTTTGAAGATTTATATGATATTACCGTCTCACGATCACTCGAGATAAATTCCATGAAGTGATACAAGTGAGCGTGGGTTTATTCCAATACTCATAACTTATGAGCACTCATGAATGTTGTAGCAACCATTGCTATGACTAAACCCATTTAGCCATCTACAAACTCGATTCACGACAGTCTTGATTCATACGTACTTCCAACATATGAACGAATGTGGAGTGTTTAAATAACTTAGTCGTTCGGAAAGAATAACCTAGCTATTTTGGAAGTCAAAACATGCAAAGTGAAACAAAATAATAATCGAATCCAATATGGTCTCAGAACCCTTTTGAATATAAATAGAACCACCTTTTATTTATCACCATATTGATTACACATTATTCATTGTATAATGTTTCAAACAATCAACTTAAGACTTGAATAAAAACAACAGTCGTCCCATGCTCCTAGCATGTACACTTTGTTTTTCTAAACAATAGTTATGCCATACTCCTAGTATGCACACTATGTTTGTCTATGATCCTTACATTGTGATGTAGATCAATTGAACATGATTCCAATGATACTCATTTCACAATCCCAAATCCTTATTGTAAATGTGAGAATCCCCCATTCCTATCATTTACCAAAAATCTGTTAGATTTTAAACTTTTATGCAATGTTCCTCTTGTAATGATTATTCACAAAGTCACCAAAACCTTGTCACCAGTCATTACAGAGTATTCCAAAGAAGGTCAACTTCTATGGAACGGAAGTCTCATATTCAAAGTACATTGCTATGAACATCCTTCTTGCATTAAGGTTTTCTAATCTTACATAGATTGAATAACTTCCACATATGGAGTCATTTCCATAGTCCCATTTTGACTATCACTTCCGAACAAGAGTTACTTCTTTTCAGAACATGTCAATACGGTCCTTTCCGACAACTTACATCATACTTCCAACTTTCCCTGAGCAACCAATCTTTGGCGAACCTCAGATTGTCCTCGACAATTGCTTAATCACTTTAGTCATATCCAGTTCTAGACTTTTCCCTTCTCAGTGCCTTAAGCATTAAGAAAATTTAGAAAAGATGAATATTATAGCACATGCAATCGATCCTATATCCGAAGCATATGGGACACGATTCATGATGTTTGACATAAAGACATGATACTAGACCAGTCTTTTGCTATAATATTTTTTATTTGCCATGTTTTCAAAATTTAACTATGAAGAGGGATGCCGTAATCATAATCGAATTTTGAAAACACAATATATATATATATATATATATATATATATATATATATATATATATATATATATATATATATATATATATATAGAATTTCTTCAAGTTGAACCATTCCAACATAAAATTCATATATATATATATATATATATATATATATATATATATATTCTTGACTAAAGATGATTAAAATCTCAATCTAAGCTTTAGAATTGAAATAAAGTATTTCCTCTCCCTTAATTATAGCAAAACAACTTTTCAACCCCTGCAACTTCACGAATTGAAACTTTGTTTTCTATAATTAACATTGCTAACTTGCAACACTAAACGTAATAATCAAGCTCCCACTAACATGATTATTATCAGCATAACACTTATGCTCCCACTAGCTCTGACATATTTCCAGAAATCTGCTGGACTTCTGAAATTTAGATTCATACAACCTTTCTTAGATAGCTCACATGTGTGTCTAAACAATTTTCAGAACTATGAAAAGGGATACCGTAATCATAGTCTTAATTGTTTAGACCGTTGCCATTTCTCACAAGTCCATGTTAGTGTGCCGGTGAACCACACGCGCTCCACTAACGACTTTTGAAAATGCAAATAACACAATTGACATCTACGTAAAATCTACTTAGTGAAAGCGTTTCCTCACCATCATTTTCATGAATCGGAGAGAAATCTTATGACACTTAGATTTTATAGTGTTTAAGTTCCTATCCATGTGAATTTGTCAAAACCATAATCACAAGATAAGGTTAGTGACAAATTCAGCCTTACATGGATTAAACTTGTTCAATCTTAGTTTCTTGTCACCTGGGTAGCACAAGGCCCACCAATGCTTCCAAGTTGAACTATGATAACTCACATGCAAATTCAACTTATTTGAAGTAGGTACAGAAATAAGAGTTATGTCAACACGATAGGTTGCAAACCTTAAGTCGTGTGCTAGTGATAAATTACAGGTTTTACTCTTGATTAAATCTTGAAACTCTTTCAGGATCTTTAAGGCTCTCACTGTCCCCTTGACATATAAGTTTCTCCAGTTAAGAACCATTCCTTGACAAAACAAATATTCAATGGATAGTGCGGATTCTTATCAAGACTAACACTTTACACAATTGGTCTTAGTTGGTCTGTGTCTCATCCAAGACATCACAACTTACCAATCTCAAATGTACAAGAGTAGAAAACATTTTACTCTTACATTTGACTAGTGTTAATAAATCTTCCTTTATGTCACTCAAGGTTACAATCTTGGAGTATGACTCTAAGAATTGTTTTGGAACGAAGTATGACTCATCTTCTTGATTTTAACCAATCCAACAATTCATGACCTCTCTTCTTAGCCATAACAATGCACTAAGACGTCCTTAGAGTATGAATTTGTGATATGGTTTCATAATCATTAAGATGATCATGAAATATGATACTAAAGTACTCTCCCATCCTTTCAGATTTGAGAAACTTTTATCTTTCTGCCTAATTTGATTCTTCTCATTTGTTTTGTCATACATTGTAACCTTTCCAATGTTACAAAATTATACTTAACCTCATAAGTATAATCATATTTACTAATATTTAGTAAATCATGACAAATCAATCTTTGTGGTGGACCTTGACCAGCGCACACCCAGTGTACCTAATTCCTTAGTCCTTCAATTGACTCACATATACGTGTGATCAAAGAATTAGTCTTAATTTTTCAAAGATGAAAATTCTCATTCATCATACAATACAACTTGTATGATTCCAAGTTTCTGTCCAATTGAAACTTGGGTGATGAAAAACGTTCTTCATTTGGTAAATTCAGACACTACCACAAATGAAGAAATCAAATCCACTTTCCAATATTGCTATTACTGGAAACATATAAGCAACAATTTTCCACAAATGCCATTGTAAGGATATTTTTAAAATAAATAAAATTAAAACCCTTTTTTTTTCTTTTTTTTTAAAACTTTGTGGAAAAACTTATCCTTACAATCCACATGAAAACCTTGTTGTTATCTATTCATAAGCAATATATTATAACTCTTAAGCAACAGCTCAAAATTCTGATTACCGAACCATGCGATCGAAACCCACCTTCGCAATCAGAATCAACATATACTTACTTTAAGCTTCCTATCTTTTCTTTGATTCTTAAAACATCAGCATGTGACCCATTCACATTATGTAATAAGAATCTCCAAATAGGAACTTAATAGAGTTAGACAGTGGACTTTACCCGAAGTAGAGTCAAACTTTTTAACTTGATCAATCTTATGATCTTTTAGGTAAATATGGCAGCTTCGCCATCAGTTTCCCTCCCTTTGGCAATAAAACATATAGACCCTTTGGTAATGACACATGAGACTATCTCAGACTTAGCCTTTCTCTTTACCATTTGGTCAACCGAGCTGACTATGGCCGATCCCTTTCCATTGGGAAGAGAAATGATTTTCTAGATATCCAATGCTACCATTTCCAATGTCCATTTAAGGTTTGGGAAGTTGATCTTCTAATAAAATTTGCTTTACTAGTGTTCCAAATCATTGCTGAATCTGCAGCACTGAGCAAATAGATAAGATCATTAAGGCTCGTGTCATGGTCTGTCTCATAGTACTCCCAAAGGGACTCACTATGTTACCAAGAAGGTGATTAAACATCCAACTTTCACAAGACTTTGACACCCAACTCTCCCGGCTTGTCAATATGTGACTTTATCTCCAAGATGTGAGCACACATAGACTATGCTTGCCAATAAGGATTGAGTGACTTTAAACTTTTCAAGAACTTGTGGGTGAGGGAGAATAATTGGAGGAGGTAGTGGAAGTGAAACTTGATGTTGAGGGACACCATCTTCAAGAGATTTTGGAAGATCGTAGTTGTCTGAACCAGTCATCTATAATGGGAGAAAATCAAGTTAGTTGATTCAAAATCCTTAATATAACACCCAATATGAAATATTAAGGCTAGGACCTAACACAATATTTTATAATTTGGAAGAGGGATGCCGTAATCCAAGCTATAAAATATTTGAAGGTAGGCGAATGACGATTCACCAATTTCCACCATGAAAAACGAATAATTTATTAGGTTTTAATTGGATTTGAAATTCCTAGATCTTTTGAGATTCATTGAACTTTTCAATGGCATGTTTCAATCTCGAGTGTGCCCTCTCAAATTTAGTGACTGGGATGCCGAGGATCACAAAACAAGGTGTGAATAACCATACCAATTCACTTGGTACCCTTAATATTATCACCTAATCAATGTGCCGGTTAACCATACACGCTCCATTGATCTATGACAAACATTAAGTCACCCTTCGTGATCCCTACTAGTCCAAGTTAGTGTGCCGGTTAACCACACACGCTCCACCATCGACTTGGTAAGGTACAAAGTGTGAATTCCATGGGCTAGCACCAAATTCACATTTTTCCTAAAGTAACTAAGATTGGGAATTAAATAAAACATTTAGTTACTTTATAATATTCATCATACTTAATGCAAATTTATAAGTCCTTGTCTTACCCGTTCGACTAACGACCCTCCACCAGTCAAGCAAGCGGTGAGTGAGAGTGGATACCCATTAAGTTTCCATTTTTTAGGCAATAACCTTATACCCACCTTATAGTCCGGCTTCGTGAATGAGGCCTACTAACGGTAAAACGACTTGTTCTTATACATATATATAATAATTAACCATTAATGTTATAAATAGTATAAGTGTTGAATTTTAACTTTTAAAACTCTAAGGGTTTGGAATTAAAGTTTGTGTGAGACTTTACAAATTCCAAAACTTGAGGGCAAGTTTTGAACAATTCATAAACTTTTGGATATCCATAACTTGAGGACAAGTTATGAAGTCCATAAAAGCATTTATTAGAAAAACTCTTCAAAAGTGTAACTTATGACTTCTTAAAAAAACATTTAAAAGAAAAAACTTTTGGAATTCCATAATTTGAGGACAAATTATGAATTCCATTAAAACACATTAAGATCAAGAATTAACTAACAAACAATTTGCAAATAATTCCTATGATCTAACAAAACTCATATGAACATGAACATCCACATCAACAATTTCAAGAATCATATGAACACATATAAACTTGAAATTTGGATTATAACTTTGAAATTGGTCCACCATCATCATTACCACATCAAAAACAGGTTTTATGAGTCTAAAACAGTTTAAGGTAATGATTCTAGACCAATTCCAGCACCAAAACTCGAAGATTTGCTGTCTGGGGGTCCTACTAGTCGAGTGCATGAACCAACTCGCCGAGTTGGATGAATTTTGTCTTGGACTCGTCGAGTCTGCTGTGCAGACAGCACATAAACTTCAATTTTCAGCAATTTGCATCAATTATTCAAGAAAACAAGCCTAGGCTCTGATACCACTGTTGGGTTTTGAGCAATCTAACACTTCCTAAGTGTGCATGCAACCCTAATAAACCTTGGATCTATGTTTTCTTCTAAAATACATGCAAATAATAATTTCCAAGGTTTCTTCCTAACTAGCATAGCATAAGAATTATGAATCATAAAATTGCTAGTAGAAGTACATACCTTTTGATAGTGGTTGATTGCTTGGAGTTTGAGAGCCTAGCACCAATAGTGTGAATGCCTCAAATGGAATCACAAATCACCACAAACGCTTGGAAAACTTTGAGAGAGTAGTATACTTTCTTATGAAATCGGTCACCTCTAAGTCTCACAACTAGTGCCACATTTCTTGCATTATATGCTTCTTTATATAGTGTGCATGGTTAGGATGAAACCCTAATAACCCATGTCTTTTCCTTTCCAAGGATCCATGGGTTAAAAGCTCCATGGATCATCCATGGACTTCCATATTAGCTTAGCCCATTAACAAATGAGTATTAGCCCACACTATATAAAATATAATAGTCCATAATTTAATCAGTCTTCTTTTTAATCTCTAAATTAATTCATAATTAATTTAGGACTAAAACTAATTAAATAACATGACTTCATGTTAATATATTATAACTTATAATATATTAATAAATCGTAAGTATACAATTCTCATAAAATTATCCATAAATCGTTTGGATGAAATGCAACCCAAATGGACCATGTCGGGTCGGGTCAAGTATGTACCAAATAAGTTATGGACTTAGACACCTTACCCAACAACTATGTATAGATCTATGTAGCTATGAAGTTTGTGTCCTTTTGGTGCCATTAGTTTGGTATTTTGAGTATGAGCTACTCCAATCCATTTAAGCTATCCTTTCAGACGTTTTGAGGTGTTTAGAAGCATTAAAATGTGGTCTTGATCATTATTTCCCTTCCATGCATGAGTTATAGGTCTTGATGGGTTAAGTAGTTAAGGTTTTTAGTGTTAAACACTTATTGGCCATGCAAGACCATGAAGCTGGAAACTTTATGGTCAAAGACGACATTTGGGGTCTGGATCTGGCTTTGGAAAAAAAGACTTAACGTATTAAGCTCTTTTAAGAAGGTTTGTTGACTAGGTGCGTATGCTGGGCGTACATGGTCTAAGTGTCGACTCCTCGGTCAAACGGTGTACGTCCTGCGTACATCTGAGTACACCTTGTGTCCGAGGTTGGGTTGACTAGGCTGGTTTGTTGAGTTTTACCAATTTTGACCAAAAGGTATTTTGGGTAATTTGATATTAATTTTAAGTTGGGTAATACTTTTAATAATATGTGTCGGGTAAAGTCGGTTTTCGGAGCAGAGATTTATTTAGATTTCCTGTAGACTGAGAGGCGAGTTCTTGTCACTGTACTCGTGGGTCGAAGGCACCAGTGCCGACCCAATAGATTATGTATCCTGGTTTTAGGATAGTTATATACTAGTATTTGACTGATAGATCTATATGATTATCTGTATTTTCTGGTTTTGTGTTTATGTTTATCTGTTACATATGTCGACATATTGTCATTAGGTTGAGGCGATCCTATTTTGCACTGAAGGCCAAGATACCCAGGGTGGTCGGGTAGGCTCTACGAGGCGATCCAGTCAGGATGAAGGCCCGTAGAGCAGTCTGGATAGGCTGTAGGCCTTGCAAAGCGGTCCAGTCACGCTGAAGGCTCAAAGAGTGGTCCAGATAAGCTGCAGGCCCTGCGAGGTGGTCCGGTCAGGCTGAAGAATCATATTTGCATGCTTTTTTTTGTGTTATGTGATGGTTCTTTGGTAGAACTCATTAAGCTTTCACTTACAATTTTAGTTTATGGTTTCAAGTATTTCTGATGATTATGGGAAAACAAAGGCGTGAACATGCAAATCTCCCTATTTTTGTGTTATTGGGTCCTAGGAAAACTCCAATTTTGAATAATACTTTCGGATCAATGGTTCTTTTGTAAACAATGAGGATTTATGGTTGTTTTTAAAAGTTTAAAATTTTTATGATTTTTAGGATGTTACAAGTTGGTATTAGAGCCTTGGTTTAGAGAATTGGATAAACATTCATGTGAATCCAGACTCAAACTAGGGAACTACAAAAGTTTTTAAAAAGGTTTTCAAAATTGTTTTCAGAAGTATCCGAGGAAGGATGTGATGTGTTCGATCAGTCGGAGCAAGAAAGTATACCCCAAGTTACCCACATTGTTACTTGATATTATGTTTATAGTAGAATAGCATGCTAGTGGCAGGCTAGGGATCTTTAGTAATTACATGATAGAATTGCCTGATATGTGATGCCCGATAGCCTAGGGTTACTTCTTGTATGGAATTGAAATCATTATTGTAGTTTCTTAATGTATGCATCATAGTTGTACATAACTAAGATTTTATAGCTTGAGAATGTTTGGTTTAGCCTTATTTCCTATTCTTGTTTGATGAATGGATTAGGGTTGAATCAAGTACTTCCTCCATCCCGATATAATAGGCCATCTTTCTATTTTTATTTGTCCCAAAATAATTGCCTATTTCTAAAATTAAGTGTCACTTTTACCAAAATATCCTCAAAAGTTACTTTTCATGATTACTTTTTCTATGAAAATTAATGTACTAAAAGCCATTTTTTTCTTTTTGATTTTTTACCAATGTACTCCAACGTATTCTAATTAATGAAAGTATCTTTTTCTTTTTTTCCTTTAACCAATCAAACCTGTACGATTGGTTTTCTCTCTTTTTTAAATTCTTTTGTTTTTTGTTTTTTTGTAGGTTCTCATACAATCACAATAAAAATAAAGAATAATGACATAAAACAAAAATGTCACTTAGGCATATCCAATGTTACTTTTTTTTTCCTTTGTGTTATTGCATATCCATTTTTTTTTGTCTTGAAAATTACTTCCACATCCACAATATCAAACTAATTTCATGACATAAAATAAAAAAGAATTAACACAAAATACATTACACTATCAAAAATACCAATACAAAAATGTTTTTTTCTCACTATTTTGATCACAATACTTGTTTCAAAAATAACTAGGCAGCCAAATGCAATAAAGCCGCATTTATCAAATTTTCATCACATCCAATTTGAAGTGGTAAGTTTCCTTCTTGTTCCAATCTATTTTTACCAATATGCGGTATTAGATAGTTGTTGCCGCCTTGAACCTTTATGATTTCTCTCATACACGTTTGTAGAGTTAAAAATACATTGTTAAGTTGTTGAAATTGCATTTTTTCAAAAGACGTTTGAACCGTATGAACCAATTCATCAATTATACCTAAAGCCTCTTGTTCTTGAAATGATTGGATTGCTCGAAAGAATCCAAGGTCTAAAACATTTAAATCCGGACTATTAGAGGGCTGAAAATTAAGTTGGATATCAAACCCATCTTGAGATGTTGCTTCAAGAAACTCGTTATCATTGACATCAATATGGGGCTTGGCATTGTCTTGTTGGATAAATATGGGACCGACATGACTTCGAGGCCATTTAGCTCTAATATCCGGAAAAACTTTTTCTATCAACCACGACCTTGTTATTTCTTTAGTCATAGATAAAATAGGCTTTGTCTCCAACGTTCCCGCTACACGGTTTTTACTTGAACGTTTAGCGGGTTCTAATCTTGTAAACAGGTAGATACCAATTTTTCCCGAAAAAACTTCATTACCAGATGCATCGAATCTTGGCCTTGCCATAGCCGTTAGAAACATAACCTTTGTGATAAATTTTTTGCTTTGACACGTTCTTAATGGTTCATCCTCGCCGGGAACAAGGTAGTAACGTCTTGATGGTTTTGACATGTAAAACCATTTTTCATCAATGTGGATAACATTAAACATATCATGAAATGTGGGAATATTACTTGATAATGACCAGCTAATTTTAGATAAGCAAAATTCTAATCTTGCCCTCTTATTCTCATGAGTAAGAGTTGGTTTGATGGCATTTTTTGTGTGGTCGAAGTGCACCTTCCTTCATTCTTCTATGCATAGTAGATTTAGAAACATTTAAAGAATTTGCAAGAGACCGTATATTAGATCGACGACGTAATGGAATATCTAAAACTTGATTAAAATCAACTTGTACCCTTTTTTGTCCAACAACCTTCATCATATTAGAAGATAAAACAACCAGTAGTCCATGATTAATTTGAAATTTAGCCTGATGCCAAATGCGACTAACAGTCCGGTTTGATACCGAGAATTGTGAAGCTACATCACTTATGGCACCCCTTTGTAGCTCTCCAGAAAAACTTGCTTGCAATAAGGCTTCATACATAGCGTGACGTTGTTCAACAATAGTATTCTTTTTAGTGTGTGTAATATCCAAATGATCCATACTGTAGCACGTAAAAAAACAGCAACAACATCAAATTTGTAAGTTTTGCAATAAAAAACAGCAACATTATCAATCTTGGTGAGAAGTTCTAGTTGTAAACATAACATAAAGCAAAACAGTAGCAACATCAAATTTGTAAATAAATTAGTTTTTTTTTGTTATAGTTAGAAAAATGCAAAATTTATTGTTTTGTTGTTTAAATCACACACTGGAATCACTTGCTTCTATCTAACATCTACCAACAAAAACAAATTAATAAAAATAAGCAACTTAACCATCCTTATAATCCATTGTAAAGAGGCATTTGTCTGTATAAAGTGGCAAATTAAACAGATGAAAACGAAAACATACAAATGATCAATCGTTTTTTATTTTCCAATTTTTTACTGTCAAATAGATTAGGATTGGGAACTTGTGGATGAAAAAAAGAAGAAGAATGAAAGAAGATACTAGGAAAAAGAAAATCGAGTGTAGACAACAGGAACAAACAGAAACCTTAGCTGTCAGGTCGAGGCTCTACGATGTTGTTGTGGGTTGCGGTGATATCCGGCCGGTGGCTTCACAGGGGAGGAGACGGCTAACGACGAACAGGGGAGGGGTGGCCTGAGGATGGAACAATTGACATGAGCAATAATAGAGGCATATCTAAACCAAAAAAAATTGATTGTTCACTTTTAGAGAGATAGAGAAAGATACGGTGGTGGAGTATTTGTTGAGAGAGAAAGAGAGACATAGAAAGGAATAGATATGGTTGGATGGATTCCCTGTTTAAAAAGATACGTATCTTGAAATCAATCTAACCCATAAATTGGCTCCATGTTTATTTTCAATAAAAATACTTGGCTCCAAAATTAGTGGGAATAATTTTGTTTAACAATTTATGATGAAAAAGGTGGAGGGAATAAATTTTGCTGAATGTTTTAACTAAAAAGTGAAAGGAAATTGGTGGGAAAAAATTGGGTCCATGTTTTAGATGAAAGGGTAAATTTGTCATTTTATTTAATAAAGTTGCTCATAATTACTTTTTCCTTAATGTATGTGTTTTTTGTCTGTGGACTATTATTTCGGTACGTTGGGAGTATTTGACTGTCTATAGGATCCAATGTTATGTATGATTAACATACATGAGTGTTGTAGGTTGGTGGAGTTTCATCGATGAGTTTATGTATGAGCAGCCGGGAAATTGAAGAATGTTTAGCCATTCTCTAGGAAGCAAAGATAGGGTGTATGTGTATCCTAGGAGTAGTACTGTTAGGGAAGTTGTGATGATCCTCTAAGACAAATATGGATAAGTGTGGAAGGTAGTATGAGTCCGTACTTTTGGAAGCACAGGACCCGTACGCATAGCAAGGAAGTCACAACCCCTAGGGTTTTGTTTAGTAGAATAGCTTGTATGGTATGAAATTTGTCTTGTCTAATATACTCTTATTTATTTTCAGTATGGTTCTCACGAGGGGATCATGTTCAGAAGCCGGAGCGAGCGTCCAGGATAGGCAAGGGTTGAACGAGGATCATATTCGAGAGATGATTTCCGCTGAGGTGGTCACTACTGTCCAATGAGCAATTTTGGAGTTGTTTGGGTCTATCTAGACTGCCATGATTGAGCTGGTTGATGATTGCTACACTGCTCTTACTAAGGTTGCCGCTGCTGTAGTTACCACAACTGTTGTTGCTGTAGGGATCCGAGGGGAGAGGGTCTTCCATTATCGGGATTTAAACAATACGAAGCCCACAATATTCAATGGAGTTCAGGACCTGATCATTACGTTGAGGTGGTTATCTGATGTTGAAGGGTGTTTCTTTACATGATCTTGCCCTGCTGAACAGATGGTCAAGTGCGCCCTAAACCTTATCCGGTCAGGGGCAAATGACTGGTGGAGATTGGTGACTGGCTCGTACACTCCTAAGCAAAGGGATGATGTGACTTGGGAGCAGCTCTTTAAGATGTTTTTCATGCGATATGTTCGTTGGTTGAGAAGGAGAGATTAGCTCAGGAGTATCTGGATCTAAGGCAGGGGACTCAGATAGTGACTGAGATCACCAAGATGTTTATAGAGAGGGCTCTTTTTCTATCCTGAGTTTTCTGCTTTTGAGCAAGCTGAGATGACCTAGTACTTGAGCATACTTAAGATGGACATACGCCAGTTCGTGTCCACTCAATGCTAGGGTACACTTGTGGAGCTTCAGGAGGCTGCGAGGAAGCAGTAGATTGATATGGAGTTCTAGGTAAGGGAGTGAAGGAAGGATTTGGTGCAGACGCAGCTTGCAGCGAAGTGGTTCAAGGCAACTGATTTGAGATCTAGGGGTCAGAGGGGCCGGACTTGTGGCAAGTGTAACAAGGTTCATGATAGTGCTCGCCAATCTTTCTTTTAGATGCCATAAATGTGGCAAGGAGGGGATTTATGCCAAGAATTCTTGCTAGTAGGTCCCTATACCGAGCACTAGGATTTATTATCATTGTGAGTAGGTTGGCCATATTAAGGCCAACTGTCCCTTGCTCATTGTGGGGTTGGTGCAGGCTCCATCACTAGCTATATTGATGGTCACTGATGTGCGCTAGGGTAGGGCGGCACCCTCGAGGGCTTAAGGTCGCGCTTTTCATCTCACAACAGAGGAGGACAGGGCGGATCCATACGTCGTTACTGATATGTTTCCACTTTTTGATTATGTCAATTATTATATGGTATGCTTATGTTTATGCTTCTTCTAGGTATAATCTTAGTGAATTCTTTGCCTACTCTTGTGTTATTCGACTTAGGTGCGAGTCAGTCCTTTGTATCTCAGTCTTTTAGCAGGGGTCTCGGTATGGCCCATGGAGAGTTGGAGTGTCTGTTGTGGGTTTCTATCACCAACGAACACGAGATTTCTACTTCGAGTCTTTTCCAAATTTGTGTTTTGGAGATTTTTGGGGTACCTTACTCGATTGATCTGATCCCTATTTCCATGGGAGATATGTATGTATGTGTGCATGTGTGATTGTATGGATAAAGTGGATGAGTAGATTTAGGGCTATGATCGATTGCGATGGTCAACAGGTATTGGTTCGAACCCCAAGTGGGGGAGAAATGGTTATTTATGGAGAGGGTACTAGATTGACATCAGCCTTTTGTTATGCTGCCAAAGCTCGACAATATATTCAGCACAAGTGTATAGGTTATCTTGGTTATGTGATTGATGACCGAGTTGGGAAGCAGGTTTCAATTTTACATATGTCAGTTGTCAGATAATTTGCTGATGTGTTCCTGAAGGAGTTGCCTAGTGTGCCTACAAAGAGGCAAGTCGAGTTCATGATTGATTTGGTCCCTGATGTGACTTTAATTTCCAAGGCGCTGTACCAACTGGCAGCATTTGAGATGCATGAGTTGGCCTCTCAGCTTCATGAGCTATTGGGCAAGCATTTTATTAGACCGAGCAGTTCGCCGTGGGGAGCACCGATTTTATTTGTCACAAAGAAGGATGCTTCACACTGGACGTGCATTGATTACCAAGAGTTAAACTAGTTGACAATGAAGAACCGTTATCCCTTTCTACAAATTGATGATCTGTTCAATTAGTTTCAAGGTGCATCTTGGTTCTCCAAGATAAATCTGAGGTTAGGGTATCATCAGATGAGGGTTATAGAGGAGAACGTGGAGACGACCATGTTTCAGACTCATTATGGTCATTACGAGTTTTTGGTGATGTCATTTGAGCTCACCAATGCACATACGACATTTATAGATTTGATGAATTGGGTATGTAGGCCAATGCTCAATCGACCATTCATTGTTTCATTGATGATATCTTGGTGTATTCCAAGACCAGGGAGCAACATGAGGAGCACCATCACGAGTTTCTGGGGGTGTTGAGATGATAACGGATGTATGCTAAGTTCTAGAAGTGTGAGTATTTGGTTACGAGAGGTCTAGTTATTGAGACATATCGTTAATCAAAACGTGAATTTGGTCGATCCGGCCAAGATTGAGGCCGTGATGTAGTAGAAGGTCCTGAAGTCTCCCTCGGAGATCAAGAGTTTCTTGGGTTTAGCAGGGTATTATCGAAAATTTATTTAGGAATTCTCCAAGATTGAGGTACCCCTCACTCATTTAACAAGGAAGGGCGTGGATTTTCATTGGGGCCCTCAGCAGCAGGTGACATTCGAGACTCTGAGACAGAAATTATGTGAGACCCCAATGTTGACCCTCCCCAAGATTGTTGAGGATTTTGTGGTAGCTAGTGATACATCTGACACAGCTTTTGGTGCAGTGCTTATGCAGCGTGGGAGGGTCATTGCTTATGCTTCTCGGCTGCTGAAGCCGCATAAGGTCTGTTATCCGACTCATGATTTGGAGTTGGGGTCAATGGTGCTTTCTCTCAATATTTGGCGAAAATACTTGTATGGGGTTTGATGTGCTATCTACAGGGACCACAAGAGTTTGAGGTATCTCATGGACTAACAAAATTTGAGTATGAGACATCGTAGGTGGCTTGACGTGGTTAAGGATTATGACTGTAAGATTCTGTATCACCCCCGGAAAGTGAATGTGGTCGCTGATGTTTTGAGTCGCAAGATAGCTAGATCTGCTATTAGGAGTGTATGTATGAGGATATCGTTGACTCTCTGCTTCTTGATATGATTAGGGAGGCTTAGTCTGAGGGTGTTAAGAAAGAGAATTGGAAACATGAGAAACTCAGGGGTAAGATTGACAGGTTTGCTACTGACAATCATGGATTATTGGCCCGGTCTGGATGAGTTTGGGTGCCAGATTTTGGTGGGGTCAAACTGTGCTGGGAGGCACAAAAGTCTAGGTTTTCGATACACCTCAGAGCCACTAAGATGTATCAAGATTTGAGGCTTAGTTATTGGTGGTCGTGCATGAAGAGAGAGATAGCCTAGTACGTCGAGAGGTGCTTGACTAGTCGGATGGTGATGGCCGAGCACTAGAGGTCGCAAGGAAAGTTGTAGCCATTGGAGGTTCCCATGTGGAAATGGGAACATATTAATATGGATTTCATCATAAAGTTACCTCATATAGCTAAGGGATTTGACGCGATATGGGTTATCGTGGACCGTGTGACCAAGAGCGCTCACTTTCTAGCCATTCAGGAAAGTTCTTCAACCAAGAAATTAGCCAAATTGTATATGCGTGAGATTGTTTCTTGGCATGGTATTCTAATATCCATTATATATGATCGAGGTGTTCGGTTTACATCTTGTTTTTGGCAGAAGTTCCATGAGGAACTAGGTACGAGGTTGCATCTCAGCACTGCTTATCATCCGCATATGGATGGTCAGACTGAGCGAGCCATTCAGAAATGTGAAGACATGTTCATAGCTTGTGTCATAGATTTCAGTGGGAGTTGGGACTCCTACCTTTCCTTAGCTGAGTTTTTGTACAACAACAACTACCACTCTAGTATCGGTGTGCCTCCTTTCGAGCTCCTCTAAGGGAGGAAGTTTCGCACCCCAGTATGTTGGGGAGAGGTTAATCATAGGGTTATAGGAAGGACTGAGGTAGTCCTTCAGACGGCAGAGCTTACCCAACAGAATAGGCAGAAACGTCAAACAACTCAGAGTCGACAGAAGAGTTATGCCGATAGGCATCGATCCGAGTTGGAGTTCCAGGTTGGGGATATGGTTTTACTAAAGTATCACCGTTGAAGGGTGTAATATTCTTTAGGAAGAGGGGCAAGTTGGGGCACCTGATATATTGGGCCGTTTCTGATGGTAGCCAGGGTTGGCAAGGTAGCATATATATTGGATTTGTCTGAGGAGATTAGCCAGATCCACATCAGCTTCCATGTGTCTCAGCTTCGATACTGTGTGGCAGATGATTCAACAGTTATTCCTATGGATGATATTCAGGTTGACGATCACCTGAACTATGTTGAGAGACCAGTGGCGATTTTGGCTCCCAACATGAAAGCCTTGCACAAGAAGGTGGTATCCTTGGTCAATGTTCAATGGAGATATTGAAAGGATTCCGAATGGAAATGAGAACTCGAGTCTGAGATGCGAGAGCATTACTAGGAGTTGTTCACGATAGTGGACTTCTATGACAAAGTCTAGTTCAAGTGGGGGAGAATTGTAACATTACGATGATGAGGTATTTCCAAATTAAACCCTAAGTATGAAGATTTATTGTATTTTATCCCTTGTGTATGAGAAATGTTGCAAAATGGCCCAAGGTGGCATTTTTGTAATCTTTGGCTAGAGGTCACGTACGTTGGGTGTACCTAGCGTACGTAGGGCGTGTGTGTCTGATCCTTAAACACTAATTTTAAGGGTTTGGACCATATTTAAACATCCTTAAGTCCCCAACCTACCTTCTTTTATCAACCTCTAACCCACCTTCATCCCCAAACGATCCCTAATACACTTTTGAGCACTCTGTAGCTTTGTATGTGTGTTTTGGTTACTTTGAAGGATATAGAGGAAGAAGAGAAGATCATCTTGGAGGAGTAGGACTCTTTAGAACTAGAATCTCATCACCATTTGGCATCAGTTGTACGTAAAAAGCTTTGAACTTGATGAAGCTATGCATAGATCTAAGTTAGCCATGAAGTTTGTGTCCTTTTGGTCCCCATTAGTTTGGTGTTTTGAGTATGAGCAACTCCAATCCATTTAAGTTGTCATTTCAGACCTTTTGAGGTGTTTAGAAGCATAATAATGTGGTATTGATGATTATTTCCCTTCCATGCATGAGCTACAATGTCTTGATGTGTTAAGTAATTAAGGTTTTTAGTGTTAAGCACTTATTGGCCATGCATGACCATAAAGTTGGAAACTTTATGGTCAAAGATGACATTTAGGGCTTGGATATGGCTTTGGACAAAAAGAATTAATATATTAATCTCTTTTGAGAAAGGTTGCTGACCAGGTGCGTATGTTGGGCGTACCAAATGGTATGTTGCATGTGCGAGGTCTAAGTCCCGACTCCTCGGCAAAACAGTGTATGCCCTGCGTACGAGGTTAGGTCGACTCGACTGGGTTGACTCGATTGGGTTGACTCGATTGGGTTGACTTGATTGGGTTGACTCGACTGGTTTATTGAGTTTGACCGATTTTGACCAAAGCGTATTTTGGGTAATTTGATATTAATTTTAAGTTGGGAAATATTTTTTATAATATGTGTCAGGCAGAGCCGGTTTTAAGAGCATAGATTTATTCAGCTTTTGTGCTAACGGAGAGTTGAGTTATTCTCATTGTACTCGTGGGTCGAAGGCACCAATGTCGACATACTAGATTATGTATCTGGGTTTTAGGATATTTATATGTTGGTATATGACTGAATAGTAGATCTATATGATTATTTGTATTTCTTGGTTTCATGTTTATGTTTATCTGTTATGTATGTCGACATATTGTGGTTGCGTTGAAGCGATCCTTCTTTGTGCTGAAGGACCAGACACCCGGGGCGGTCCGGATAGGCTATAGGCCATGCGAGGCGGTCTAGTTAGGCTAAAGGCGCGTAGAGCGGTCCGGATAGGCTGTAGGCCCTACGAAATGGTCCAGTCATGATGAAGTCCCGGAGAGCGGCACAGATAGGCTATAGGCCCTACAAGGCGGTCCAATCAGGCTAAAGGCTATTTTCATGCTTTGTTTGTTGTGTTGTGTGATGGTACTTTGTGGGAACTTACTATGCTTTGACTTACAGTTTTAGTTTATTGTTTCAGATCTTCTGATGATCGCGGGCGAGCGAAGGCGTGATCGTGCATATCTCCTTGTTTTTGTGTTATTGGGTCTTGGGAAAACTCTGGTTTTGAATAATACTTTTTAATCAATGGTTCTTTTGTAAAAAATGATGGTTTATGGCTTTTCTTAAATTTTTTAAAAATTTTATGATTTTTGGGATGTTACACATTAGTAGCTAATGAGATACTTACCTTGGGGTTATTGAGGAATATATAGACCCATAAATAGGAAGAATTATGACAACAATTACAAAGATTAGTAAGAGGAGAGTAATTATTAAATATGAAAATAAAGGTTAATATTATTTAATATTATTATAGAGATGAATGAGGTAATAATATATTAGTTACAAAGATGATTAACGAAATGTAACTAAATGAATAAGCTCTAATGATGAATTATTTTAATAAGCATTATCGTGATGTATGTGATGATTTTATGTGATGTATGTGATGCCATGCTAAGTGAGGTTTTGGTTGCATGTTTTCATGATGTTTTGACCCATTTGAGATATGTGTGTTCCATAACACGATACTTATGAGTAGCCTACTTAGTATATGCTGAAACTTGTTTCTTTGCTTGTTGTTTGTCTTGCATTGGTACATGTAGCATAATCTGATGACTTGGTGAGGATAGGGACTCTTGGCTAGCTACTGCTTAGTGTTATTTCAGTAGTGATACCATTTGGGACATTTCATTGAGTTTTCAGGACACTTGTTTTAGGAACTTGGTTTGGATTGTTTTATGAACTATAATTTTGATGACTGATGTTTTTGGTAATAGAAGTAATATCTGTGATGTTTTCATAAAATTCAAAATGAGAGTTCTGTTAACTTATTCTGTTAAATAAATGTTTTAAAAAATAAAAAAATTGGTGAAAAATCACGGTGTTACAATTCCATATAACTTTGCAATTATGACTCGAATGTAAGGACCAAATATGTAGCGTACTCTACATTCTTCTATCTATTTAAGTTTTGTTTCTTTTAAAATTTTATTTTAGCTAATGATTGTAACAATAATGCTTTATTGATATCATGTACAAGTAAATTAGGTCCTGTAGAAAGTAGTTTTGATGTATGTTTGGAAAAAGATTTGTTGCAACACGACTTTTAATTTCATAACATTGTAACATGGATTTGGTCCATTTGGATTCATTGTTCTTTCGTGATCTTGATGGAATCAATCTGAATTTATGTGTACCCTATTTGTTTGTTTACGGATAAACTATCAATTGAAGGGCTCCGTCAGCTTTTGGAATTTCAGCTATCGAGACAACAACAAAGTAGCCTTCATGTTGATAGCTCCCTTAGAGGTCAATTTTCCATTGTAGAAGATGTTGTAGTTAGAAGTCTCATATCTGCTTTATGTTGTAGTTGGAAGTCTCCTTCTAGAAATCTAATTAATAGACAACTCAATGTGTAAAGTTTGCATGAAAAAAACTTTTCGACCCATATGAAGCATGGGTTCCTCTTTTAGTTATAAGCGAAAATCAATATATGGTTTTTTAAATATGTTTTTATCAATATTATTAAATAAACAAATATATAATTTTTGTTACAATAAATTGTGAAATTATATTAGGTTATAAATATAGAAAACAAATGATCATATACAATTATTTCGAACTATTATTAAAGAAACATTTTATTATATAAAAAATTAACACAATTGAATATTTTATAAAACAATTATTACATATAAAATTTAACTGTGCAGAAAAAGTAGCAATATACAAACTCAAACCTAAAACTACCAATATATATATATATATATATATATATATATATATATATATATATATATATATATATATATATATATATATATATATATATATATATATCTTGAGATTAAAAAAAAATAAAGATCTTGAGATTCAACTCTAGTGACATGTTTCTCTTTTGCCGCTCTAACATTCCAACGTACCGACAACATCGAGGTATGCCTAATCATAAATATTATATGGAAAAGAGGTATAATCATATACGATTATACATGTTTATATGTATATGCCTAACATAAATGATTATAAATATATGTTTGTTCACAGATTGAGTAATCATATATGATTATGACAGTTAGTAGTAGACGAAGTGGTAACAGAGGTGGCAGTGATATACGTGATGGATGTGGAAGTGGTGGTGGCAGTTGCAGTTGTGGTGGTCGGGATGGTGACGGAGGAGAAAGGAACGAACAATATTATATAATCATTTATGAATATAAAAGGCCTGTCAGGCCGGTACGCCATAAGGTTAGAGCGACATATGTAAAATATGTAGTTGAGGTTGAATATCAAGATTTCTATTTGTTTTAATCTCAACGGAACATACCTCTATAAATAGCTCTTTTGACGAATAATTTCTTATGTAGAAATAATTATTTGATTTTATTATTAGTTATCATGTAATAAAAAATTACTAGTTTTATATAAAATATTTATGTTTATACCTTATTCTAGGTGTAAGACTCGTATATTATACATATTGATTTTAAAAAATGAAATATTAAAATTTAAATAATATGTATTTTTTAAAATAAAATTTTGAAATAAAAAATGAACAAACATATTAATAGCAATTTACTATCATATTTATTACATTTAGACAAAATTGCACAAATGATCCCCGGGGTTTGTCAAAAATTGTCACTTTAGTCCAAAAATGTTTGGACTAGAACAAGAGATCCAAACTTTTCATTTTTTGCGAGTTTAGTCCAATTTACTGTTAACTTTTTCATAATGACGATTTTACCCTTACTTTTTCATTTTTTCTTTTTTATTGTTTAAAGATTTTTTCGGATTAAAAGAAAAAAGAAAAAAAAAGAAAATTTTCCTTTTCTATTTAATTTATATAATTTTTATAACAGAAAAAATAGAAAATAAAAAAGAAAATCCCTCTCTCTCTCCCCTCATATCCTCGCCAAAGCTCAATTCACGTCTCCATTTTACTCTCCTCGTCTTCCTCACTCTGCTCCTCTTCACCTTCTCCACTTTTGAACCCAATAACACCTTCATCAGAGCCTTTCATCATCATCATCATTATCGTCGACACCTCTCACAGGTCTAGTTTGCAAACAAAATCAAACATTCTCTTCATCTTCTCCTGTCAGTGATGACTACAAATCTCACCTCCATCAATAGATATCCAATTTTAAAACTAGCATTAGAACGTATTTAGCAGTAGATATCCTGTAAGTTCCAAATCTGCTTGTGTATCAATCAAATATGTTTGATGGTGCGGAATCCCAAATTTCACTCAGATGATGCCAGATCTAATGAAGAAGAATTAGAAGAAGAAGATAATGAATCTTGTATGATTTGATTAGAATGTAGATCCAAATATAAGATTCACACACAACTTACACACACTTAAGCTCCTCTCTTTTCTCTTCTCTCTTTGGGCCGTACACTCTCAATGTTACATCAATCCCTCCTTAACCACCTAACATGTCACACCCCCAAACCAAGGATGGCGGAAACGTCCGGGGGTGGAGGACTTAATGTATAGTATCATAACCACAATTTCAATAGTAATTTAAGCAAATACAACCAACATATATATAATTGAAAAAGTTACATCACTTGTATGAATTACATGTTTCAAAATCAATTACAATATGTTGACAAAATATGAAAAGTTTGACGCCTTAACGTCCCATCCTCAAAAGCACTTGATTACCTGTTTAGTGATTTCCTGAGAATACAAGTTGTTTGAAAAGTGTCAACACAAAGGTTGGTGAGTTCATAAGTTTTTGCTATAAAACTTAATAGAAGTCTTTCTCATGTAAATGTCGCGTTTGTTTTAGAAAAATCCGATATTTTCCTTAAAATCCGTATAATGTAGCCTTATGACCAGAGACCAAAATGTATAAGAAATCATTCTTACTTAGTAGAAATGTCATGAGTTTGAATTGATATAAAAAGTGAATTTAAATCAACCTAAAACCTACTTAGGTTTTATGAAATCCCGTAAACTTTATGAATTGTTATCTCCCTATGTGAGTCGCTATAATCATACTATGACTATGTGAACCTGCCACGACGTTTCTCAGGCGTCGCGAAAATGAAATGACATTTGTCAACCGTAGACCTGCAGGTCCCACTGTAGCTAGCATCAAGGTGTGGGGTGTCAAACTCAATATAGATCTATATACAAGTATCACGTTCTCCCTCCAGGAGACTCTGATTATAACTACCAGGAATTATATTCTGCACTCGGACGTACGGAAAGAGAGATTGTCTCACAATTTAGGGTAACAAGTTTACGTATAATGTGTGTGAGTGTAAATCTTTTCTGTATGAATGTACCCTTTTAGTACGAGTGTGTTATGCAATATATCATAAACTATACCTATTATGGTTTATCTAAAACGTTTCTAATATGTAAGAACTCTTTTATGGAAATGTATTAGTGTTATGAATTCATTAAACTATACTTTTTATAGTTTAATATACGTGTTCTAAAATGAATGAATAATATTTATTATGAATGACTTAGTTTCAGTTCATGATGATAAACTAACAAAGAAATACATTCAATAATTAGAACTTATGATTATACACTTTGCTCAACATAATACAAAGTGTTATGATATTTACATGCTGTTGGCTAACTTTAGCCATTCTGCACTGTTTTGGAAAAATTATAGAAAAATCATACGAAGTCGAAAAGTAGATCTGTAAATTCTGAGAGTTCAAAAAAATGTGTCTAGTTTACTCATAATTTTTATCACGATTTTTAATGACCTCCAACTTGGGTGAAAAAGTCCATAATCACAGACTGGTCCGGATTGTTGTTTGAAATGATAGGCAGTTTTGTAAAAATCACCATAAATTGTAGAAAAATCCTATGGAGATGTGCAAGTAGTCATTTTAAAGCTAAGAACTTGAAATATTTGCACCTTGTACAGTTTTGAAAACAAAAATGTTTAAGATGCCCAAAACAGTCCGTGAATGGAGTTGAACTTTTCTGATGAAGGCTGTTAGAAAAATTTAGTTATGTTCTTGGTGTTTTAACTTGTATTCCCCCCCTGAAAACTTGAGAAAACATGAAAATGTAGGGGTATGAACTCACCTTAGGTGATTTCAGTAGATTATTGTTGAAGAATGGAAGTGTTTAACTCAAGAACACTTGGAGATGCCTTGAAGATTTTCGAGAATCTAACATCATAGTTATGGAGTTTGTGTAAGCAATCAATGATTTGAGTAGAATGAAGTGAAATAATCATAAGGAGGATGAATTATACTTACTAAGAGTGGAATAACACTTGAAAATCAGCCTTGAATCTCGAATTTGGTGGAGAAAAAGTTTGCGAGAAAAATGGTGTTTGATACTTAGTGAAAGGAGAGCAAATGAGAGAAATGAGGAGAGATGATATTTGCTCCAGCTCTAAAAACGTGGGAATGAGTGGAAATTGAGTGTAAGGGATATTGAAGTGACCTAGGTAAGGTGGGGAGGTGTTGGCTGGTCATAGAGTGGGTGTGGGGTGGTTGCTTGTGACATAAGTTAAGGCAAGGTCAACACTCCACCTTAAATAAATCCCCCATTAGATCTTTATTATTTAGATAATGATTTTCATCAAAATATGTTTAAATTATGAATATTTAGGGTTTATTATGTTAAAATATAATTTCTGGAGAAAATCCCGCTTTAATATCACGAAAAACGGGCTTAAAATGTTAAAAATATCAAAAGGGGGCTAAAAGTGACAAAATTCCGAAATCTGGCCGAGTTTCGGTCTTCTGATGCTGAAACCGAGAGGAGAGAGGGCAGAAACCGAGAGGGGAGGAGAAACCGAGAGAAGAGAAGAGAGGGAGCAGAGATCGAGAGGTGGGAGAAGAGAGAACAGAGACCGAGAGGAGGGAAGAGAGAACAGAGAGGCGCGAAGAGACAGAGAGGAGAGAAGGAGACAGAGATCGAGAGGGGAAGAGACAGAGAGTCGAGAGGAGGGAAGGAAGCCAAGAGGCGGGCATGGGGACCGAGAAGGGACAGAGACCGAGAACAGAGGCTCTGTCCTCGCGAGTTTCGGCCCGAGAGGCCTCTCTTCTTGGTTTCGGTTTCTAAGAAGGGTTTCGGTTCCTAAAGTCTATTTTACTCGTTTTCACTCCGTTTTGAGCCGTTTTTGACCTGGTTAAGGGTTGGAATGACCCGAACGATTCTAAAAAGTTACGGGAGCTTTTGAGAGAGATTTGGGAGAGATTTCACATACTTGGAGAGATTTGGGAGAGATAATACTTAGAGAGATTTAGGAGAGATTTGACATAGAGAGAGATAGAGTGAAAGTGATTGAGAGAGGTTCCATGTGTGACAATTGTGAGTGTTTGGCTCCGCAATGCAAGGTTCCTGAGCCCCGTTAAGTCATGATTAAGGATCCTACACACTCCCGATGAGTATGCAATATGGTTTTATCAGTTTAGTTCATTGATTAGCACTAAGGCTCAGGAAATTTTGACACAAGACTTTTCCCAAGTGATGTTTTCCCATTAATATAGCAAGTTATACAGTATGTACATAACACAAACCCTAATACACAAGGTTTAATCGAGTTGACCGGTTTGACTTGCTGACTTGACTTGACTCAAGATTGATGATTGTCATAGCATCCCCCTGTTAGAAGGAATTTCGTCCCGAAATTTAAATTCGGCTAGGACTTCAAGGGTTTGGGAAAAGATGCGGATACTTTTGCTTCATTTGATCTTCGCGTTCCCAAGTAAACTCAGGCCCTCGTTTCGCGTTCCAACGAACCTTCACTATGGGAATGCGACTATGTTTCGTTCTCTTGATCTCTCGATCCATGATCTCGACGGGTTCCTCCACAAAGTGGAGATTTTCATTAACTTCGATTTCGTCGAGCGGTATTACGAGTGTCTCGTCAGACAGACACTTCTTTAAGGTGGATACGTGGAAGGTAGGGTGTACGTTACTAAGTTCTTTTGGTAGTCGGAGTTTGTACGCCACAGGACCAATCCTGGCAAGGATTTCGAACGGTCCGATGTACCTTGGGTTTAGTTTCCCACGTTTACCGAAACGTATCATCCCTTTCCAGGGGGAAACTTTTAGTAGTACTCGATCTCCGACCTGGAATTCTAAAGGTTTGTGTCGCTTATCCGCGTAACTCTTTTGTCGATCACGAGACGCCTTCAGTCTTTCCCGAATTTGAATGATCTTTTCTGTGGTTTCCCTTATGATTTCAGGCCCAGTAAGGGTGCTATCAGGGATTTGCCCTTTGGCTAGCTGAGTATCCCCGACTTCGGCCTAACATAGAGGTGATCTACACTTGCGACCGTAGAGAGCTTCGAATGGGGCGACTCCAATGCTAGTGTGATAGCTGTTATTATAAGAGAATTCGATAAGCGGCAGATGGGTATCCCATGCCTTACCAAAATCTATCACACAGGCTCTCAGTATGTCTTCCAATGTCTGGATGGTTCTCTCGCTTTGCCCGTCGGTTTGTGGATGGTAGGCCGTACTCATGTCAAGCCTAGTTCCCAGACTTCTGTAGGGACTGCCAGAACCGCGAGGTGAATCTACTATCTCGGTCAGAGATAATGGATATAGGTACACCATGCAGTCGCATGATCTCTTTAATGTACGTCCTGGCTAACTTCTCCATCTTGTCTGTTTCCTTTATTGGCAGAAAGTGCGCGGACTTGGTCAATCTGTCTACGACCACCCATATGGTGTCCAACCCACCTGATGTATTAGGCAGTTTGGTTATGAAGTCCATGGTTATTCACTCCCACTTCCACTCGGGTATATCCGGTTGTTGAAGTAGTCCTGATGGCTTCTGATATTCTACCTTGACCTTGGCGCAAGTGAGGCACTTGCTCAGATAAGCAGCAATTTCAGCCTTCATGTTTGGCCACCAGTATAACCTTTTGAGGTCTAGATACATCTTATCTGACCCAGGATGAATGGAGTATCGAGTCTTGTGGGCCTCGTTCATTACAACGTCTCGGTACCCACCGAACTTCAGTTTCCAGATTCGGTTCATGAGATAACGAGTTCCATCCTCTTTGACTTCCAAGTTCTTTTCCATCCCTCTTAGTGCTTCGTTTGTCACGTTTTCTGGTTTCAAGGCTTCTAACTGGGTATCCTTGATCTGCGTGGCCAGTTGGGAGTGGATGGTCATGACTAGGGATTTTACTCGGCGACCCGAGTATTCTTTCTTGCTTAAGGCATCGGCTACTACATTGGCCTTGCCCGGGTGGTAGCGAATTTCACATTCGTAGTCATTCAACAATTCTACCCATCTTCTTTTGCGCATGTTCAGTTCTTTCTGATTGAGAATATGCTAAAGACTTTTGTGATCAGTGAAGATGGTGCACTTGGTGCCGTAGAGGTAGTGCCTCCAGATTTTTAGGGCGAACACCACTACTCCCAGTTCAAGGTCGTGGGTGGTATAATTAAATTCGTGTGTCTTAAGTTGCCTTGATGCGTAAGCGATGACTTTTCCCCTTTGCATGAGCACACAGCCGAGGCCTTGATTCGAAGCATCGCAATACACCACAAAATCACCGGTTCCCTCTGGACGAGACAAGACTGGTGCGCTGCATAGGGCTTGCTTTAGTGTCCGGAAGGCGACTTCTTGTTTATCTTCCCATTTGAACACCACGCCTTTCTGAGTCAAGGTGGTGAGGGGCTTAGCGATCTTGGAGAAGTTTTGTATGAATCTTCGATAGTAGCCTGCGAGTCCCAAAAATTGTCGGATTTCTGTTGGCGTTGTAGGTGCTGACCAATCTTTGATTGCTTTGATCTTTGAGGGATCCACATGTATTCCTTCCTTGCTTACTACGTGGCCAAGGAATCCTACTTCACGGAGCCAAAATTCACACTTTGAGAACTTGGCGTAAAGCTTCTCAATTCTTAAAATCTCCAGAACTAGTCGTAGGTGTTGTATGTGCTCTTCTTCGCTTCTCGAATAGACCAAGATATCATCGATAAATACGATGACGAATTTATCCAAGAAGGGTCGACACACTCAGTTCATCAAATCCATGAACACCGCAGGCGTGTTTGTTAATCCGAATGGCATCACTACAAATTCGTAGTGTCCATAGCGAGTTCTGAATGCCGTCTTGGGGATATCCTCTTCTTGAACTCGTAGTTGATGATAACCTGACCTCAGGTCGATTTTGAGAAGTAGCTGGCTCCTTGGAGCTGGTTGAAGAGGTCATCGATTCGGGGTAGGGGATAACGGTTCTTGATAGTGAGTTTGTTTAGTTCTCGGTAGTCTATGCACATGTGAAAAGATCCATCCTTCTTCTTTACAAATAGGACTGGTGCTCCCCAGGGTGAGAAGCTTGGCCTGATGAATCCTTTGCTCAACAGTTCATTCAACTGGCTGGACAGTTCTTGCATTTCTGCCGGTGCTAAGCGGTATGGAGCCCTGGTGACGAGGGTAGCTCCTGGGATTAAGTCGATCCGAAATTCGACTTGTCCTGCGAGTGGTACACCTGGCAGATCGTCTGGGAATACGTCAGGGAAGTTACATACTTCTGGAATTTCTTTGATGTCCTTCACCTCTTGTTTCTTGTCTACGACGTGGGCTAAGAATGCATGGTATTGCTTTCGGAGGTACTTTTGGGTTTTAACACAAGAAATGATTTGTAGATTCGCACTAGGTTTATTGCCATAAACGGTGAGGATGTTGCCATTCGGCAGATTGAGGCCGACGACCCTTTCGTAACATAGAATGTCGGCACGATGAAGGCTTAACCAATCCATACCAATTATTATGTTGAAACTTTTTATGGTGACCGGCATAAGGTCAATTTTGAACAAATGGTTGTCTAGAGTGAGAGTACACTCTATGTAAATATCGGTAGCACGCTCAACCTTTCCATTTGCCATTTCTACGACGTAAGAATCTTCTAGTGGCTGGGAATTTTGCTTAAGTATATGTTTGAGTTGGTGACTTACGAAACTTCTTTCTGCCCCACTATCGAAAAGTACGCATGCATAAGAGTTATTGAGGAGGAACGTACCAGTAACCACAGAGGGATCCTTAACTGCTTCTCCATGCCCTAAAGTTAGGACTCTTCCTACACCCCCAGCATTAGGGGCTCGTGCCTTGGGGCAGTTCCTCCTGAAGTGTCCTGTTTCACGACATCCATAGCAGGTTTGGCTTGCTCCGGTATTGGCGGTCGTAGCGGCTTGAGCAGCGGGTTGGGTAGTCGCTCTACAGAATCGTGCAGTGTGTCCCTTCTTGTTGTAGTTATTTCAGTGTAACTCTCGACAAGCACCGTTATGGTGGTAGTTACACTTGTTGCACTTGGGAAGAGTTCCCGTGTACTGTTTCGGTAGCGCTGGAGTGATAGCAGTAGTGGCGGCACGGACAGCAACAATCTGTTGCTTTTTGGCGGGGTCCTGCATCGGTTGTTTCTTTTTATTGCCCCAGAACTTTCTCTTGTTGTTCCCTCCTTTTGTTCGGTCGGTGGTGGTTATCACGGTACCATGGCTAGCCCTGTGATCTATGAGTTGTTGTGCCAATTCCTTGGCACTCTCAAAGGTAGTGGGTTTCGAGGACAATACACTATCTTGAATCTGGGATGACAGCCCCCAGAGGTATCGTTCCACCTTTTTCTCCTCTGGAGTGACTATTGTTGGACAGAGGAGTGCTAGGTCATTGAAATGGGCAGTATAAGTTTCAAGATCAGTGCCTGACATTCTGAGGTTCCAAAGTTCTTCTTCAAGTTTTTGTATTTCGCCCCTCGGGCAATATTCTTTTAACATTAAGGCTTTCAAATCCTCCTAGATTATAGCGTTAGCTACTGCAGGAGTAAGTGATTTAACTCGGCCATTCCAACAAGTAAGTGCTTTTCCAGTGAAAGTGAATGCTGCATACTTGACCTTGCTTGCTTCGGGACAAGCGCAGATTTCAAAAATTGTCTCGGTCCTTTCGAACCATTGCACCAGCGTGATGACGCCCCCGCTTCCATTGAAAGGGTCGGGCTTGCCATTCGTGAAGTCTTTGTAAGAGCACTCCCTCGTACGCCCCGTGTTGTCCCCATGAATGGAATTGGTAGATCCGGATCCAGAACCGCCAGAACCATTGGTACCCATTTGCGACATTGCTGCCGCCACGGCTGCCGTTACTGCAGCCTGAAACATCGCAGGATCAAACTGCGGAGGTGGTGGTGGAGGCGGCACTGTGTTGCCGGAAGGTCTTGGTCTTCTCCTTGGTGGCATGGTTCTGTCATAATAAAAAAATGACCAGTCGGTAAGACTTCAATAGTGATAACGAGTCGAGTGTTACTGGTTTCATCTCTCTTGTATTTTATCAAAACTTTATTATTCGTAAACTGTTTGTGTGATCAGGTTATGATGTCTAGTGCCAAACATTCAATAAATAAAATGCATGCCAAATTTCATTGATAACTTTTAGTACATAACGTTTAGAGGGAAAAGTTTGACCACATAAGGGTCTTCATTACGTCATTACAAAAGATAGCTTTGACATTACAAAAGCCCTTTGAATAGTGTAATCACTTAGTCGCAGGGTCAACCTACATACAGAGAGTAGCACCAACGCTTACTCATAATTTATTTTTACTACCAAGACGTGAGAATAGTAACGAAATCTAATCACGACGACCCTTCTTTGACAGAGCCTGTGATGATGACGATGCGCCATGTAGTTCTGCCAATATCCGTTCGGCTGCAACCATTCTTTCTTCGAGTGCCATGTATCTTTCCTGGTACTCTCTTGTTTCTGCTCGAGCAACGAGAAGGTATTGAATGAGTTGGTCTATGTGGTGGGAGTCTCGTTCCAGGTCTCTGGTATGATCAGTGGTAGACTGTACGATGGCGCTTAGTTCCTGGACCTGATCGGTCGTCGTCCTACCACGATCATCCATACTTGCTATTCGATGTATCGTGACGGGGAGGGCTTTGTCATCCGGTCCACCATGGGTGAGATCATAATAATCTCGTTGGTAGCCATATGGTGACCGCTGGCGTTGTTGTCGGCTCCACCTTTCGATCGTCGTTACCCAAGGGGGTTCAGGTCCGTTGTATCCAAAACGGTGTGCGGGTACCCTCGCGATGTAAGGAGGGTTGAATACTTCCGGTTGTTCCTCCATTTCATTCCCAAACATGACTATATCATCATCTTCCTCTTCTTCTTTTCATCTTCCTCCTCTTCTTCTTGTTCATCTTCCTCTTCTTCTTCTTGGTCGTCTTCCTCTTCTTCTTCTTGTTTGTCTTCCTCCTCGGGTTCCTCTTCGGGATCCTCTTCGATTTGTTTTTCGGGCTCATCATCGATCTACCCCGCGTTTCCCTGATTAGGAAAGTATGGGTCCCCGGGTATGTGAAATACTGCCATGTCGTCTGCACGAGAAACAGGGGGGGGGGGTTAAGAAGCACATATCGGAAAATAATAACATGGCACTATAGAAACGTACAAATACTCCTATAGTATTTTTAAATGTTTATATTTGGTTATTAGCGTGTTCTTTATAGAGTGTAGTTAGGTTATCAGATTTGTCGCCCATTACGACTATTCCTTAGTGTGCATAAGTTACTTCTCAGATGGATATAGTTGATCAGGCTATATCCTTCCCAGAACTGATTACACATGCTAAGGCGTACTAATAATGTTCGACTCCTCCTCTTTCAATTTATGTTCTCCTTAGTTATGACACCACTCGAGTATATAATACATGTAAGTATACTTTAAAACAAGAAACTATTTGTTTTCTAAAAGTACAATTCGTTAAAACGTTTTGAGAATCAGAGACTTTTAGTCCCAAATGTGTTTATAGTTTGTATATTTTATGTGGTTTGACATACTTAATTCACTATAAACTGTGCTCTGATACCAATCTGTCACACCCCCAAACCAAGGATGGCGGAAACGTCCGGGGGTGGAGGACTTCATATATAGTATCATAACCACAATTTCAATGGTAATTTAAGCAAACACAACCAACATATATATAATTGAAAATTTTTCATCACTTGTATGAATTACATTTTTCAAAATCAATTACAATATGTTGACAAAATATGAAAAGTTTGACGCCTTAACGTCCAATCCTCAAAAGCACTTGATTACCTGTTTAGTGATTTCCTGAGAATACAAGTTGTTTGAAAAGTGTCAACACAAAGGTTGGTGAGTTCATAAGTTTTTGCTATAAAACTTAATAGAAGTCTTTCTCATGTAAATGTCGCGTTTGTTTTAGAAAAATCCGATATTTTCCTTAAAATCCGTATAATGTAGCCTTATGACCAACGACCAAAATGTATAAGAAATCATTCTTACTTAGTAGAAATGTCATGAGTTTGAATTGATATAAAAAGTGAATTTAAATCAACCTAAAACCTACTTAGGTTTTATGAAATCCCGTAAACTTTATGAATTTTTATCTCCCTATGTGAGTCGCTATAATCATACTATGACTATGTGAACCTGCCACGATGTTTCTCAGGCGTCGCGAAAATGAAATGACATTTGTCAACCGTAGACCTGCAGGTCCCACTGTAGCTAGCATCAAGGTGTGGGGTGTCAAACTCAATATAGATCTATATACAAGTATCACGTTCTCCCTCCAAGAGACTCTGATTATAACTACCAGGAATTATATTCCGCACTCGGACGTACGGAAAGAGAGATTGTCTCACAATTTAGGGTAACAAGTTTACGTATAATGTGTGTGAGTGTAAATCTTTTCTGTATGAATGTACCCTTTTAGTACGAGTGTGTTATGCAATATATCATAAACTATACCTATTATGGTTTATCTAAAACGTTTCTAATATGTAAGAACTCTTTTATGGAAATGTATTAGTGTTATGAATTCATTAAACTATACTTTTTATAGTTTAATATACGTGTTCTAAAATGAATGAATAATATTTATTATGAATGACTTAGTTTCAGTTCATGATGATAAACTAACAAAGAAACACATTCAATAATTAGAACTTATGATTATACACTTTGCTCAACATAATACAAAGTGTTATGATATTTACATGTTGTTGGCTAACTTTAGCCATTCTGCACTGTTTTGGAAAAATCATAGAAAAATCATACAAAGTCAAAAACTAGATCCGTAAATTCTGAGAGTTCCAAAAAATGTGTCTAGTTTACTCATAATTTTTATCACGATTTTTAATGACCTCCAACTTGGGTGAAAAAGTCCATAATCACAGACTGATCCGGATTGTTGTTTGAAATGATAGGCAATTTTGTAAAAATCACCATAAATTGTAGAAAAATCATATGGATATGTGCAAGTAGTCATTTTAAAGCTACGAACTTGAAATATTTGCACCTTGTACAGTTTTGAAAACAAAAATGTTTAAGATGCCCAAAACAGTCCGTGAATGGAGTTGAACTTTTCTGATCAAGGCTGTTAGAAAAATTTAGTTATGTTCTTGGTGTTTTAACTTGTATTCCCCCCCCCCCCCCCTGAAAACTTGAGAAAACATGAAAATGTAGGGGTATGAACTCACCTTAGGTGATTTCAGTAGATGATTGTTGAAGAATGGAAGTGTTTAACTCAAGAACACTTGGAGATGCCTTGAAGATTTTCGAGAATCTAACATCATAGTTATGGAGTTTGTGTAAGCAATCAATGATTTGAGTAGAATGAAGTGAAATAATCATAAGGAGGATGAATTATAATTACTAAGAGTGGAAGAAAACTTGAAAATCAGCCTTGAATCTCGAATTTGGTGGAGAAAAAGTTTGCGAGAAAAATGGTGTTTGATACTTAGTGAAAGGAGAGCAAATGAGAGAAATGAGGAGAGATGATATTTGCTCCAGCTCTAAAAACGTGGGAATGAGTGGAAATTGAGTGTAAGGGATATTGAAGTGACCTAGGTAAGGTGGGGAGGTGTTGGCTGGTCATAGAGTGGGTGTGGGGTGGTTGCTTGTGACATAAGTTAAGGCAAGGTCAACACTCCACCTTAAATAAACCCCCCATTAGATCTTTATTATTTAGATAATGATTTTCATCAAAATATGTTTAAATTATGAATATTTAGGGTTTATTATGTTAAAATATAATTTCTGGAGAAAATCCCGCTTTAATATCACGAAAAACGGGCTTAAAATGTTAAAAATATCAAAAGGGGGCTAAAAGTGACAAAATTCCGAAATCTAGCCGAGTTTCGGTCTTCTGATGCTGAAACCGAGAGGAGAGAGGGCAGAAACCGAGAGGGGAGGAGAAACCGAGAGAAGAGAAGAGAGGGAGCAGAGACCGAGAGCTGGGAGAAGAGAGAACAGAGACCGAGAGGAGGGAAGAGAGAACAGAGACCGAGAGGAGGGAAGAAAGAACAAAGAGGCGCGAAGAGACAGAGAGGAGAGAAGGAGACAGAGACCGAGAGGGGAAGAGACAGAGAGCCGAGAGGAGGGAAGGAAGCCGAGAGGGGGGCATGGGGATCGAGAAGGGACAAAGACCGAGAACAGAGGCTCTGTCCTCACAAGTTTCGACCCGAGATGGCCTCTATTCTTGGTTTCGGTTCCTAAGAAGGGTTTCGGTTCCTAAAGCCTATTTTACTCGTTTTCACTCCGTTTTGAGCCGTTTTTGACCCGGTTAAGGGACGGAATGACCCGAATGATTCTAAAAAGTTATGGGAACTTTTGAGAGAGATTTGGGAGAGATTTCACATACTTGGAGAGATTTAGGAGAGATTTCTCATAATTGCAGAGATTTGGGAGAGATTTAACATAGAGAGAGAGATAGAGTGAAAACGATTGAGAGAGGTTCCATTTGTGACAATTATGAGTGTTTGGCTCCGCAATGAAAGGTTCTTGAGCCCCGTTAAGTCATGATTAAGGATCCTACACACTCCCGATGAGTATGCCATATGGTTTTATTAGTTTAGTTCATTGATTAGCACTAAGGCTCAGGAAATTTTGACACAAGACTTTTCCCAAGTGATGTTTTCCCATTAATATAGCAAGTTATACAGTATGTACATAATACAAACCCTAATACACAAGGTTTAATCGAGTTGACCGGTTTGACTTGTTGACTTGACTCGACTTAAGTTTGACGATTGTCATATAACACCTATATATATATATATATATATATATATATATATATATATATATATATATATATATATATATATATATATATATATATATATATATATATATATATATATATAGGGAATATGGGCCATAAATGGGTTTACAGCCGTAAACACCCATTGGGTCGTGAATACAACTGCAAAAATATATTACACGACCAAAAACTATTAATGCCTAGAAAAGTAAAGTATAAACCATATTTTTTACCCAACAATCTCCCCCTTGGTTTATAGTTTTCTTTTCTAATTGACCCAACACACTCCCCCTAAAAAGGTAGTTGACTTTTCTTGTGAATCTTTATTTGCAGCTTGGCTTCAACTTTAATCTTCAATTTCTTCATAGCTTCAAGATAAACTAGATGAATATTCAATGAATGACTTCATCTTGAGCAATTGGGCTTTTCTTCAGAATTTGGCTTTGAACGTACGTTGGGTGAGGAGGCTTCTTGTAGAGATGCTTGAAAAATAATGCTTTCACCTTGAGAATCTTCAGAGAGAATAAAAGAGTGAACTAATCTTCTGGATCACTTCACCAAGTTCATAGATAGCAACAGACTGATTGATGAGGCTTCAATGCAATCTGTCACATAATCTTCAGTTGCAGCTTCACCTAGCTTCTGGGGTTAAAAGATTGAATGTTGAAAGAATAATCTTCATTTCTTGCTCCTTGGAATGGGACTTCTTCGATGCTCACGGATGAAGCATTGGCTTAGAAATCTCGATACAGTCTCCATGAGTCTCATCTATATCTGAATTCACTTTTCAAGACAAAACAAAAATAAAAGAAAATTTAGCACAAAACATTTTAGTAGGGATGTCAAAAACCCCTGTAGAACCCCGCTCCCGTGGGACCCCGATCCCGTATGGGACTAAATTTTAAAAAAAAACGGGAGCGGGAGCGGGAGCGGGAGCGGGAGCGGGGGCAAAATTAAACCCCGCTTATTTTCGGGACCGGGAGCGGGAGTTGGTATTCCCGTCCCGTACTCCCGCGGGGCCCCGGTTGTACATTTATGTAAAAAATATATATTTAATATAAAATACATATACAAAATAGATTTTCTAATTTAAATGTAGGTTAGGTTTCACTTTCCCGTTTTCAATTAATAGATATTGAAGAGGTAGTGAATTGATCATATATTTTTGGATATGTAAGTATTTTATATTTGTAATATTGGATTTGTCATATTTTATATTTTTAAAATTGATGGAATTGTCGTTTTGTAATATTGAATTCGTAATGTTGAATTTTTAATTGTTTAGTTTCTAAAAGATTATGTTTTAAACTTTTAAAATTATTAAAAACAAGCTTTTTAGCCTAACACAAAGTAGTCGTTTAGCAAAAAAACGAATTTTAAGCGGGGGAACCGGGGGAACGGGGGCGGGACCGGGGGTGATGGAGGTAACCGGGAGCGGGACCGGGGGCTATGTAAACGGGGGAGCCGGGGGCGGGACCGGGAGCGGGGGCAACAATTGATTTCGGGGGCGGGAGCGGGGGCAGCTATTCCCGCTCCCGTTTGGTCCCGTTGACATCCCTACATTTTAGGATTTTTCATATTTTCCGAAAAAAAATTAAACAGAAACAAAAATATTTTTGGATTTTAGATTTTTCTGAACAAGAAATAAAAATGAAATAACACTTTTTTTTTTTTTTGATTTTTTAGTTTTCTGATTTTTTTTATATTTTTTTTGATTTTTTTTTAATCCCCCTCCCATTAATTTGTGCATAGAGGAAACTATGAACAAATTTAATAAAAACAAAAATATTTGGGATCAAAGTTGTCAAACAATCCAGTATCGTTTATCAGTACACGCCTGCATGTCTGGATCTGGTCGATCATCGGTCTTGTGATCCACTTAAACACAAAGGATGTTGATAAATTGGACAGGTTATAAGTGACAGGACAGTGAGATGTATATTCATAAATAGACATTTAGTTGACGATGACCAATGATATTGTTGTCGACTTAAATTAAGCAGCGAGATCTACATACAACCTATTAAATGGTTCAATTTTAGATGAACTAGAACGTGTTTCCCACTTCCCGATATACCCCGATCATCAACAACTTCTAAAGAACTCCTTACTTTAGGTGAGTATTCAATCATTAAGAAAGAAGTCAGATATAGAAGTACATATGTTGTATCCTAGGTCGGATGTCTTCCAATCACACAAAGGGAACAACATATGACTACGTAGATAGAGGGTTATAGAAATAGTAGGGTGCATATGCTGTGTCCCAGGTTGGATCTTCTGATCACGCAGAGGGACAACATATGGCTAACAGATAGAAAGAATTTCGTAGATAAGGATGTACATAGAGATAGAGTTGCATATGTTGCATTCCAGGTCGGATATGTTCCAATCATGCAAAGGAAGCAAGATATAACTGACAGATAGAAAGCAAGAAAATAATTTCCTAGAGACCTACTATATCAGAACCCCCAGTTGTCCTATCCATACCAGAATTAAGGACATGAGTCCATACATGTAACGCACGTGTGTCTGGGCTTGCCATTTTTAGCAATGTAATAGTCTAGGTTAACCTTTGTAACCCAAATTTGAAATAATAAGAATGTATTATTTGTGAATTATGTGTTTATTTTCTTAATTATTATAATTTGAGGAATTAAGAATAAAATGAGCGTCAAAATTTAAATGTAAAATAAACTCGACATCTTTGGATAATATTGTAGTAGTTGAAACGAGGTTTCCGAATATATATAGAACGCCCAAATCTGACTTCGTATGAGGAAGTTATGATTTTCTGAAGTTTCGACTTGGTAGTATGTAGCCCGAATACTCGATTTGAGATCAAGCGGTTTTTAGCCGAAACAATCTAAACGAGAATCGAAGATCTCATTGTTAGTAGCGAAACGATGAAAATTTAGGTGAGAACGGACATCGGACGAAGAAGTTATGAATTTATAACGAAGTTTTTCTGTCCCGGCCTACTAAAAATAAATAATAAAATAAAGCCAAAATTAGCCGACGAAGTCTAAACGAAAGTTGTAGAGCGTAGTCTCACCTACGCGTGGATATAAAGAACGTCGAAAACGGAGTTAGTATGAGAGAGATATGAATTTTTGAAGTTTATTAAATAATTAAAATATAAAGTTAATTTAAACTTCCGATATTATCCGAAGGGGAGTCACCGGACTTATCCGGGTTACGCCCAGCATAATGCTGTACGCGCAGCGTACAGCGAAGCATGACGATCTTCGCACTCGAGTACCTCCGATGACGTAAGCGCTAACGATCCGAGGCGTACACCCTGCGTAGCCTCGTACGCCCAGCGTACGTGCGAGGTTCAGCCCCTATAAAAGGGAATGCGAGGACAACCAATTTCCTTTACAAACTTCTTCCTTTCTCTCTAAGTTTTTGCCTTGATTTGCATGCCATTTGTACCCTGAAGCCCCGGTAATATTTCCGAGCCCCGAGGATCCCGAAGAGTGTTGTTCCCGAGCCGAAGCTCTGCCCGCGAGGAGCCCAGTTTTTGTGAAGATCTTCCGAATCTACGGAGAAACACTATTTCTGCAAGCCGTAGTGCTACCCGATCATCTTCTGATCAAGTGAGTGTATAGTCCCTTTCAATACATGATATTAGACAAGTAATCGTTGAATGTATCTAAAAATACGGGTTGTGTGAGGGTATTATTATTACCTTCTAACACATAGACTTATATGAATCACCTTGAAATTTCTTGTTATGTGTTTACGTGCTACTTGCTATTTGGATGGAGTATTGAAAGAGCATGCTATACAGTTTTTCTTTTAAAAATTATGTATAAAACATGTATATTTTTATCTACTAATATGGTGTGTAGAACATGGGTAGACAGTTGGTGTGCAATGAAATAAATTGATGAGAGGCCTCGTTATTGGTGTTATTCTAGTCATTCAACAGAGTATGGATGACGACCACAGACTATTCTAGACAGTCCTATGGAACACTCGCAGGCTCATAACCTGTAGGTGTTGTGAACGACGTGTTCACCGGTGTACTCTATCCCTCACATGGTTGCCTTTAGGACACTTATTGTTGAGGAAGCCCCTCTGCAGTAATGTTCATCCCGATGAAAATCCTGAATTAGGTTCCTTATATTAGATGTCATTTTTAGGAACGTAAAGTGAGGATAACGGGAATGGGTAATCAGGTTTATTGTTGATTGTTGAAATTAAATATAATTATTTATTGTGGGTTGAAAACCCTATATGCTCACCAGGCCCCCAAGCCTGACCCACTCAGTTTATTTGTATTACAGGAAGTGGCGCAAGGGCATAAGATGGATGAATCATCAAGTTATTTTGTTTACAAGTCTGTATATGTATATATTTGTTGAATGACTTGTAATGTTATCGTTTATGCTTTATGGTCTGTATCGGAACATGACATCCCGATTTTTTTTTGATTATGAAATGAAATTATATATCTTTATGAAATGTTTTGATAAAAATCTATTTTATCATGTTTTGTTTTTGGAAACAAATTCCGCATCTCTTTTAAAATCAAAAGGATTTACTCTAAAAATGTTTAAAAAGCATAAATGAAACCGGTCTTTTCTGGCCGAGATTTTGGGGATGTCACAATACATCAAGGAAATGTTGAGCCACAGTTCTAGATAATTAACTTTTAGTGTATCTCGCAGGTTCCCATGTTTATCTCACTGCTCAATCTACCCGGGCGTCATATTGTCAGTCCAAATGAAACTACCTAAGTCCATATTATCTAGTCCTTTCATTTGTCAATCTAAGTCTAGTCCTTTAGAATCCTTTATGCCTACCAGTACATTGAACACATAGTCTAGACAATTCGGATTTAGTGAATTACATGAATTTTATATTTCCCTTTAGCACTAGACTTCATATCACTTCCCAAACAATACCTACTAACAAAAAACTATATGAAAATAAAAAATTGTCTTCAAAACAAAACAGTGTAAAATAAACTCAGGAGTATAAAGAAGAGAACTCAAACTGTAATTCACCAATTGAATTTGCATCCAGAAGGTCTGAGAACAACACACATATTCTCAGAATAGATCCGAAAATTATTCACATCGTTAAGCACAAACCCCATGTGTGATCCCTTCCTTTCTTCCTTTCCTGCAAAGGACACATACTCTCAAACAAAGTTCTGAGTGTTGCACAGTTGAGAGATGTCCCCTATCATGTGCCTGGAATAACTACTACCAACAAACCAAAGTTTGATGATATGCCTCCATAGCTGCTTCGACACATAGTGAGATCAGTTGGTCTTTGGAACCCAGTCCATTTTGAAACTAGGTTGACTTTATCATCAACACACGATACTCTCCCAAGACATATCCTGCTTATCACAAACAGAAGATGTAGAAATATTAGAATCATTATAAAATTTGGGAGAGTGAACCTTTGGTACCCATCTGTAGTCAGGTTTAACCCATTTCTTGTTCGATCCGATGGGTGCCTCAACACTTGATTTTGAACTTGAAGTTGGTCGTTGAGATGACTTTGACCTAACCGATTTTGGTTTCGCTGGAGCATCTCTTGGATTGGACTTCTTGACTAACATTCCCTTCTTGACCTTGGGATTTTGATTCTTGGTCTTGGGAATTGGATTCTTGGCCTTTGTGGCATTCCGTTCGCCATTGTCTGAACGTGACCTTGAGGGGTTTCTTTTGAAAAATCTCCCTCCTGACGCGTTCTGCCAGCCTTGTGCGTAGTATGGAGCATACGTGCGATTAGGATAATTTCTGGCAATGTGTCCAGGTGTTCCACAGTGAAAACAAGTCTTTTTCCTCACTGGGAAGTTGTTTCTTCCTGCCCCTGGTGGCATACCGTTGACACGTTTCTAGTTGTTCCCACATGCACACTTGAAACATGCACTCTGTTTAGCTTGAATTGGTGGCCTGTATTTACCAACAACAGGTTGATTAGTAGTAACTGAGTTCGAAGAAACAAATTCAGAGTTCAAGGAGACATTGGTTTGTTCAATAAGGTTCTCCTTGTTCTCTTCTTCCACTACTTTACCTGCACAAGAAGTAGAAACATCAGTATTCTTCACCTCAACGCCCTCAGTTGGCCCTGATTGTTCACCCTTAACTGAAACTGGAACAAGGGGTTGGGCATACTTATGGTGTGCATCATTTTTAAATTCTTCCTTAGTCAGAGGGGTGAAAGTGTAGTGATCATTGAAAGGAGGTGGAACATTATGATACCCTAGAACCTTGTTTTGATTATCTTTAAATGTTAATTGTTTTTCTATCATGGACACAACTACCTCACTTGACACATCAAATTTCTTAAAGTTGAATTCAGCATCTTTATATTTGGCTTTTAATGCATCGAGTTCCGCAGTCACAACATCAAAGTCTTTCTTAAGATATCTATAATGGACACACTTTTCACTAAATTCTGCCTATAATTTCTTATAATCATTTGTTTGGGCCTCTAATTGATCTTTCAATGATTACTGGCCTTTCCTAAGTTGGCACCCTTCGTATTTTAGTTCCCCGTTCTCTCTACGTAGTAATTCGTAATGTTCACGTAAATTCTCCAAAGAAATTTCATTGACATTGATTTTTGAAGAAGTAATTTTTATCAAAAATTGCCCTTTGACTAAAAACTCAAAATTCAACCTTAAAAGTCAAATTTAAAAAGTCGAACCGAAAAGCTAAATTTGAAAAATTGAAAGTTAAACGAGAAAGTCAAAGTTTAAAGTCAAAGGTCAAACTTGAAAAGTCAAAGTCAAAATTTTAATTAAAAAATCAATTTAGAAATTTAAAAATTAAAGGTTAAAATTTTCGAAGAAAATAGAATTTAAAATTAAAAGAAATTTGAATTTTGGGCTAAAAGTGTCAATATTGCAAAATTAGACGAACTGGAGAAGCATTTTGAATTAAAACGCAAAGGTTTTAATCAACAAGCAGTCCAGCCCAACTAGTAAGACGCCTTTGTTATGGATGCGGGTGACCAGGGTTCGAACCTGGCACCCCCAAAATTTCTTCCCCCCCCCCCCCCTCGTTTTTTTAAATGAACACACGTAAGCCACCAAGCCGCAAGCCGTTCGAGCTGCACATGTCTGAGCCGTAAACTATGGAAACCCTAGCCGTAAATGCGTTTACGACCATAAACCGTTAAAAAAACAACGTTTTTACCCCTTTTTTTTGCTCCAAAACATGATCAAAAGCTTATTTTTATCAAACATGCAAAGAACAAACCCCCCTTATTTTTCAGAGATTTATCCAAAAACAAAAAAAATATTTCAGACATAAGATCAAATATGCTTCAGATCTGGCCAAAATGATTGATACAATCCTTGCTTTGATACCACTTGTAAGTCCCAAATCTGCTTGTGTATCAATCAAATCTGTTTGATGGTGCGGAGTCCCAATCAAACGGATGATGTCAGATCTAATGAAGAAGAAGTAGAAGAAGAAGATAATGAATCTTGTATGATTTGATTAGAATGTAGATCCAAATACAAGATACACACATAACTTACACACACTTAAGCTCCTCTCTTCTCTCTTCTCTCTTTGGGATGTACACTCTCACTGTAACATCAATCCCTCCTCAACCACCTCGCACCTATATATATACTTTGGGAATATGGGCCATAAATGGGTTTACGTCCATAAACACCCAATGGGTCGTAAATACAACTGCAAAAATATATTACACGACCAAAAACTATTAATGCCTAGAAAACTAAAGTATAAACCATATTTTTGACCCAACATATCCAATCTTAAAATTAGAATTAAAACGTATTTAAGAAGATATTGATCACATTCTTTACATCCCATTCTCTTTGAATCACTTAAAATTGTTCACCCAGAAGGCCAGGTCTAATCTTGAAATTTGATTCACAATAGGTGTGGTGATGGTTGGTGTTAGTGTCTACCTAGAAATGAAATTGAAATTGTGTGTGCCTAGAAATGAAGCACTAAGTCATTGTGTGTGTACATGTGTGTGTCAAGAATCTTCAAAGTCAATAGGTTGGTTCATGTGTGCCTGTAGAAAAAAAATCAATAGTAATTCTCAAGATTTGACTTTATTGCATCTGAGAGAGATCAATATTTGACCTTTAACATTCGATCTCATAAAACCACACACATGAGGGTTTTTGTGCACCATTGATTAAATCACACATACCTTTTTGCTGTTCGAGGTCGATCTGCGTGTGAGTGGAAAGGGGCGAAGTCGATTTAGCACTCAATTTGTCATCAAATGACCAACGAATCCATAATCCTCTTTCTCCGATCGTCCTTCATGTTTTGATCTTGCAAACCTTCGTTTCAAATCTAGAACACCATCGTCTTCGTCTATGGCTCTTTCTTCCCTCATAGTTGATGTTCCCAAAAAGCAAAAATGAACCAGTAAACACAGATCTTGAGCTTTGAACGGAGTGATGATGGAGAGCCTTGTGGAGGTAATAAAGGTGAGATATCCGATGACGAATTGAGAGAGAGAGAGGGGGGGAGAGAGAGAGAGAGAGAGATTTACTTTTATTTTTATTTTCTTGTTTTATTAATCTGAAAATCAGGAGAGAGAGAGAGAGAGAGAGAGAGCGAAGGGGGAGAGGGAGAGGCAGAGAGAGAGAGAGGGTTTTATTTTTATTTTCTTGTTTTTTTTTAAATCTAAAAGACATAAAAACAAATAAGAAAAAAGATAAAATCATATTAACAGGGGTAAATCCGTCATTTTGAAAAAAACAAGAACAGATTGGACCAAAGACGCAACAAAATGAAAGTTTTGGACCACTAGTGCTAGTCAAAACCTTTTTGGACCAAAGTGACAATTTTCGACAAACCACAGGGACCATTTGTGCAGTTTAGTCTTACATTTAATACTTTACATATATAAGTAAAAGTATTATGTGGCTTTTTAATTTTAAAAATTGAAAAAACTCATAAATTGACATGTAGATATTATTTATTTAAAAAATATAACAAAATAACAAGTGTCAAAATTTATGAAAAATTGACATGTGGCAAAATTGATATTCATTTATTATAGTAGATTTATAGTGCCTGTTTATACTATTGATGTAATTAATTAATATCGTTGTATAGTTTAAGAACTATAAATTAATTTATATATATATATATGAACTTAATATTTCCAAAAAAAATTTATTCTCTAAATTGAATTTCTTAATTACTTTCCTGAATTCAACTCTTCAAACTTTTGATAAGTATTAATGAATTACTTATGCATAAATAATGTGTACAAAAAACTTTGTAACCTATGCCTTTTAAAATTCAAAATACGTCTAATATGCTTTATCATATATAACATATTAGATGTTTCTTGAAAATTTTAAGAGGTATCAGTTTCATTTCAAAAAGTACAAATAGCAAATATATTTCCTAAACCATACTATTTAAGCAATTAATATGTTTCCTTTTGTATTTCTCCTCAATCTCGACATGGTATCTCGGTCCTTATTCCATTTTTGGTAGAAACTGAATGTTTTGATTTATATAAGGCTTTAGGGTTTATAACCATCCATTGATTGCATCCATCTCCTTAGCCTATAATCCATATGCATTCACATATACATAGACAAAATCTAGAATCGTCAACATTTTAGTAAGAAAGACTGATTTATTATTTTATTATATGATTAATAAATATCAATAAATAATTTGTTAATATATTATGAGATAAATATATTAATTAGAAGTAGTATTATTTAATTAATAAGTAATCAAAATTAATTAGAATTAATTTTGGGATTAATTGCATTAATCAAAAGTGTAGGGACTTAAGCTGTAATTCTTTAATAGTTAAACAAGAGGGGTTCCAAAACCTTCCATGGGCCATGGACGGTTTTAGGGAGTTATTTGAAGAGTTTTAGATTAATACTTAAAGATAATTAAAGAGTTGGAAAATTACGAAATTTAAAGTAATAATATTATATTCAAATTAGGTTTTCCAGGGTTCCTTAGTTAAACTATAAATAAGACCCCCTTCCTACTAGTTTTCATCCACTCCTAATCTAAGAAGGATTACTGAAAAAGTTCATCATCTCTCATTCTCTCTCCTAAAGTGTTCTAATTTCTAGGATTTAGGTACAAACCATTAGAGGCGTTAGATTTATGGTGCTAGCCTTCCAATGCATTTAAAGAAGGTAATTGATTTGATTATTTTCTATAATAATCAAAAGGTATGTAAACCCGAATACCTTGTTAGTTTCGATTATAATAGGCCTCCTTAAGGTTCTTGATGTTCATAAATTATTGTTATTTATAGAGAAAACTTAGATCCAAATAGGTTGCATGTGAACTTAAGGTATAAGTTATTTACCTTATGCTTTGTGTTATAACCTATGAAACCTATCAGTGGCATCAGAGCCATAGTTTTCTGTGGATTTTACATAAAATAAGTATATCAAAGAATTAGGGTTTATCGAAAATAAACCCTTGCCCATGAGATTTTCGACTTTGCTTGTCTTTCTAGAAACCTTAGCCTTATTAACCCTATTTTTAAAAAATGGTGGGATGAGAGGGGGGGGGGGGGGGGGGGGGGTTATTTAGGGCTTATCTTGTTGATTATTATTTTCAATGCCCTAAAATTTGAATAATTAAAACCTGATAAACCTAACCTTAATTTTTGAAAATTCGAAGGGTTTGGATTAGCATTAAATTTGAATTATTTAAATAAGTTTTAAATCCCTATATGATTTAAATTAATTTAATTAGTTTTTTAATTAAAAGTTAAAGATTAAATCATAATTAGTTTAAATGTTAATTAATTAGAAGTTAATTTAAATGTTTACCATTTAAACCTCATATTTTGAAAAGTTTTAAAATACACTTATATAATATTAAAAGTTTAATTACTATATGTATAGGAAAATTCAGTTGAATTGCTAGTAAGCCTCATTCACGAAACCATGGTATAACGAAGGTATAAGGAAATGACCTACTAAATGGCCATTGAATAGGTGTCCACTCTCACTCACCACTCCTGTGTGGTGGAGGTTCATTAGCTGGACATGTTTGATATGATATAATTTCATTAAAAGTATAATGCTATAAAAGTACTAGAACCTTCTTTTATAAATCCCAATCTAGTTACTTTAGGAAAAGTGAAAAGTACGCTAATCCATGAAAACGCACATCATTCTTTATAAGTTGTTAGTGGAGTGTGTGTGGTTAACCGACACACTGATTTGGGACTATAATTTTGATATGGTGGCACAACTTGAAAATTATCATTGTTAATAGAGTGCGTGTGGTCAACAGACACATTAAATAGAGATGATAAATGGTAGCGGGGTTGTCACGCATGTTTGCATAGTTATTCACATATTGTTTGTGATCCTTGGTATCCTAGTAACAAGTAGAAGAACATAATCTGAGATTAAAGATGCCATTAATAAGATTTAATAAATCTCAAAAGATTTAGGAATTTAATTGATTGAAATTGGTGAATTGTCTTACATACCTTCATAAATTCGCAATACGACTATGACATCTCTCTTCTTGATTGCAAATTGTATTTTGGATCCTAGCCTTGAATACTTATTTTGGGTTCAAATATTAAGGATTTATGTTAACTAACTAAAATTATCTCTGTTATATAGATGTGTACTTCTGGAGATGCTACTGCTGCTCAATTTTCCACCAGCAACTCAAACTTCACAATTTTGTCGATCCTATCCAAGGAGAAATTAGCTAGTCCAACCTACATGGATTGAAGGCAAAATCTCAAAATGACTCTTCGATAGTAGGGCACAAAATATATCCTTGATAAACCACTACTCAAAATAGATGAGTCAACTGTTACTCTAGAGGAACAAGCAGGCTACAAACAACACTATGACGACATAACAAATGTCGTTTTCATAATGGTTGCAACCATGGTACATGAGTTACAAAAGTTCTATGAGGAATATTGACCATATGATATGTGCTTAGATCTTCTGAAACGTTTCACAAGAAAGCATGTCAAAAGAGCTATGGGGTCGTCAAGGTGTTAATGGCATGAATGTTGAAGGATGGAAAATCTGTCTGCGACCATGTGTAGAGAATGCATAGATACGTTGAGTGGTTTAAAAAGCTTAATGTATCTTTTGACAAGGAGTTGTCCATATACATGATCCTAAACTCCTTTCCTCCAAGTTATGATCAGTTTATCTTAACTTATCATTTGAATAAAACAGAGACCACTGTGACCCAACTCCTCAACATGTTGCTGACAGCTGAATCATGGATGAAGAAAAATCAGTTCCCTTCTGCTACAAGTGCTCCTATCATTACCATTAGGAAAAATAAAGGAAAGAAGAGGAAGTTTAATCCTCAATCAAATTGGAAAGGTAAGGCCTATGCTGGAGTGTCTAGTAGTGGATCGAAATCCAAGCCTAATTTTCATATCCCTGCTGTTAGTGACCCAAAGAGGCCACTTGCTACTATTGCAACAAAAAAGGGAATTGGAAAAGAAGTTGCCACAAATAGTTGCAAGACATCAAGATATCAAGGTCAAGCCATCGTCGACAGGTATGTATACTTTTCAAGTTAACAACTCACAACTTACTCGTTCTTGGGTCCTTGATATAGAATGTGGTTTTCACATTTTTTCTGATTTGAAGGGGTTAAGAGAAAGTGAATATGTGGAGGGTGGAAGAATAAATCTGATCATGGGGGATAGATGATCTTAACCTGTTACCAATATTAGAACTTATGGTTTTGTGCTTGGTAGTGATGTTATAATAGATTTGATTAATTCTTGTTATTCATCATAAATGACACTAACATTATTTCTTTTCATGCATGGCTCAAATACGATTTTTGATAATCATTTGATGATGTGAATGGTTTGATTTTACCTTATAAAAATGGTGTTTTTACGTTTAAAGCTTTACCTTGTAATGGTATCTATGAAAATGTGATTTATGTTGATAGCTTAAGCAATAGTGTATTTAATATTGATTCGTCTAATGGTGTAGACAAAGCATGCTTATGGCATTGTTGTCTTGGGCACATTAATAAGAAACACATATCCAAAATCCAAAAAGATAGAGTATTAGAATCATTTGACTTAAGGATAGATTACGAATGATAGTCTTGTCTTTTGGGTAAGATAAGAAAATCACCATTCACTAGAACATGTGAAAGATGATGGGTGATATACAAAAGAACATCCTATGTGCTCATGCAAACCCTAAAGCTTGGATCTAGGTTTCTCTATTGTACATGCAATTCATCTAAGACTTATAAACCCTATATCTAGTGATATATTTCGAAATAGACATAAGAATACAGATCTAGATGATTAACTCTTCTTCAATGGCTTGAATCTCCTTGTCTTTGGAGCTTAGAGTCACAAGTGTCACTCCTCTAATGGCTTACAAACACCACAAGCAAGAGAATGACTTATGAGAAGGAGGAGGAGCTCCAAAAACGACCTAGGGTTCTTCCAAGTGAGTTCCACACGTTTTTGGGGCTATATGGGTCCTTATATAGTGAGGAAATTAGGGTTATCAGCTAGGAAACCCTAATTTGACCGCTTAGGCCCTAAGCAGCCCATGGACTCCCTTTAGAATAGCCCTTGGATAATTTCCTTATGGGCTTCCCATATAATTCGTCCAACCTATGTTCCAAGGTGATCCTTAGCCCAATTGTAACTATCTTATAATTACAATTCCAGTCCCTAAGTTTAATTAATGTCTTTTAGTCACAAAACTAATTCTTAATTAATTCTTGACTAATCTTAATTAAACAATATGATTTCTCCTTTAATATATTATTCATATAATATATTAATAAATCAAAATGAATCCTATTTCTCCATAAATCGTCCTATCAAGTTGCTTTGGTTAAGGCAACCCAAAAGGACCATGCACAACCGGGTCAAGTACATACCAAATATAGTTACAGGCTTAGACACTAATCGAACAGTCTCCCACTTGGATAAGTCTAGTAACTATAATGTAAGTACAATTCGATTAGCAATCGTAGCTCTCAAAGATGCTGTCAAACTCTGATCTTATCAGTAACCTGTTCTTTAGATAAGGGATCATATATTCCTTAATTCTAGATATCGTATAGACTGAGACATGGATTTTAATCATTCTCTCTATCTATGTGTTTTTTTCCTGATTTCAGATTTATGACGACCGACAACAGACAACAGTTGAACACATTAATTAAGTCCCGTCTTGGCCAAGCGCTTACGGTGTCATCACTAAATCATCGAAGGGCCCACAAATATCGCTTTTATCCCACTTTGGGTAAAAGGAACGGATAAACTTTGACGCAATGCTCACTTGTACTCACTCACTGAATCACACACAACAATACATTTTATAATACCAAGTTACTGGTGCATTTACATATTATCAATGTGTAACCGACTCGCAAGATAGAACTCACACATCTCGGTTTCAAGAATATAAGATATTATCGTTTCACCAATCACTCGTGTTGAAATCCATGAAGAGATCCAAGTGAGCGTGGGTTTAATCCAATACTCTAATCTTATAGCAGCACTCATGAACCCTGCAGCAAACTTTTGCTATGTCTAAAACACTTTAGACAATCTACAGTCAGATTCATGACAACCTTCTTTCATTCCTACTTCCAAAGAATGAGAAACTGTGGAGGGTTTGAATAATCTTATTATCCGGGAAGTCAAAACATACAAAGTGAACTACAGAAATAATACTAATCCTAAATGGCCCCAAACATTTGAGTATAAATAAAACATTTTATTTAATCACCATATTGATTACTCATTATTTGTTGTTTCGGGTAATCAACTTCTTATTTGAATATAACAATAATTGTCCCATGCTCTTAGCATGCACACTATGTTTTTCTATGGTCTTTTCCTTTGTGAAATAGATCAAATGGACGCATTTCCAATGATTCTCATTTCACAATGCCTAATCTTTATTAATTAGTGTAAGAATACAAATTCTCGCAATTACTAGAATATGTTAGATTCTTACATTTTATGCAACGGTCCTTTCGTAATATCACAGCGCCAAAGTCACTAAGACTTTGCCAATGAAATTATAAAGTGCTCTATTGGAGATTGTTACAAGACAATTCCATAGTCATGAAGTCTCATATTCAAAGTATTTTCCTTTGAACATCCTTCTTGCATAAAATTATCTAATCTAGACAAAAGTTCTTAACGTCCAACTCCCAAAAAGGAAACATTTCCATATTTGCCATATGACAAATCATTATAAATAAAATCTTATCCACTCATGATAATGTCAATATGGTCCATCCATTAGTATACTTCCAACTGTCCACAAGCGAGCAATCCTTGGCGAACCTTAGATTGTCCTTGACAGTTGTTTAATTATTTTAGTCAAATCCGGTTGTATTTTCTTTTTCCCTCTAAATGCCTTAGACATTTGGAAATTTTTTAGAACGGTCAAATATTACATCATATGCAATTGATCCTATGCCTGAAGTGTGTGGGATATGATTTATAGTGAAAAACGTGATACTTTATCAGTTTCTTGCTATAATATTGCCATAATATTTCAATTTACCGTGTTCTCAAAATTCGAACTACGAAGAGGGATGCCGTAATCATAATCGAACTTTGAGAATGCAAATAATAAATATATCTTTGACTAAATTCAATTAAAATTTCTCGATCTAAGCTTTTAGATTGGAAACGAAGTACAACATTCTCTCCCTTAATTATAGCGGAAACAACTTTTCAACCCTGCAAGTTTGCAAAGTGAAACTTTTGTTTTTGTATAATTAATATTGCATACTTGCAATACTTAAAATAATAATCATGCTCCCACTAACATGATGATTATATCCATTCCAGCATAACATTTATGCTCCACTAGCTTTGATACGTATTCAGAATCAGCTAAACTTCTAGAAAACAATACTTATTGACTTCCAAAGTTCATTGTTTCTAATATGATATGTTTTGATAATCCTTTATCTAAGCTTCTCAAACTCACACACCTTCCCTTAGATAGCTCACATGTGTGTCTAACCTAATTCAGAACTTATATTACTAAGTCCCAAATGTTCAGACTAATTACCAAATCTCACAATTCGAACTATGAAGAGGGATGTCGTAATCATAATAGAATTTGAGAATACAATCTACACAATTTCTATCTTCTTAAAATCTTTCTTAGTGAAAGCGTTTCCTCGCAATCATTTTCATGAAGGAGAGAAACCTTATGACACTTTGATTTTATGGTGTATGTGTTCCTATCCATGTGAATTTTCATAACCATAATCGTAAGATAATGTTTGTGACAAATACAAACTCTTATGGACAGAACTTGTTCATTCTTGATTTCTTGCCATCAAGGGTCCCACCATTGCTTCCAAGTTATTTAGTAGCTCACCTATACCAGTCAATGTACTTTCATTGAACAAGGTGCTTGCCTTATGCAGTCTATTGAGAACTCGTAGAACTCATGTCAACACGATAGGTTACAAACCTCAAGTCGTGTTCTAGTGTTTAATAATAGGTTTACTCCTGATTAGTTCTTGAAACTTTTCAAGATCATTTAGACTCCCACTGACTTCTTGATATATAAGATTCTCTTGTCAAGAAAACATTTATTGACAAACAAATATTCAAGAGTTAGTGCGGATTCATATCGAGACAAACGCTACACATAATTGGTATTAGTTGGTCTTTGTCTTATCCAAGACATCACAATTTACCAATATCAAACACGCAAGTGTAAGAAAAACAATTTTCTACTTCACATTTGATGAGTGTGTTAGAACTTCTTAAGATGTGTCACTCAATTCACAATCTTGGAGTATAACTCTAAGACTTGATTTTGGAACGAAGTATGACTCACCCTTTTGATTTAACCATTTCAAGAATTTTCGTTTCCTCTTCTTAGCCATACTGGTGCACTAAGATGTCCTTAGAGGATCAATTGTGATATGGTTCTTAATCATTAAGATGATCATAAAACCCGTTGCAAAAGTACTCTCCCTTATTCTTAGATTGGAGAAACTTTTATCTTTCTGCCTAATTGATTCTTCTTATTCGTTCTTCCATTCATTGAAACTTTTCAATGATTCAGAATTACACTTAATCTTGTAAGTATAACCACATTTACTAGACTTTCAATAAATTATGACGAATAGTCTTATTGTTATTTGTGGTGGATTTGACTTAGTGCACAACATTGTGTTCTAGTCCTTTATTCCTTCACTTGACTCACATACTTGTGTGATCAAGGAGTTAGTCTTAATTTCCTAAGTACCAAGATTTCCATACATCACATGATTCAAATCCTATGATTCCAGGCTTCTGAACAACTAAAACTTGGGCGATGTGAATCTTTCCTTACTTAGAGAAATTTGATACTTCCATAAATAACATAACTAAGAATCACATCCATTTATAGAAATACACAATCATCAATTTTTCACAATGATTTCATTGCAAGGATAAATATATAAATAAGACAAAAAAATTATTTGATTCATACAAGTAGCGGAAAACATGTCCTTACAATGAAAAATCAACTGAAAAACTATGTAATCAAATATTCCTAACAAATCTATCATAACTTCCTAAACTCAAAATCTGATCTTCAAATCCATGCGATCGTGATCCATTTCTTCGTGATCAGACTCGTCTTGCTCTTCCATCAAGCTTCCTCTCTTTTCTCTGATCCTGCAAAAACATCCAAATGTTATATTATCACATCATGCATTAAGAATCAATGAATAGGAACTTAATAGAGTTATATAGTGGATTTTACCTGAAGTAGAACCATACTTCTTAACTCTTATATCTCTTAGGTAGACTAGACAGCTTCGTCTCCAATGCCCCTTCTCTTGGCAGTAAAAGGAAATTGACTCTTTTGGAACAACACATGAAACTACTTCAAACTTTGTCTTTCTCTTATGATAAAACTTTTCAACCATGACATGCCTTTCGTTTCCATTGCCTATGTCCATAGAGGTTTGGAAGGCAGATCGACCAAACAAATTTGCTTCTCCAGTATGCCAAATCATTGCTGATTCAGCAAAAACAAGAATATAGGTGAGATCGATGCAGGTCACATCATGGTCTATCATATAGTACTCACTTACTAACTCATTATATGAGTTATGAAGCGACTGAAGAACCCATTCAACAACCAGCTTCTTACATACAACGACTCCCAACATTCTTAACCTATTATTGTGTAACTTCATCTCTAAGATGTGTGCACACACAGACTTTCCTTCTGCATGTTTACTTGCCAAAAGGGCTTGAGTGAGCTTGAACTTTTCAAGCCTTTGAACTTGTGGGTTAGGGAGAACAATAGGAGGAGGTGGAGGAAGTGAAGCATGATCTCGTGTTTCTCGATCAAATCGTGGAATATCATCTTGATGTGGAAAGCTTGTTCCACGGGATTTGGGAAGACCATAGTTGTCATACTTTGACATCTACAAAATGGGATAAAATTCAAGTTAGTTGATTGATTGAGTCCTTAATAATACACCCAAATGAGATATTAAGGCTAGGACCCAACACAATACTCTACAATTTGGGAGAGGGATGCCATAACCCAAATTGTAGAACATTTGAAGGTAAGTGAATAACGATTCACTAATTTTCCACCATGAAAAATGAAAAAAAGATTAATTTTTTGATGTATTGAAAACTCCTAGATCCTTTGAGATTCATTGAACTTTTCAATGTCATGTTTAAATCTCGATATGCCCCTCAATTTGTGACTAGGATGTCGAGGATCACAAAACAAGGTGTGAATAACCACACAAATATACATGACGCCCCCAATGTTACAGCCACCTATTCGATGTGCCGGTTAACCATACACACTCCATCGAACTATGACAAACATCGAGTCACCCTTTGCCAACTTTGCTTAGAGCCCATTTAGTGTGCTGGTTAACCACACACGCTCCACTAACATGTTCACAAGGGTGCAAAGTGTAATTTCATTGAATGGCATCAAATTCACTTTCGTCTAAAGTAACCAAGAATGAGAATTTTGTAAAAACATTTAGTTACTTTATAATTCATTATACTTTAATGAGGAGAGGGTTTGCCCTATCCTACCCATTCGGCTAATGACCCTTCACCAATAAAGGAAGCGGTGGGTGAGAGTGGACACCCATTAAACGGCCATTTTATAGGCCATAACCTTATACCCTCTTATAGATCGGCTTCGTGAATGAGGCCTACTAACGGTAAGACTAGCAGTTTAAGTTATACATACATGATATTAGACTTTTAATGTTATCTATAGTATAAGGGTGTATATTACACTTTTAAAATACTAGCTGGTCTAATTTAATAAATTACACTTTTAATTTAATTAAATGTAAACCCTATCACTATGGATTTATTAACTCTCTTTTAATTATACACTTAATTAATTTAATAAAACCATAAGGGTGCAATTTGAACTTTTTCAAAAATTAGGGTTTTAGAATTTGACATTTTAAAATTAAACTTTTAATTAAAATTTAAATTCCAAAACTTGAGGGCAAGTTTTGAAAATTTTCAAAACATTATGGTTTAGAATTTAAATATTTCAAAATTAAACTTTTTAATCAAAAATTAAAATTCCAAAACTTAAAGGCAAGTTTTGAAACTTTTCAAAACACAAAGGATCAAATAGCAAACAATTTTAAATTAAACCATTAATTTAATGATTATCTAAATTTGACCTAATCAAGATTATTAACAAGATAATTCACCAAATAAATTAAATAATCAAAGATTATCTTATAATTAATTTATTATTCAAATAAATGGTAATTATCTTTTAATTTTGTAATGATAATCATAAAATAAATGTAAAAATAAGATTTTATTGTTCAAAAAAACTTTGGTAATTATCCAACCACAAAAGCAATCAAAAATCCCGATTTTTCCTCTGTCTGACGGCTAGAATCGCAAAGTCACTCCCCAGATGCACCGAGTCCAGAAACTGACTCGCCAAGTCAGGTCGGGCTGAGGCCAGAAACTCGATTTTCAGCAGATAAATAAGCATTGCATCACATACAACTGAAACTAATCATGGCTCTGATACCAATGATGAGTTATATACAAAAAACATCCTATGTGCTCATGCAAACCCTAAAGCTTGGATCTAGGTTTCTCTATTGTACATGCAATTCATCCAAGACTTATAAACCCTAGCTCTAGTGATATATTTCGAAATAGACATAAGAATACAAATCTAGATGATTACCTCTTCAATGGTTTGAATCTCCTAGTCTTTGGAGCTTAGATTCACAAGTGTCACTCCTCTAATGGCTTACAAACACCACAAGCAAGAGAATGACTTATGAGAAGGAGGAGGAGCACCAAAAATGACCTAGGGCTCTTCCAAGGGAGTTCCACACGTTTTTGGGGCTATAGGGGTCCTTATATAGCGAGACAATTAGGGTTATCAGCTAGGAAACCCTAATTTGACTAGTTAGGCCCTAAGCAGCCCATGGACTCCCTTTAGAACAGCCCTTGGACGATTTCCTTATGGGCTTCCCATAGAATTCATCCAATCTATGTTCCAAGGTGATCCTTAGCCCAATTGCAACTATCTTATAATTACAATTCCAATCCCCTAAGTTTAATTAATGTCTTTTAGTCACAAAACTAATTTTGAATTATTCTTAACTAATATTAATTCACCAATATGATTTCTCCTTTAATATATTATTTATATAATATATTAATAAATCATAATTAATCCTCTTTCTCCATAAATCATCTTATCAAGTTGCTTTGGTGAAGGAAACCCAAAAGGGCCATGCACAACTGGGTCAAGTACATACCAAATATAGTTACAGGCTTAGACACTAATCCAACAAAAGAGGTGAAGGATTGTTGGATCTTATCCTTACTGATGTATGTAGACCCTTCAGATATGCTAAAAGGGATGCAAATCGATACTACGTGATGTTTACGAATGATTATAGTAGATATGGATATATCAACTTAATCAAACATAAATCAGAAGCCTTTGGAATGTTCAAAGAATTTAGACATGAGGTCGAGAATCAATTGGGGAGGAAGATAAAGATGATATAATCAGATAGAGGTAGAGAGTATCTTAGGATCGAGTTCGACGACTACCTCAAGGAATGTGGAATAGTTTCACAATTGACTCCTCCTAGGACACCACAAATTAATGGTGTGGCTGAGAGGAGAATTTGAACCTTGTTACACATGGTTTGTTCCATTTTGAGTCGGGCTTCACTTCTTATTTCTTTCCATGGGTATGCCTTAGAGACAACCGCCTACATCCTAAATCTTGTTCCTACTAAGAAGGTTGCCAAAACACCTCACGAGATGTGGACATGGAAAATTTCCTTGCTAGCACATATCAAGGTCTGGGGTTGTGAGGCTCTCATGAGATGAGAAACTCATGATAAGTTAGAACCTAGAGCCAAGGAGTGTATTTTCATTGGTTATAAACAAAATAGTTTTAGATACTTGTTCTACATACCAAGTAAGAATATGGTATTTGTAGCTGGAAGGGGAGTCTTTCGCGCAAGAGAGCTTATATTCAATGAGGACAATCGAAGTATAATTAACCTTGAAGAGATTCAAGAGTCAACCAATAAATGAACGTTAAAAGGCACTAGTACTCAACTAGAGGATGAGACTATTGTTGATCCCATTGACAATTCATTACCTCTTCGTCGGTCCAATAGGGTTAACGTTCCACCTGAGTTCTATGGTTTCCATTTTACTGTAGAAGGGGACACATTTATCAGTGACAAAACATTGGTTAATTTGGAAGAATCTGCTAATTACAATGAAGCAATGACAGGCCCTAAGGCTGCCAAATGGAAAGAGCCAACTGACATCGAGATTTAGTCCATATATGATAACCGAGTGTGGAACTTGGTTTATCATGAACCTGGTCGAACAATAGTTGGTTACAAATGGGCCTTCAAGAAGAAGATAAGCATGGATTAGAAGGTATAGACATTCAAAAAACGACTGGTTACAACGGGCTTTACTCAAACCTTTAAGGTTGACTATGATGAGACCATTTCACTAGTGGCTAAGATCAAGTCTATCAGGATAATGCTTGGCATAATAGCCTTTTATGATTATGAGGTATGGAAAATGGGTGTTAAAACTACTTTCCTGAATGGGAAGTTATCTGAGGACGTCTACATGAGTCAGTTAGAGGGTCTTGTACATGCTAAATTTCTTGATAGAATGTGTAAGCTTGAGAAATCTATTTATATATTGAAACAAGCATCTCACAGTTTGATTCTTTGCTTAAATGAGAAAATCAAAGAGTTTGGATTCTCTAGGAGTGAGGATGATTCATGTGTGTATGTCAAAGATGGTGGGAGTCTAGTGACTTTCCTTGTATTGTATGTTGATGACATACTCCTTCTATGGAACACCATTATGACCTTGCAAAAATTGAAATCTTGGCTTGGAAAGTGTTTCGAGATGAAGGATATAGGGGAAGTGGCCTATATTATTAGAATAATGATTTTGATGGATAGAAAGAAACATCTCATTGGTATTAGCAAGTGTACATATTTGGACAAAGTATTAAAGCATTTCAATATGGAGAACTCCAAGAAAAGGGGTTTTCCCATTCACTATACTACCAGATCGAGTATGACTCAAAGTCCAAGTACAGAGGAAGTGATAGATGATATGAGTCAAATGCCATATGGTTCAGTTTTAGGATCGATGATGTATGATATGGCATGTACTCGCCCTGATGTGTCTTCTGCTTTGAGAATGGTTAGTCGATTTCAGGGTAATCCAGGCAGTGCCTATTAGAAAGCAGTGAAAAATATTTTCAAGTATTTACAGAGAGCGAAGGATATGATTCTAGTTCTTGGTGGAAGTGATATGTTGAGAATAAGTAGATATAGTGATGCCAGCTTTCAGACTGATCGAGACAACTTATGTTCTCAGTTTGGCTGGTTATTCTTGTTGAATGGTGGAGGAGTGGCTTGGAAAAGTTCCAAGCAATTAATAGTGGTTAATTCTACTTGTGAATCAGAGTACATCACAGCTAGTGAGGCATCAAAGGAAGCGGCTTGGTTGAAGAACTTCACCGAGGATCTCGAAGTAGTCCTGACCATTGAAAAGTTGATAGAACTTATCCATGATAATGAAGTGCGGTTGTTTTGACCAAAGAACCAAAGGATCATGGTAGATCCAAAACATATCAACAGAAAGTATCATTACATCATACATATGCTTGAAGAAGGTCATCTCCTGATGAAGTGAGTATCATCAGAAGACAATGCATATCCTTTCACGAAGGCTCTGAGTAGGGTTAAACGCAACCAGCATGATAGGAATATTGACTTAAGAGACAATGTTAGTTTAATAGTTAGTTGACAGATTTGAAACTTTGTAACAAAATAGATGTAATTGATTTTGGTGATTTAATAATAGAGAATTATTTATGATCATTGTATTGCCTTTTTTCAATTATTTATTCTTGTGTTTCACTTTTCATGTTTTTCTTCCTAAATGATTTGATTATTCGAAATCCCACAGTCACTCATACCTTTGGAAGTGAGCAGTGAATTAAGACAGACTATCATGTATATATTGTAGATTGTCTACGGAGATTAGACATGGCAATAAGATTGCTACAATGTTCATGACTACATAGAAAATAAAGATTTTGAGTATTGGATAAACCCACACTCACAGAATTATTTCATGGATTATATCACAAGTAATTTTGAGATAATAATATCTTTTATTTTTAAAACGAAGATACATAAGTTGTAATTTACAAGTCAGTTGTGCATTGGTGTTGCGTAAACGCACCAGCAACAGGATGTTCTAAAACGTAGTGTCATGTATGATTTTATGAGTAAAGGGTTCAAGTATATAAGTTGAAGTTTATTCGTTTCTCTTGCCATAATAGGAAAAGCAATATATTTTGGCCTCTCGGTGATTTGGTGTTGACATTATAGTGATAGGCCCAACAATGACTGAATTGATGTGTTCAATTAGTAGTCTAATGACGTTATCACAAATCAAGAAATTGAGAAATATAATTTTGGACAATGAGATTGATTGTAATCCATGTCTCATGTCCATACGATATTATAAAGAAAGAATGAATCTTTGATCATTTATATTTGGGCCAATGCATGATTTAATCAAAGTTCGACAATTGCTTGGGAAAGCACACTTTATTGTTTAATTTAAAAGTTATACTTGCAACTGTAGTTACTGACTTATCTAAGTGGGAGACTGTTGAATTAAGATGTATAAGCCAATAACTCAATTGGTATATACTTGAATTAAAAGAAAAGTCCTTTTTGGATAGGGAGGCTGATTTATTGATTTATTATATGATTAATAAATAATTTGTAAGATATTATGAGATTAATATATTAATTAGAAATGGTATTATTGAATTAGTAATTAATCAAAAATTAATTTGAATTAATTTTGGGCTTAATTGGATTAATTAAAAGTGCAGAGATTTGTATTGTAATTGTTCAATAGTTGAACAAGAAGGGTTCCAGAACCTTCCATGGGTCATAGACGGTTTTGGGGAGTTCGTTTTAAGGGTTTTAGATTAATCCTTAAAGATAATTAAAGAGTTGGGTAATTACCAAATTTGAAATAATAATCTTATTTTCAAATTAGGTTTCCATTGTATTTTGCAGCCAAAAGTAGACATTCTCAAAGATAAGGACCGAAACCGACAAAAGTTGGATAATTGGAGGACTGGAGCTGAAAAAGATACAAAAATGATGTTGTTGGACAGCTTGACCCCTTGTCAGTATTTTGACCATATCTCATGACTCGTAACTCCAATTGACGAGATTCAAAATAACTGAAAACTAGACAAAATTTCGGACGACTTTCGTTTTCGTGGCAACTACGAATTTCTACTAATCTCACAACGTGTGACCCTAATTCTCACGACGTGAGATACGATTTAAGGAAACTATAAATTCTCCTTTACATATTTGATTTTAGGAGGGTTGGATCCGATTTTATGGAGTAATAGTCGAAATCAGAAGCCAGAGAAGAGCGAAAAACAAGCTTTTGGAAGATAGAACCTTTAAAGATTGAAGATTTGAAGATCACACTTCACATTCTGTTTGAATTGATTCAATCATGTCGAATTCTTATGATTTTGTGTATTTAGTTTCTTCCATGAGTAGCTAATTTTGTAGACTTTCGTTTAGTGTAGATGAACCCTAATACTATGTGTTAGTTTCTTAAGCTTGAATTTTATGAAGTGGTTTATGCAAGTGTTTGATTATCATTACCTAGTATGCTAAAGTTTGCATCTTTATTGCTTTGATTTAAGTTAAATGTATTTTATTGACCATTTGAATTACATGAACTTGTTTACCTAGTAGTTTATGATCATTAAATTGTTAGAGCTTGGATTAATCACATATTAGATTAAGTGATAAGGTAACAACTTTAGCCGTGTTTGGATAACATAATTTGATCATAATTGTGTTTAATTAATTGCCTTTGTCATAGATAATTATCTTAGATATATCTTACATAGCCTAATTATCATTAATAATCAATTATGGGTTTGCTTGTGTACACTCATTACATAGTAGTTCATGAATTGGTGAAAATATTAGTAGATCGGATCTAGACTGCTAATTATATTTAAGTTGGTAATCAACTTAATAAATCCATACTTAGAAACTACACATAGGAAATGGGTGGATTTAAAGCTAAATAGAAATGTCTTCTTAATCTTGTTTACAATCGTTTTTGGTTGAGTGTTTAGTTTTAAGTTAATCTGAACTTGCAAAATCATATTAAAACCCTTTTTATTATTGTTTGATTTTAGATTAATTTTTAGTAATTATTTTAGTATACTGAATTCGTTCACTGTGTTAGATACCCAACTTACTTTACTATACTATAAACTAACTAGGTACACTTCGTGCATTAATAGATAAGTAGTTAGATTTATATATTTAAAGCTAGATAGGTATATTTAGTGCACATCAACTATAAACAAAACCCCTTGCCTATTGGTTTTCGTCCACTCTTAATCCAAGAAGGATAGCTGAAAATTTTCATCCTCTATCCTCAAGTGTTCTAATTGCTAGAGACATTAGATTTCTTGTGTTAGATTTCCAAGACATTTGTAGAAAGTAATTGATTTCATTATTTGGTATAATAAAGAAAAGGTATGTAAACCCTAATCCCTTGTTAGTTTCAATTATAGTAGGGCCTCCTTAAGGTTCTTGATGTTCATAGATTATTGCTATTAACAGAGAAAAATTAGATTCAAATAGGTTGTATGTGAACTTAAGGGTTAAATTATTTCAGCTCATGCTTTGTGTTATAACCTATAAAATCTATCGGTAAAAACCGGTGACATTAATTGAGATTATGAACTTCGTATTTTTGATAATGATGGATATTTTGCTTTCTAGAATGTGTATATACGTTGTTTTGAAATAACCATGTGCGTGTTGATGCTAATGGAGACCAGGTTGAAGAACATCATGGTATTGCAGTGGACCGGGAAAATATAGCTCAGTTATAAGATGAAATTGTTGAGTACTTAAAGCAAAATATGGAATGAATGGTTTAAAAAAATTATTTGTGGTTTTATTATTTATGTAGGTTTTGGATATATGGTTGTTTATCTAACTGAGGTTTGAAAGTTTTTCATCCTTATCAAATTCAATTCCTTCAACTGTTAGTGATGGTGTAAGAACCAGATGTTAGTAATTTGAAGTAAGGCGTAGTGTGATCCTTTATCTTATAACCATCTTCATATCTTCCACGTTGGTTGGCATTGCTTAAGGTTTACTAAAAAATTGATATATTCTAATGTGTGACCTTAATAAGTTATCGATTTTAACCAATTTTGCTAACTTATATAAACTTGGTAATTTAAAAAAACACAACAAATATGATGATCAAACTTAAATGCACATAGGTAAAAAAGGGTATGCCATTCATTTTTCTTATTTTACTAGGTTACAATCCGTGGAAACCAAGGATAAAAAATTTATAAAATTTTATTAAATTGAATGTTATGTTCATAAATCTATAGTGGTTATTTTTAATTAATACCTAAAATGCTTTTAAAACAAACAATGTACTTAACATAAGATTAAAAAAAACAAAAAAAACAAAAAAAAGAAAGAAAGAAACAAAAGTATATATATATATATATATATATATATATATATATATATATATATATATATATATATATATATATATATATATATATATATTATTGTTTTGGGAAAAACATTAAGTAATAAATAAATATTGTTTAAGATAACAAAAAATAGTCCTAAATCATAAATTTTCAAAGATTTTTTTACGTATGATATATATATATATATATATATATATATATATATATATATATATATATATATATATATATATATATATCATAAATGATTATTACTTTTCTCAATCGAAATGAATATTTAAAATTACATAATTCATTTTTAATTTCAATCTTTTTGATATAAATAATTATTTTAAAGTTAATTCGTTTTAATTTTCAAACGTTAGGTATAAGAGGTACTCTAATTATTTAAGTTTTCACTCATTTTAAATATTGGTAATAAAACAAAATAAACAAATCAACGTTTAAACTCATATTTACTGGTACAATTATATATATATTAAATTGTTATTAAGTCACAAACAATCAACCTTTAAATCTAAAATGTTCAAAAATAGATTTAAACGATAGTTATCAAGTCATTTGAAGATGGTGGGTTAGATAATGAATGATCAGTTTTTGAAATAAGAATCGAATCTCACAATTTGAAGAGATTTCCAATGATCAACCGATCAAGTTAGTGTTGAAATTTATAAGAGTCAAATTTCAGTAATTCATATGAACTACAAATAACTTAACAAGAGATTTTAACACAACACCTTGTGGGTTAGATGTGATGAGTCAAGCCCCTTTACAAACAAACAATCATACACTGTATTTTAATTTATTAACAATATCACAAGAAACTGGCACAAAGAAATATATACAGAGACCAAAAAAAATACAATTTCCAGCTAGAAAACATACACTTACACCGAAATAGAAGAGAAAACGTATATTAACAAACTTCAGGAGGGGACACTCACATTAGATGATTCCAAAGTCCGATAAAACAGGAGCTATTAAACTCAAGAGAAGCCACGCTACCAACCTAAAATGGTAATAAACTTTATGATATTCGCCAAAATAGCAACTAACATAGATTATTTATACCAGATAGCTCCAGAAAAACAGATATATATATATATATATATATATATATATATATATATATATATATATATATATATGAACACATTATGACTATGATTATGAATAATAGCCCAACGAATTCCACACAGCGAGCACCAAATGGATGATTACCAGAAAGAACAAAATATCCCCAAAACCTATCAACATATGGCCAATTCAAAATTAGGTATGGTGCTTATACTACTAATCAATATTTTACATAAGTAATAAAAGTTCGAAATCAGTTTTCATTGTATACACATCACCTAGAGCATCATAGTCATTAAGGAATGCAAAAAATATAAATAAGTAGGACCATCGTTTTTCATTACCTGCAACTTCCTCAGCAGCAAGTTTGAAATTAGGGTTAGGATTTCATTTTTAGCAATTTCTTCATAGTGTATTTTGTAAGTTTATATCAGTCTTACCAGCAATAAATATTTCACCTACTCACACACAGATTGCAAATCAGAAAAACGTAACCCTACAAGAAAATCAATTGAGATTAGAAAATACAGACACATTATACTTATTTAGCAGCCAAAGGACGTCTTTGGCGGTATCAATTTTAACTCTTTGCTTCAAGAAGGGTATAAATGAAAGATATGAAATTATATAATATGAACAAATCCATAATCTGAACACAGAGGCATAAAGACAACACATACCTGCCAACCCAAGTTAGTAAGAAAGAAGACGAATATATTGAGTTGAGAAGAGAATTCGGCCCAGTTGATGAGCTTATCAGTATTTTAGGGCTACAAATAGGAGGGAAAAACCCCTCTTTCTCCTTTATGAACTTGTTGAGAAATAACGCCACGATGCAAGAAGAAAAGGATTCGATGCAGATAATGAGTAAAAATTAAAGAAAACACATGGTAGAGGATTAGGATTCATGAAACCACTTTAAGCAACAATGAACGAAAAGGAAATTATAGCAGGAGATTTCAGTTGCATCTGATTATACTATGATGGATTCTTGTACGGTCTATCCATACCTAAATACCTCGATTGTCCATAGCTAAGCTTCAAAAATCAAATGGTGTTCCCGAATTGACAAAGGCGGTGACGACCTAACGATCTGTTGACCGCCACAAATTGAAAAAGAAGATCACCAAATGCCAAAATCAAACTCAGAAGTGGAACCATCGGTTATGACTGCAGGTTGAGAGAAGGAGATGTGGAATCCTTCAAGCGGCCGATTCAAATGAGTACGTGTATGCCAAACGACGAAATCGATTTTTGTTTTTGGCTTTATGAAATTTATGCTCGTGTAACGGTATCCATGGGAAGAAACAACAAGAGATGAAGAAAGAAGAGAAGGAAAAGATACTAATTAACATAGCAGATTTGATTTTAGATGTTACTTTGTTGCGATTTATAAGGAAAGGGATGTAATTGTGCAACTGATTTTACTGAATAATGAGAGAAATAATAAGACCAATTATTTAGCATTGAAAGTTTCTAGGTGAGGAAGAACAGGTGTAATCGGTATTTCACATTTAAACGAAGGGCAAAAGGGTAAATTAACAATGGGCGAAATATGCATTGAGATGAATGACACGTGGAATATGGTTTCTTTTATTAAAAATGAAGATTTGATAATTGGAACTGATTCGTACACAACACTTTTTTCCATACACAACAATTTGTGCTTTAAAGTGTTGTATTGTACAACTCTATAATGCATAAATTGTTGTGTACGGCAAAAAACTGTTATGTACGAATCACTTCCCTTTGATAATGAAATGAATAAACCATCCGTTAATGCTTACTCTGCTTTGTAGATGCAATTAACATTAGTTGATATAACAAATAAATAATTGAAAGAAGATTATTAGTATTGGCATTTAGTTTACCCTTACACAATACAAACATAAACAATTACTACATAGGTTGTCGAAGTTCACAAAATCGACCTTTCCATCAATAAATTTATATCTCAATTTATATAAATAACACGTTCATCCTACTAGCAAAGTTTAGAATTACGTTAAGTGCGACATGACATTATGATCAATTTAAGATGACAATTTTTAATGTGTGACGTTTGAGAAAAAATTTCAAATAATCATGCGATAACAATCAGAACAAAAACTATACTCGTTTTCCCAATAAAGTGGTTTATAATTACTTTCGACATCACTTGAGACATCTTGATAACGTATATTTTATGCATATATTTATGATGTTTTTTTTATTATTCTATACTATTTTTTATGTTATTCGGAACTAAAAGATACTTAATACGCTTTAAAATATTCAATTACAGTTAAAATAAGAGCTGAAATGCAAAAGGATAGAAATTAGCTAAAAAGATGCAAAAGGTTGTTGCTGAACAGTGTAACGTTCGTGTTTCTAGGCTAAACATTAATGTAACGATATAATAGTTAGGGTCACCACTTATAACCTACTTGATGTAATAATAAAGAATTATATGAATATTATGTGTTTCATGATTATTATAATATTATGAAAAAATCAGACGAATCGCCCGTAAATCTTAAAAATAAGTGCACCAATATATATATATATATATATATATATATATATATATATATATATATATATATATATATATATATGGAAAGTACACGTCTCCCAATCCCGAAAATATAAATTTTATAAAAATCCGACTCCGCATGAATTAGATATGATTTTTAGAAAATATAAAAGTCAGCCGCGCACAAGGATTGTATGACATAAAAAGCTACGAAGAGATGGTTAACTTTTAGCTAATACGACCAAAATGAAAATCGTAATACTCCTTAAAATATAAATTTTGAGAAAAAAAAATACCAAAAATGAATTAGTATAAGAGAGTTATGATTTTATCAAAATCATTTAATTTTATAAAAATAGGGACAAAAATATAAATTCAAAACTAGCCGACGGAGTTTAAACGAAAGTTATAGATCTCGTCGATAGCTACGTGTGGATATAAAGAACGTCAAAAACGGAGTTCGTATGATTGAGTTATAATTTTTAATAGCACATTTACGTATTAAAATAAATTATAAACTATATATATATATATATATATATATATATATATATATATATATATATATATATATATATATATATATATATATCATTAGAAAGGTATTGATGATGCGGTCGTTATAAAACTAGTGTTGAGTACTTTCGATATTAGTTTTGAAAATTCAATTACTATAAATAAGAGCCTCTAGCCTCTCATATTTTTTGTACAATTCTCTTGATTCAAGAGTCTTTCTCTTCTTATCCCCCGAGCATTTCGGTCTCTCGTCATTCGACTTCTCTTTCTGTAGTTTTTAGTATAGTATGGTGAGCGCTAAAGCGCTGCAAGAATCTTTCTTAGAAAGATTCAGCGACGAAGTTATGCCCGTGCAGAGCCGGACTCCTAGCTAAAACTCCATTGTAAGTAAGTTATACTTACCCTATTTAAAATATAGTTGATATTTAAAATTAGTATTGTTATTATGAACTTATAATAAATATTTGGGCTATTATTATGACTTATATAAGTGTCGTTATAATATATATTTAACTATTTGCGATACGTGGAATCTGGTTTAAATGGTCGCATAGGGTTGTTGGATTTTAGAAGTGCTATAAGCCAAAATGGTCCGTCCTACCCTCTGATGTATTATGTCTGACCCCTGTCTGTACATGGTGGTTGGAAAATATTATTTAAATGCTTATATAATAATAATAATAATAATAATAATAATGCTAATAATTAGTCACGGTAAATATTAAACTAAAATCTAGTGGTAATAATAATAGGTTTCGTCGAATGAAATTATATTGTTAAAAGTGAAGCGCTTCCCGAGTTTGGAATCATCACTTTAACAACTGAGTGTATAGTTACTTTCATCTTACACATAGATATGAAGTATTTTATATAAATTATGTACTATGTGTGCATATTATCTGTTTACTTGATATCTATGCTAGATGAACATTTTTATATAAGTTTTAAATGATTTAAAATGTATATGTATTTTATATCTACAAAATTGTTGGAGGTAAAACATGGGTAGATGAAATAGACGATGTGTGATAAAATAATGAAAGGCCTCGATGTTTACAATGATCCAGTCATCTAGCGGAGTATAGATGACGAACACAGACTATTCTAGACAGTCTAGTGAAACGCTAGCAGACTTGCAACCTGTAGGTGTTTGTGAACGATGTGTTTACTGGTGTACTCCATCCCCATCATGGTTGCCTTTAGGACATTTATTGTTGAGGAACCCCCTTAGCAATAGTGTCCATCCTGATGATGATCCTTAGGTTAGGTCCCTTATGATTGGTGTTTAGAGACGTAAAGTGAGGATAATGGGAACGGATAATCGGGTTATTGTTGGTTGATGAAATTAATAAACTTATTTATTGTGGGTTGAAAACCCTATGTGGTCACTAGGCTCCCAATCCTGACCCACTCACTTTCTTGTATTACAGGTAGTGACACTCGATCATAGATGTGATGTTTGGATGACGGATTATGGATTATAGGCCTGTAGATATGAATAAATGTTGTAAGGCTTATATTGTACTGTTTAGGCTTTTGATCGGTATCGAACATGACATCTCGAGGTTTTTAATGAAATACATTTCTTCGGAAATGCTTTGATAAATCTTTATTATATTTTCTTTTGGGAAAAAAAATTCCGCAACACTTTTCTTTAAAATGTTACTCTGATTTTTAAACAAGCATAAACAAAATCGATCTTTTCTAGCCTTGTCAGTGTTTTGGCCATATCTAATGACTTGTAACTCTGATTGACTAGATTCAAAATGATCTGAAAGCTAGACAAAATTTCGGACGACTTTCGTGTTCTAATAAAATGCTAATTCCCAATTACCACAACGTGGTGACACTACCACTACGTGGTAAATAGAAACTCCGCGATCGTTGAGACTGACTTGGAGAATACGGTATATACATGAGGACCACGACGTGGTGCCATTACCATGTCATGGTGATCATATTTTCGATAATCTATATATTTCGAGCATCTGGACGATTTTTAGGGGGGGTCTATGACTTTTATTGATCTTTGGTTGACAAAAACCTCATAGAAGTTATTTTAAGGATCTAGAAGGCGGCCAGAAGGCCGTTAAATTGACATGAGCGAAGATATGAAGGATTGGAGAGCATATTCATGCTGGTGATCATGTGGTTTGTTATCGTGAACATGTTTAGCATTCCACTACAATTCCATTATGTGTTTACTTTATGGTTTAGGTGTAAAACCTTTTACTTTGTGTCTTACGATTGAATGAATCTTTGAGTTATGGTTTAATTGCTATTTGGATTGTTTATTCTATTTAATTTATTTTGTTTAGTTTGATTGAAGATCCATATGTGTTAAAGATTGTTACATTGTTCCCTATTGATGAATTCATGAATTAATAGAGTTTAGATGACCATCTAGCTGAGTTAATTTGAATCATAGTTGTCCAGTAACCATTGGTAATTATGACTAGAGTTTTGACCAAAACATAGGTTTAGGGAATAAAGTAATGAACTTCAATGTGTTTGCATGAGTAGAATGACCATTGTCTGCATGATTTAATTCTTATGACCATTATGGTTAAATAAGATCAAATATTTCTTAATACGAACTAAATACTGATTTGCATGATTGTTTGCTCACCTGATCACTGGATTAATAATTGAGTTGAAATCAAAGGATTACTAGTCGTGACCATGACACTAGTCATATAAGAAATCGGTGAATAATGAATAACTATCCATTGTATCGGTAATTAACCATTAATTTGAGATGTAATTTATCTAGACCTAAGTATCTAAAGAAATTTGTCTTCGAGTCAGTTTATCGATATTTTATGTTAACTGGTATTTAAAGTATTTAATAAAACTCTTCTTATTGCTTTTGTGTTTTGTGCAACCTATAATCAAGCATTCTAAAATTAATTCGCCACCATTCCCATTGTTTTCGACACGTGTTCTTATCACATCTATATTATTACATGATTGGGTTCACCGCCTAGTGTGTGTGTTAGCCCGGTTGCAATAAATTCAGTTTTACAAATTTAAAACTTGAGCAATTAGTATATATATATATATATATATATATATATATATATATATATATATATATATATATATATATATATATATATATATATATATCACACATCAAGTTTTTGGCGTCGTTGTCGGGGAATGGTTTACAATTAATTTAGTTTATTTGATTATTCGTTATTTGTTTTTAACTTTTTAGTTTTATTTTATTTTTGTTGATATCATATGACTTGTCGGGAAGGTTTTTGCTGTTATTTGCAGGAATTCGTGACCATACGCATTGCTTGGTTTTACTTTTTGCATGGGTTTCGAGATTGTAAACGATTAGGGAATTCTTGACATGCTTAGTCTACTACTTTGGTGATTTATCCAACTCAATCCACGATGCGTAGTATAGCAAGGCGTATCGAGGTGGTTAAGTGAAAGACTAAACTCTTGCTACTTTTGACTAGTTGGGTCAACTCTTGGTCTACTTATTAGTTAATGGTGCAAAGAGAACAAAGACAATAGTCTGATAGGTACCGAAAGTTTTTGTTTTCACAAACCACCTCTTGCATGCAAGGGATGTCATAAACAATTAACTTGATTTCGATGAAGACGAGTGATTGTGATATCATTTTTAGTTATTTTGGTTTTCTATTTTTTTAGTTATTTCAGTGAGTTTTTATTTTTATTTTTAATTTGTTTAAATTTTGTTTTCCATGTTGATGCTCTTGATGTTTCAGATCTTTGCAAATTTTTTCCCTTTGGATGCTTTCAAAAATTTAAATAGTTGGGGTCGAATGTTGATTTGTCATGAGAGAAAAAGTTGTTTATTTTTTGAAGAAAACAATTGAAGACCATATTTGTGAATAAGTGTGGGGTTTCTTACTTGATGAAGAGAATAGTTTTGAAGGAATTCTATAGAAAGAAGAGTTTGAGAATGCTCCTAAGCCCTTAAGAAGAAAAGATGCATTATATTGGCTCTTAAAGACATTATAAGAAGTTACCACAAGGTGGAACCATTAGACCATGTCGTGGCATTCTTATTTTTCACGATAATCACGACACCTCACTTGACACCACGATGTGGCGTTGCTTTCCCACATCATGGATGAGTATCAACACACTTTTTGAAGATGTGTCTTTGGTCTATTTTGATTGAGCACATTTTCCAAATTATATATTGTATATTTTTATTTTCTAGGTTATTTTTTCATATGTATGTTTCGGGGCTTAACCAAAAATACCTTGAGGTTAAGAGAGTTTTCTGGGTATGAATTCAAAGTGATGCATAAAATGAGCGTTGTTCAAAAAAGAAGTGGGCACATGTTTATGAAGATTGTGAGTATTTAGGATTGGAGATGTTCTTAGGAAAACTAAGAGACAAATATATGTATTGTGTTATTAGAGTAACGGAGAGGCTCAAAATGGATTGTCCTGTGCGATGTTGGTAGCTGAAGTCTTGATATCTTAATAATAAAATTAGTTTTGCTTGAGGGTAAGCAAAAGACTAGTGTGGGGTAGTTTGATAATGTCTATTTTATGCGCGCACGCGCGCGCACACACACACACACACACACACACACACACACATATATATATATATATATATTCATAACTAAAAGATACTTAATACACTTTGAAATGTTCAATTACAGTTAAAATGGGAGCTGAAATATAAAAGGAGGAGAAATGTGCTAAAAAGACGCAAAAGGATGTTGTTGGAAAACTTCACCCCTTGTCAGTGTGTTAGCCAAATCTAATGACTTGTAACTCCGATTCACGAGATTCAAAATGATCTGAAAACTAGACAAAATTTTGGACGAATTTCATGTTCTGAGAAAATTTTGATTCCTAGTTACCACGATGTGGCGACACCACCAAAACATGGTAAATTGAAACACCGCGATCGTTGAGAGTGACTTGGAGAATACAATATATACATGTGGACCACAGCGTGGTGCCATTACCAAGTCATGGTGATCAGATTTTCGGTAATCTATATATTTCGAGCATCTAGACGATTTTTAAGGGGGGGGGGGGGGTTATGATTTTTATTGATCATTGGCTGACAAGAAACCTCATAGAAGCTATTTTAAGGATCTTGAAGGCGGCTGAAAGGCCGTTAAGCTGGCATGAGCGAGGATCTGAAGGATTGGAGAGAATATTCATATTTGTGATCATGTGGTTTGCTATTGTGAACATGTTTAGCATTCCACTGCGATTCCATTATGTGTTTACTTTATGGTTTAGGTGTTAAAACCTTTTACTTTGTGTTTCGTGATTGAATGAATCTTTGAGTTATGGTTTAAGTGCTATTTGGATTGTTTATTCTTATTTAATTTATTTTGTCAAGTTTGATTGAAGATCCATATGTGTTAAAGAATGTTACATTGTTCCATATTGTTGAATTAATAGAGTTTAGATGACCATCTACTTGTGTTAATTTGAATCATAGTTGTCTAGTGGCCATTAGTGATTATGACTAGAGTTTTGACCAAGACCTATAGTTAGGGAATAAAGTAATGAACGTTAATGTGTGTGCATGAGTAGAATGACCATTCTTTGCATGATTTAACTCCTATGACCATTAGGGTTAAATAAGATCAAATCTTGCTTAATACGAACTAAATACCGATTTGCATGATTATTTGTTCACCTGATCAATAAATTATTAGTTTTGTTGAAACCAAAGGATTAGTAGTCGAGACCATGACACTAGTCATATAAGAAATAGATGAATAATGAATAAATATCCATTGTATCAGTAGTTAGCCATGAATTTGAGATGTAATTTATCTAGACCTAAGTACCTAAAGAAATTTATCTTTTGGCCAATTTATCGATATTTGATGTTAAGTGGTATTGAAAGTATTTAATAAAACTCTTATTATTTCTTTTGTGTATTGTGTAACCTATAATCAAACATTCTAAAATTAATTCACCATCGTTCCCCTTGTTTTTGACATATGTTCTTACCACAACTAAACTATTATACGATTAGGTTCACTGTTTTGTGTGTGTGTTAATTCGGTTGCGATAAATTCAATTTTATAAATTTAAAACTTTAGCTATATATATATATATATATATATATATATATATATATATATATATATATATATATATATATATATATATATATATAAAACATGTGAAGATAGTTAATACATGTTTTGTTTATATATGAATATAACATGTGACAAACTCTAGAACCATTGTCATTTTATTAACCTAGATTTTTGTATCTTTCTTATATGAATATATAATATTTGTTTGATTTTGCTTGGTTTCCCGTAAGCAACAATCAGTGAGTATATGTTGGTTTACTTTATTTTAGTGTGACAATCAGTGGGTACATGTCGGTTTTCTTTATTTTAGTTTCAGGGGGATATTTACTAGTTGTTAACCTACGCAATGCAGTTGAATATTAATTTTTAAGAATGTTCCGTTCAGTTTATTTTTGCATAAAAAAAAATCGGATTTCTAGGTCTAAAAAAATCGTTTTGCATGTTCTCGAGCTTTTATATGTAAATGCTTTTCTATTTTGTTTCATTCTTTGAGAGCAGTTTTGTTGTTATATATTTTGATTAAAAAAATACATCGTGGTGTGGTGTGGTGTGATATATATACATATATATATATATATATATATATATATATATATATATATATATATATATATATATATATATCCTTGAAACTAAAATAAAGAAAACTAACTTGTACCCCCTGATTGTCGCACTAAAATAAAGTAAACCCACATATATCTATTGATTGTTGCTTACGAAAAACCGAACAAAATCAAACAAATATTTGTCAATTCATATATTCATATAAGAAAGATAGAAAAATCTGGGTTGATAAAATGTCAATGGTTCTAGAGTTTGTCACATGTTATATTCATATATAAATAAAACGTGTATTAACTATCTTCATATGTTATATTCATATATATATGGGTAAGAAAACATTTATCAGATTTTAGTTACAGTTCATTTATTATTTATATATGAATAATTAGTATGTTAATAAAATACGGAATGTTTTGAAAATTCAAACTTATTATTCATATATGAATAACAAATAAACTGTAACAAAATTATGAGAAATGTATTATTCATATATAAATGTGTTACGGTTCATGTGTTATTCATATATGAATATAACTTGTGAGAAGAATAATTACATGTTTCATTCATATATGAATGATAGTTAAGCTATACAAAATTAAGTATATTTTTTTATTCATAAGTGATTAACGGATGTACCATAATAAAATCTAATGAATTTTTATTCACTTATGAATAATAAGAGCTAACGTTATAAAAAATATTTTATCTTAAAATTATATCAATATTAATTGCTATTTATAAAGAATAAAAAATTATGAATTTTAATATATTTAAAATAGTTTTTCGATAAAAATAACTTCTTAAAAATTGAAAAACAAAAAGAATTATATATATATATATATATATATATATATATATATATATATATATATATATATTAAGGTAAGAATTAACATAGTTTAAGGAAATATGTTGGGTTTGAATCCAGTTCGACCAGCTTGTTCTATGGTATTGCATCCTTATAAATCTTTAATGGAGGTTGATCATCCCTTCCAAGAACAAATTCTGCTAGAAGACCATCTATAACCTACATATCACACAATTATATTGCCACATTGAATGCTTTATGCATCTTCTATTTCTATTCCATAAAAGTTAGATTATGTTGCTTCATACCATTAATATCAATTTGTCATAAGAAGGTGTGACCTCATAAATTTCTTGCATTATCAAAGTTCACCAAGTGAAATAAAAGCTTGAATCGTCAATTGCTTGGAGAAAAAGTTAGTGATTTTGTGTTTTCTAAGTATATGGATTGTTAGTTACCATTGATAAGCTAATATATATTGTGCAATCATATAAAGGAAAACTTAAGATTGTTTATCATTCTGTCAGTGGTATCTGGAGTGAAAAGATAGATGGAGCTAAGCCAACCAAACGGTAACGAGAACGGTATCTGGAGTGAAAAGCTAGATGGAGCTAAGTCAACCAAACGGTAATGTTCTCGATATTAAACATATGGAAATGAGTTGGTACCTGACACTGGAGAGAGCTTGTTTAACCAGAAAGAATCTAGAGATGAAGAGTAAGAGACCAACAATCTAAAACAGAATTACGGCTACGATGAGAAGTATGAAGTTGGTGCATGTTAACGAAGCCACTATCTGTATTTTGAAGTTGACCAGTGCGTTGAAATTGAAAGTCTATATAGAGACCGGTTACAAAATAATATGTAAAATCAGAGCCCGTGTTGCGTTAATATCGATACTTTAAATAAGAGGAAGAAGCAAAGAAGAGAAAAATAGACCACAGGGGGTATGTGACCGGTTGACTCGATAGAGGAGAGAAAAATCCGTAGATGAATCGATTTTAGATTACCTTCAACGATTTAAGCCCTAACTTCTTGATATCATGACTAGAAAATCGATACTAAAGCTCTATCGACAATCGATTTTAAAGAACTGATTTTGTAGAAATCAATTCCCAACTAGGCGTGTATTTGCGATCCGTGGGCTTAATCGATTTTTTTCGATTAATGATGAAATATCGATGGTTGACAGAGATAAGAGGGAGGCTGGAGGATCTTCGGTGAAGAGAATGGTAGGTTGATGTATGAGTGGTCTTGTACAGACGTATGGATGAAGGAGAAGAGACCACACCTTCAATTGAGTCGAGATGATCGACAACAACGAATCCTAAACCGTGCTGGTCGTTGATACCGGTAGGGGTGGGTGTTGGAGGCGAAGGCGGAGGCGGAAAGAGGTGCCGATGGAATTAGGAAGGAGGTCAATGGAGTTTGTGAAGAATCGGGAAATGGGAATGAGATAGAAAGAGACTAATTAGGGATCTGATATGTTTATTTGGGGGATAATTTCTAAATCCCTAAAATGTCCTTAAGTTATTTTTTTTAGATACCCTTCCATGTTTTTTCCCATTTATTTATAAAAGTGTTATAAAAGATCTTAAACCTTAATTTTTTTAACAAAAATGTCAATTTTTAATTCTCAGGTTCTCGAAAAATTATGAGTTCTCAAATGATTCTCCCCTCTCTCTTTATATATATATATATATATATATATATATATATATATATAACACGAAAATTAGTTCATTATCGTACTTAAAAAATCTGGGAGATATGGTGGTTGTAATCGACAGAATAATATTATCTTGGACAGATGTGAATGTGAGTCTCTATCATCCATTATTTCTTTTGCTCATCAAATGCATGCAACAATAATTCAAACTAAAATAAATATATTTGTTTGTGTCCATTTGTATAATCAATCATTTCGATGCAATATAATCCTTGTTTGCATTTTTTTCTGAAGGAGAGCTTCTATAAAAATATCAAAATTTCCGTTCTTTTCTTTCTATGTAAAAGGTTTATTTTTGACGATACTCGAACCAAAATTTTGTGTACCAGAAGATTTTGGTGTAATGAATAAAAATAAATATGAAAGATGTTTCTCTTCAAATAGGTGAGGGTTAAAGTATGAAAGAGGGGTTTTCTTCAAATAGAGGGTTAAACACCAAAGTTTTAAAAAGCTGGTCGTGGTTCCACTATGACTCTAATGTCAAGTTCTACCAAAAGGTCGCATAACTCATATATGCAATTATATATAAAATTGTGATCTTAAGTCATGCCTTACAAACGATGTAGCTCATTAAGGTTCAGAAAAACTTAAGGTTTAACATTACCGTCAAGTTACACCTAACATTATTTAGAAATTTGTTAAAGACACCTATGGATAAGAAAATATAACATTAAAAAAATTGTATTAAAGTATATGTAATGGCCGTTCAAAAGAAAAACAAAATTTTATATCATTTTTTTTTCATGGAATTTCATAACATTGAATTATTTTTTAGTTTTTTTTTTTTTTAATATTATTTGTTTTATCAAAATATCAAAAGCCTAACTTATGGTCGATACCCAAATTTCTAACTTCTAATATACTTATACCGACATTTCTAACAACTTCTAATATAGTTAGATCCGAAGGAATAATGTCATCTATGCTCCATGTATTCTTCGTATAAGTTGTGTCTTAATTTATCATGTCTAGAAAAAAAAAATAAGAGTAAATTATTCAAATCCTATGGTGTGTCAAAATTGCATGTGCATTCGGATCGTCAATATGATTTAGTTTTGTTGTGTTTTTCGTTCCTTACATACATGAAGTTAGAGATCAAATGTGCAATTTTGACCAAATCATAGAGACGAAAAACGCAACAAAATCAAACCATATGGACAATTCGAATTCAAAAAATAAATAGGGAGCAAACGTGTAATTTTGATCAAACTATAAAAACGGTTACAGTAATTTACTTAAATTCTATTCAAATATAAATGGTGCCATGGCGTTGGAAAAACGATGAAGAGAAAGAAGAGAAACTAAAATATATATTATTTAATAAATTCTCAAATAATCTTTTTCTCCACTCCTCCGTCACTCCCTTATCCATCTCACATACACACTCTCTCTCTCTCTCTCTCTCTCTCTATATATATATATATATATATATATATATATATATATATATATATATATATATATATATATATATATAGAGAGAGAGAGGGCTATGTTATTCTATTTTTTATATTTATTGTATGTTCATAAGAATAATTCTGGACCAATGGATGAATACAATTAATGATCATGATCTGAGGGTCTATGCTATTACAATGGAATATCATGTACTATATAATCACAAATTTCATTATAAATGTATTTTGGACAATAAACTATATTTAAAGAAGGAAATTTTCGGATTTTAAGGGATCATTAATAATCTTAATTTTAAAAATCTGAATATTTAAATTAATTTAATTTTAATTTAAACTTATTTTTAAATAGTAACCGAATTTATTCTGTCATTTGTCAACAATAAACTAGTAAATATATTACCAATTTTAATTTTACAAAATTTCATTCAACATATTTTTTATAATTAACATGCTTAAATATCTATACAACATATATATTATCAAGAGTAACATCTTCTAATAAAACGGATTTTGTATGAGACATATTTTATTCTTTAATAATTACTAATTATAATAATTCTTACTTTTTAAGACTATAAACAAAAATTGTATTCATTCTGCAAAAATGGATGCCATTATATGGTTACAAATTGCATTTATTCATGAAGGTTAAAACTAAAAATGATTAAAAAGGGGGAAAAACTGATGGGTTTTGGTTATAAGACATCCTATGTGCTCATACAAACCCTAATGCTTGGATCTAGGTTTCTCTATTGTACATGCAAGTTATCCAAGACTATAAACCCTAATTCTAGCATTCAAGTAATCATATTAACATAATAATGAGTTTATAATGTTACCTTGATTGTTATGTAGCAATAACAATCTCAAATCTCCTTGAATTGACTTTGGAAGGCTTAGAGTCACAAGTGTCACTCCTCTAATGGCTTACAAACACCAAGAGCAAATGGAGAAGATATGAGGAGAGAGGGGAGGTATTGAATTCGTCCCTAAGAAGCCTTGGGAAGGTCTTACACGAATTCATGAGCCAAGGGGGTTTATATAGGTGTACAGATAGGGTTTCAGTCATTATCCTTATCTAGTTGCTTGCTTACCAAGCAACCAATAAGATAATCCTTGAATCCTTATCATAGTCGAATTCTAAGGCATTATCACCTTAAATTCGTCCATCCTATACTTAGGAGAATCCTTACCTTATTTTGTAACTATCACATAATTACAATTCAGCCCCTCTAGTTTAATTAATTACATTTGATCAGAAAATTAATTCCTAATTACATATTAACCAATATTAATTAAAGAAATATGATTTCTCCTTTAATATATTATTCTTATAACATATTAATAAATCATAATAACCATTCTCTCTATTTATTTCTCCAATCAAGTTGCTTTGGTGAAGGCAACCCAAAAGGACCATGCACCATCGGGTCAAGTACATACCAAAATAGTTATGGACTTAGACACTAATCCAACAGTCTCCCACTTGGATAAGTCTAATAACTATTCTGCGTATGACTTCAGATCCTGATCTGCAATCGTAGCTTTCCAAAGCCGCTGTCAACTCTGATCCTATCAGATACGCGTGTCCTTAGATAAGGGATCATATATTCCTCCATTCTAGATATCGTAAGACATGATTACTAATCATTCTCTTTGTACTATTTCTCGATCTCCGATTTATGATGACTGACTAATTGAACAAATCAAATTAGCCCTAGCCCGGTCGAGCATTTACGTTTGTCATCACTAAATCATCGAGGGGCCCAAAGATATTGTTAGGACAAAGTTCTTTCAGGATCGTATGATTCTAAACAAAATATTAATAAGAACGTAAATAAGAACACAAGTATTGCGATGAAGATGTCGAATGATTAATCCAAAATACCTCAGAAGAGCTCGATTAAGAACTACAATCTGTAGAGGTATAATTAGGGTTACAAGAATCAACGTGAATGAATAATCTATTATATACGCATACATGCATGCATATATTTATAATAAAACCCTAACAACTTATCTAGATAAAGGAAACTATTCTAGATAACTACGGATGGATAAGCCCAATCTGTTTACAAAACAAATAATCCAAGACGCAACACTTCAAATATTCAACAATCTCCCCCTTTGCGTCTTTGGAGCAGAATCTCTATTCTCTTTTAACACCAGTGGTCTTCTTCACCGTTTCAAATATCCTCGGTATAATGGCCAGAACATGTTGTCTAAACGTTATATACCACCGAAGCATATCTGTAAAAAATTTCTTATCTGATGCTGAGTTCTGCTTGCATCGATGAATGATGTTGATTATATGCTCCAAACAATTTGTTGAGAACAGATGCTTGTCTACCAATGCAAACAGAAACTTAAGCCTGTCACCCTTAGTGAACATAACAGTCAAGTTAGTTGAATCAATCTACCCCAACTTCATTTTATTTACATCACCGGGCTTAGATGTTGGCTTCACTATCGGCTTTTTATTCATCACCCTTGCTATCTCCTGATCCATTGTAGCAAGCTCATGGATATAGGAGGCCAACATCCTTTTAAGATGTTTCAAAATCGGCTCATACTCTCCTTGGTTTGAGAGCAAAATGTTGTATAGCAAGATCCAATCATGAGGATTAAGATTGGGAAGATCTGCCAGAGATATGAAGTATTCCGTGTTTGCAGTACCATGGTTAATCTTGAAATGAACATTCATAAACCTCCCGACAAGTGATGAATTCAGTACCTTGACTCTTGTAATCTTCTGTGCACTCCAAGTCAAGTACTGCGGTTGACCGTTCTTCAAGTAAAAATCAATTAACTCACTGTCAACCTTCAAGTTTGGAAAAGGAACCTCAGTAGTGACCTCAAAGCAATGATAAGTGAATGCTCTTTTGGTAATTGGCATGTCGAACTGCGAGTCCTTTGAGTTTTCACATTCGAAAGAAGCAATCGGTTCCAACCAATATATGGAAGGAAACTCAATCGCTTGAGTGATAAAAGTATCTCTGTCCCATTCTGGAAACAAAGTCTTCTTACACTGTAAAATATCCTCTGCCTCTTTAGTCCGTTTCTCCTTCTCTTCAGCCTCCCTTGCTACTTTCATAGTCTCATCAAGCTCTTTGTCTCTTTTCTTTCGCATGAGAGCTTCGACAATCGTCTCTTCAGGATCAGAGTCACTGTCATCTATGATTTGCTTTCCAGAACCCGAAGCTACATTAACCTTCGGTTCTGTCTTGACTTTTCTCTCCTCTCCCCCTTGTGTCGGAAGAAAGACTTTCTCCGAGACACCCTTCATTTCACTGAGTAGAGAAATGGCAGGAAGAAGTTTAGTTTGGAGATGCTTCCGAATAGTTAAAGTCAGAATTGGATCATGGGCTTCGAGAAGAGCATTCAACATATTCTTCACATCACCAACACAACTTTTAAAAACTGCCCTTTGAGTTTTGAGCAATGAGATCTCCTTTGCATTCTGGGCCAGTTGTACTTTCTATAAATCAATGGTTGCCTGGTGTTTTATCAAGTCCTCCTTCAAGTTGCTTTCTGCGGTTAAAGTAGCAAAACGAGAATCCAAGGATTGAAGAAAAGAGGTGGATTCTGTTTTGAGATAAGCACGAAGGGCATCAAACTTAGTAGTCTCTTCTTGAAGAGTTTGAGAGAAGGAGTCAACAGAAGCTTCGTACTTTGCTGCATTAGTATCAGCATGAGCTTTGAGTGAGTCAAGTAAAATCTGAGTTGTATGAACAACCTCAGTAACGTTCTCTGTGGCCTCGGAGCATGAAGCTGTGGACTTATTTACTGCAGCAGTGGATTGATCAATAGCTTCAGTATATTGCTGAACAACAGTTTCTACAAAAGCTTTCATGACAACCCCACTGTAAGCTTTGCTGTCTGCAAGCAGTCGGTCAAGCTTGTCATTGATGTCTTGAAGCTGTTGATTGTTGGCAGGAGCATCAGTGTCTGTATCAGTTGGAATCCGGTAAGGACTAAAGTATAATGAATCATACTCTTCATCATCACCTCCCAAAGTAGCACCAGAATGAGAAGATGGAGTGGGAGATGGTGGTTTAGAAACAGGCGGATCAACCACAGAAGTAGCCCCTGTATCAGATACATTGACTTCAACTGGGATTTGGGGAATGGTAATAGTGATGGATTTTGTTGCAAGAAAAGTTGTGATAGGTGTATTGGAAATAGGAACAGAGGTATAGGTAGTTGAAGTGGGTATAGAAGAAGTTTCAACCGAAAGGGTTGGTACATCTGTGGGAACAGAAAGTGGAGCTTTTTGTTGTGGTGATTGGGTGGGGGTGGAAAGTTTTGTGGGTTGAGGAGATGGAACATGAGTATCTTTAGGAGATGATGGTGGGGTTGGAGATCTCGGCGATGTAGGCTCTCTGGTGAACACATCAGGATTCTCAGTTTCTGGTGCTTGATCTTCTACAGTGTTAGGTTCAGGAGACACATTTCTCTTAGGCATTTTAGCCACCTTTTTAATCTTCTTCTGTTTTGTTTGAGAAGAAGCTTCCTCACCAGCCTTTCGCTTAGAGACTTTCTCCTTTTTCTCCTTTGTCTCCTTCACTTCTTCTTTCTCTGTTTTAACCACCCGCTTGCCTCTGGGTGCGGGTTGTTCTGAAGCATCTAGGGCAGCTTGTTCTCCAGACAAGACCCTTGGACCAACTGGAGTCAATTTGCGATAATCATCCATCACCGTGCTTTGTGCTGTGACACACCTGTACATCGTTTCAGGAATAGATCCATAATGTGAAAACTTACGTGGATCAGAAAGAATTATCTTCGTGGTGTGATAAGTAGTGATAGAAGCAAGAAGTGCGTCTCTCATAACCGGAATCTCCAAAGAATCCATAGCTTTCCTTGTAATTATGGTCCAAAAGCGACCACAGGAGATTTCAGAATGACGGGTTGTTGTATTGAAACTCTGCACCACTTGGGAACAGATTATTGTGCCATAATCCAGATTTATCCCGTTATATAGACCATAAAGCATGGTGAGAAATCCTTTGCTAGTGGTATCAGAACCACCACTTCGTTCTGCTAAACCCTTGATGAGCAGGGTTAGCAACCCATTCCACTGCGACGGTAGACATGGTTTCTTGACCTTCTCCACTGTTGTAAGAACGTCGGTGTACCCGATTTCGTACAACATTGTGAAAATTTGCGTTATAGTGATGAAGTCTGGAGAGATGATGGAAGAATTAACTGCGAGCCCTAAAAGGGAACAAAACTTCTTCTTTGAAATTGAGGATTGCTTATCGTGAATACTGAAGTAGTGTGATCCTTGTTCTTGTCATACGTCGCTAATGAGTGTACTTGAGAAAGTAGCGACATTGGAACTGCTTCAACTAGGGTTAGTGTCAGTACCAGTGGAGAATACTTCAAACACTCCACCACATTCAACATGTATGAGTCATATGCGAATGGACTCAGTTCAATGATCAGATTCTGGTTGGGTTGTATTGTAAGCAAGGAAGATGTAGCGGTTTGATCTTGTGCGGAGGATGAAGTCACCATTGTTGAACAAAGAAGAAGATGAACAGTTTAATCTTTGTGTGAGAGAGATAAGCTGTGACTTGGTAAATGACAAACAAAACGAACACCCCTATTTATACGGTTGCCTGGAGAGAGAAACCGTGATGATGAGGTGACTTGGTAAATGACAATGAAAACGAACACCCCTATTTATACGGTTGCCTGGAGAGAGAAACCGTGATGATGAGGTTACTAAAACGTTGCCTGAAAAAACGCGATTTGACAGGGTGGTTAATCCCAGGAAAACGTAAGCACGCGTGGGTTTGAAACGGATCAAATTCACGCGCCCAAATCTTATCTTCAAACCGTTTGAAATTCCTTATTATCTCGTGTTTGGTTACAACGGATAACCAAAACTTATACCAAACAGTAATTAGAATGTTGGAAAATATTAGTTTTCGTGCATAAGAGTGTAAAAGATAAAGAAATAAAACAAGTATGTATGGGGTGTGAGTGTTGTTCTGTTAGAGAACAGAAAGCAAATGATTCCGGGCAAGAATCACTTCCTTCAAAGTCAAAAGAGACTTGAAGTGCTTGTGTGGTTTCCCGAAAATACGATCAACTGTTTGTCAATAAACAATGAAAGGCTTCTTTTAATCATATGTATTGGGTGGCTTTCCTCCAACCAAACATCGAGTTTTAACATAAAATCGATTGTTGGTAGAGGTACCTGTGAGACTGATGTGATCTATTGAACAGGTAGGTTGGATATATTATATTTATGACTTATAGGAAGCAGAAATCAAAAAAATAAATAAACTGGATCTCTTTGGGAAGAAATGTCTTAGCTGTAGACGATTTCGTAAAAGATCACTCAAAAAACATTTCCTCAGGTAACCAGTTAAAGCTTGAGTAATCGTATCTAAGATCATTAACACAGATTTTGGGTTTCACTTAGCACGTGGTAATCGTATCTAAGATCATTAACACAGATTTTGTGTAACCATAAACCTCAGTGGTAAAGACCGAGAGTCTCAAGGGTTACATTAGTGAACCGAGGGTAGATGGAGAATATAAGTAGATGGTTAAGGAACCGAATGTACCTTCTGCTAGATAAGCGTGACAGAGCAGAGAAACTCTTAACTCAAATGAGAAGAGTAAGGTAGCTCTAGACCGAGTGAGTTAAAATAGCCTGATTTGGAAGAAACGATGGGTATCAATCGAATCATTAAGGCTTACTCGAGATCATAGAGGCTTTAAGACAACATACAACAACATGCTTCTAGGGACACTTAACTAGTTTATATAAAAGTTAAATCATACCTGTTTTGAGAGTTTTCAACAGTGATTCTTGTGTCGGACCTATTAAAAACAAAACATACAAGTAACAAAAAAAACAGAAAGATAAAATATTTTTGGATTTTCGGATATTTTCTGAAAAGAAAAAGAAAAATAAATAAATAAATAAATAAATAAAATAAAAATAAATATTAAAAACAGAGATTTCAAACGATTAGTGAGAGCAGACATAGCGAAGCCGAGATTCACGGAGATAAGATATACAAAACGTTCTGTTTAATTTGAAAAGACTAGAGCAGAGATAGACCGAGCGCTCTGTCTATCTCTATCGTCCTTATTTTAAGGAGAAAATTGAAGATTCGGTACCGACTCTCCTTCCATCATACCCAAGCCTTGTAAGATTTTATTGAAGGTTGTTTCTGGTAAGGCTTTAGTAAAAATGCCAGCCAGTTGATCAGCAGAACGAACAAAATGAACTTCAACATTCCCGTCTTCTACATGATCCTTGATGAAATGGTACCTTAGTGCTATATGCTTAGTTTTTGAATGTTGTACTGGATTATGACAAATACTGATTGCACTTTCTGAGTCACAGTAGAGAGGGATCTTTTTCATACTCAGTCCATAATCTCTCAACTGACTTTGAATCCAAACAACCTGAGAGGTACAAGATGCGGCAGCGATATATTCTGCTTCTGCTGTAGAAAAGGAAACACAGGTTTGCTTCTTTGATTGCCAACTGACAAGTTTTCCATCAAGGAATTGACATCCTCCGGTAGTGCTTTTCTTGTCCAATCCACATCCTCCAGGATCAGCATCTGAGAAGGCTTGTATGAAGAATCCAGATCTTGCAGGATACCAGAGACCGAGATTTGATGTCTTCTTTAGATATCGAAAAATATTCTTTACAGCAGTCATGTGGGGTTCTCTTGGATTAGCTTGAAACCTGGCACAATAACAAACAGATAACATAATATCTGGTCTACTAGCTGTTAGATACATGAGGGATCCTATCATTTGTCGATAAAGAGTTATGTCTACAGCCGGTTTCTCCAGAGATGGGGTCAACTTTGTACTGAATGCCATTGGAACCTTTACTTTTGAATCACCCTTCATTCCAAACTTAGTCAGCAGATTTTTAGTGTATGCTTCCTGGTTTATAAAGATACCCTCTGGTCCCTGTCTAATATTCAAACCAAGGAAAAAGTTAATCGGACCCATTGTGCTCATTTCAAATTTAGTCTCCATCAACTTTTGGAATTCAGCAGTTAAGCTAGGATTCGTAGAGCCGAAGATGATATCATCAACATAAATTTGAACAATCATTAGATGTTCGCCTTCCTTCTTTCGAAAAAAGTTTGGGTCAACCAAACCTTGTTTAAACTTTGATATTTTTAGAAAACGAGTAAGAGTTTCATACCAAGCTCTTGGTGCTTGCTTTAGCCCATAGACAGCTTTATCCAGTACGTAGCAATGATCCGGGTACCTTTCATTCACAAAACCGGGTGGTTGCTCAACATAGACAGTTTCTTCTAATTCTCCATTCAAGAATGCACATTTGACATCCATTTGGAAAACTTCGAAGTTCTTGTGAGCATCATATGCTAGGAAGATTCGAACAGACTCTAATCGTGCCACAGGAGCAAACGTTTCTTCATAATCAATCCCTTCTTCTTGACAGTAGCCTTTTACAACCAACCGAGCCTTGTTGCGAATGACATTTCCTTCTTTATCCAGCTTATTTCTAAATACCCATTTCAATCCAATAACAGAGGCATCTTTCGGTGTGGGAATCAATCTCCATACTCTATTTCTTTCAAATTCATTGAGCTCATCCTGCATTGCTTGAACCCAATCAGAGTGATCGAGTGCAACATTTACTATTTTCGGCTCTATTTTGGAGATAAAAGAATTAAACATACAAAATTCCACTTTGGAGAATAATGTTGTTTGTTTTGCCTTCAGTTAAGATCTAGTAAGAACACTTTCAGACGATTCACCAATTATTTGCTCTTTGAGATGGTTTTTTGTCCATTTTACAAGTGGAGGATAGCTTGGATCATATTTTGGATTTAATTCTGCTTCAACTTCAATTTCGAAATCTGACTTATCCGCTTCACCTTCGTCAGTTGAACAATTACTTGTTGTTACCTTCTCCCCTCGACTGGCGAAGTGTAGCCTATGTCTTCAACAGAATCAGTAGTAGGATTCTCCCCCTCGATTGGAGTTACGCTTGGTGTTTTTGGTTTTGTTGTTTGAGTATTAGATGTGGCGGAATGGTAATTCTCCCCCTCGACAGAAACTCCAGATGGTTGGAAAGTGTTATCATCCTCCCCCTGGGACGTTGAATCGGAGGTTGAAGTACTTGGTGTTTTGGTTTCCAGTGATTTGGCAGCTTCGTCGATGACTTTCTTCATATGATCTACCTTGTTGTCTGCTGCTCTTACTTCCGAATGGATTGCCTTTTCCGGTTCATCGAACAATCGAATGTATTCATCAAACAGATTTGATATTGGAACCAAGACCTGTCCAGATGTGGGAAAGATGTCACCAGAGGCATCTTCTGTCCGTTGAACCTTCTTCATGTAATTATTGTCAAAGGTGACATAGTAGGTCTCTTCTATTCTTTTGGAACGCTTGTTCAATACTCGGTATGCTTTTGATGATAGAGAGTAACCCAGAAAGATTCCCTCATCGGCTTTAACGTCAAATTTATTTCGGTTTTCTTTAGAGTTAAGGATAAAGCACCTTGAAACGAATATGTGGAAAAACTTGACGTTTGGTTTCCGATTGTTTAAAATCTCATAAGGAGTTAATGAGAATCGCTTGTTGAGGAGGGACCGATTCTGAGTATAGTAGGCCGCAGCAATGGCATCAGCCCAGAAATATAGAGGTAGAGAGACATAGCTGAGCATGGTCCTTGCTGCTTCACACAACGATCAGTTTCGTCTTTTAACGATTCCGTTTTGTTGTGAGTATAAGGAGCCGAAAAGTTGTGTGTGATCCCCTTATCGGCCAGAAAGTCTTCGAAATCCTTGTTTTTGAATTCCAGCCCATTATCACTTCTGATGTTTCTCATCGTCTTCTTTAGTTGAACTTCCACTTGTTTGATGAACATCTTCAGCTTGGGAGTTGCATCTGATTTCTGTCTAAGAAAGAAAACCCACGTGAAACGTGAAAAATCATCTACAATTACCAGAATGTACTTACTTCCTCCAATGCTCTCTATAGCAGATGGTCCACACAAGTCGATATGTAATAATTCAAGTGCTTCCACGATCTTGGTATTAATGCGTGTTGGGTGGCTTTTTCTGCTTTGCTTTTCCATTTCACATGCTGCACACAAATGCTCCTTTTCGAACTTTAGAAAAGGAAGACCTCGAACGTGATCACCAATTACCAGTTTGTTGATATCTTTGATAGCAGACAGATAGCTGGTGTCCCTCGAATCGGATTAAGATTCAAAGGATACATTTCTCCTTTTCTTGCCGATTTTAGCAGAACTTTCTTAGTTTGTTTTTCAATAATCTCAGATCCTGTATCATCGAATGATACCTTCAAGCCTGTGCCCACAACTAATTGCGAGACACTTATGAGATTGTGCTGCAAACCCTCCACATAAGCCACCTTTCTGATGGAAAAGTCTCCATTAGTTATCATTTCGTATCCTTTGATTGTTCCATAGGATTTGTTTCCAAATTTCACCGAACCACCATCCTTTAGAGACCGAAACTCCCTTAATTCCTCCTTTCTTCCTGTCATGTGACGCGAGCAGCCACTGTCTATATACCATTCGTCGTCGAACTGCTCATCACTGATTACCTGCAATTTCAAGCAGATTTAAGAACCCAAAGTTTCTTGGGTCCTGGTGAGTTTTTCACAGAGAAAGGAATTACAGTAGAAGCATCAACAAAATAAGTTCTTTTAACGAGAGTTGTTTGATCTTTTCTTTTGATAGTAAATACCTTGATTTTCGTCTTATCTTCTTTAAATTTTAAGGTATTTTTATTAGTTAGTTTAGTGTTTTTCGTTTGATTCTTAGGTTTAGGGGAGGATCGCTTATGTTGATATTGGAACTTGGAGGATCCATATCTAGAATTGGAACTGAAACCGGTGTTAGAACTGAATCTTGTGTTAGGGATGAACTTGGGACGTTGACCGAAATCTGGTCTAGAACCGAAACTTGGTTGAAAACCGAAATTTGGTTTAGAACCGAAAGTTGGTTTAGAACCGAAACTCGGTTGAGAACCGAAACTCGGTTGAGAACCGAAAGTTGGTTTAGAACCGAAACTCGGTTGAGAACCGAATCTTGGTTTAGAACCGACACTCGGCTTTTGGTTTAGGGATTTGGAATAATAGGAGTTGGAATCAAAATCTTCCTTTAACTTTTGTTTCCCTTTATCCTTGGATTCTTTCCTAGGAGATTCATAGTTAGGATTTTGAGAATTCCAATGCCGTTTCCGTTCATTTAGATTTGAGGCATATCGCCGATTTTCTGAGTCTTTTCTGTTCAGCTAGCTCCTTCTGAGATTTCTGAACATTGAAACTTGACTCGGATTTCTCCTTCATTCTCTTGCCTTCCACTATGGTTTCTGTGCGTTCCTTAGTTTGAACTGCCGATGCTGCCTGTCTCTTGAGTGGACCTTTCGGTTCTTTTCTTTCGATTGGAGCGTCAGGTTGCATTGAAGGTTCTGCTGGAACATCTTTCGTTCCGCTTGTGCTGGGAATATCGAAACTTGAAGGTTTATTGATGGGTTCTGGTATGTATCGCCCTTTGACTCTCCAAGTGGTTTTCTCAGACAGACCTACAGTCTCATCTGCATTGTCGATTGGAGCAGACTAGAAATAGTCTTCACATCCTTCAGCATTATCCTCTTCAACTATTGTCCTTAATTCAGTTGTTTGTCTGTGAGTGACTCCAGTCACAGCATAAACTTGGTTTGGTACGGTCTGTACCTTCTGATAAACCACATCCTTTTCTTTGAGTTTCGGTTTCTGTTCCTTTGACAGACGAGCAAACTCAACTGAGTTTTCCGAAATAAGAGGTTTTTCACTCTTGGCTTCATTTTTCACAAACTCAGAACAATCAACAATATCCTCTACTGAGATTTCACTCATTTCACTCTCTGTTTCAAATTCAGATGTATTATCTATTATAATTTTATTTTCCCTGACGATTTTGGCATTTGATTCATCGAATGTTTGTATAGTTTCGGTTTTAATATTCATCCTATCATTTTCATCTAAGATATCTCTTAACATACTTTTATGTTCCTTAGAATCGATGAAAGTTTTATTTTATCTAAACCTAGCCTATATGACATGGATGTTTCTTCAGAGGAAACTTCTGATTCAGATTCTGCTATAACATCATCTTCCTTAAATTCAAGAAAGGGCAAAATCATTTTGTGTATTTTCTTTCCAATTTCACAATTAAGATGCAATTGAGCAATATTAGTGTAAAGACGCTTAGCAATTAAACAAAACATTTCTTTGTTTTAATAATTTTAAATTGTCTCTTTGCAAATAAATACTCTCATCCTTAGCCCTAACTAACTCCACTTCCTTCTGCTCAATCTCAATCCAGATCCTTCTCTCCTCACTTTTTGAAGACACCCTGCCGAGTTGGTCAGTTAGGTTAGAGTTTGCTAAGCGGGTTTGCATGAGGCTGCTACTTAGGTTGTTAAATTTAAAGTTTAGTTCATTTAATTCTTCTAGATATTCAGTTTTGTAAATTTTAAGAGATTCAAGGAGAGAATGTACCTTTTGATCAATCGATCGCAGTCGTTGATCTTCTCACTCACTGGATTGGCTGCAAAACACTTGTTCTCAGTCATGTTCGGTTCTGTGTCTGCACTTTCGGTTGATGGTCCAGCAGTGACTATCAGGCATTTTCCACCAGAACCTCCAGCCTTTCCGTGCGTGGGTCTTCTAACCTCTTCATATTCAGAATCAGTTGACCAGACTTCTACGCCGCCAAACTCGTCTTCCCCTGCATCTTCTTGTACAATTAGAGCATTCATGGAGCTGTTGGAAGCCTTCTTCTTTTTGACTTCTTCAAGTTTTCGCATATAATACGCTTCATCATCTTCACCCTCTTTCTTCTCAGCCATCTTTCTTAACATGCAATCTTTGGCAAAGTGGTTCTTGTCGTGACAGTAATTGCAGTCGTAACCAGAGTCTCCCGCAAGTTTGTTTTCTTCTACCTTTTGGGATGAGCCTTTCGGTTCTTTTTTTACCTTCTCGGAACTGTAACTTCCTTGCCAATTTCGGTTCTTATTGGTAGGAAATTTTCTTCTAGCAAATTTCTTTGGATTGGTTATCATCAGAGCATACTCCTCACTTGTAAGATCACATTCTGACATGTCTGACTCTTTCTCTTCTTCAACAATACTTTTTCCTTTAGAGACAAGAGCCAGTGATCCCATGCCTGAGACCACTTTCATCTCCTTAGTTACAACACTTTCATGTGACTTCAGTATGCCAACTAGTTTCGCCAGAGAGTAGGATTTAAACTGTTCATGTGCCTTCACAGTGGAAACCACAGCCATCCATTCTGGTCTGAGCCCGTTCATGAATGTAACTTTCTGTTCAATCACCTTCCTTTCAATTCCATGCTTGATCATCTTACTTAAAAGATGATTGAACCGATCAAAGGTCTGAATGAGCTTCTCTTCAGGTTTCTGTTCAAATGCTCCAAATTCTGAGAGCAACAGAGTTTGAATAGAATGTTCCAGATCCTCATCAGTTGAGTAGAGTTCCTTCAACCTATCCCAGATTTCCTTAGCAGTTGTGCAAGAGCTTACAATCCGAAAGGTGTCATATTGTAAGGCGAATCTTATCATTCGCATGGCTTTGACATTACACAGAATCTTGTCCTTCTCATCTTGCGGCATCTTTTGAACATCTGTTACCAACTTGTTGTAATCTTTCTGTGTCTTGACAATGGTGTTTGTTTCTGAGTGCACAAACGGTCCAAGAACAATAGCTTCCCAGATGAGATAGCCATTATCCTCGGATCCAACCACGTAATCTTCAAAGTGATGAGCCCACACTTCGTAGTCTTGAGTGTAGAGTATGGGTACTCTTGTTGTAGAACCGATGCTGTTTGAGATGTTAATAGGGTTTGACTGCGTATCTTCATGAGACATGGAGAGCTGTTAGAATCTTACCTGTAAACTTAAGATTAGGGTTTTATCAAAAGCAGAGTAATCGTCACTAAGAAGACGACGGCTTCGATAAAAGCGGAAACCCTAACTATTTGTGAATACAGAAGAAAATTGTATTGACGAACACAATCTCCTGCTCTGATACCAATTGTTAGAACAAAGTTCTTTCAGGATCGTATGATTCTAAACAAAATATTAATAAGAACGTAAATAAGAACACAAGTATTGCGATGAAGATGTCGAATGATTAATGCAAAATACCTCAGAAGAGCTCGATTAAGAACTACAATCTGTAGAGGTATAATTAGGGTTACAAGAATCAACGTGAATGAATAATCTATTATATACACATACATGCATGCATATATTTATAATAAAACCCTAACAACTTATATAGATAAAGGAAACTATTCTAGATAACTACGGATGGATAAGCCCAATCCGTTTAAAAAACAAATAATCCAAGACGCAACACTTCAAATATTCAACAGATATCGCTTTTGTCCTTCTTTGGATAAAAGGAATGGATAAACTTTGATACAATGCTTGCTTGAACTCACTCACCGAATCAGACACAACAATATGTTTTATAACACCAAGTTACTAGTGTGTTTTCATATTATCAATGTGCAACCGATTAGCAAGATACAACTCACACATCTCGGTTTCAAGAATATAAGATGTTATCGTCTCACCAATCACTCGTGATACAGTTCATGGAGTGATCCAAGTGACCGTGGGTTTAATCCAATGCTCAAATTCATATTCATAAGCACTCATGAACGTTGCAACAAACATTTTCTTATGTCTAATACTCTTTTAGAGAATCCACACACCAATTCATGACAATCTTCACTCATATCTACTTCCAACAAATGAACGACTGTGGCCCGTTTGAATAATTCGACTGTTCTTAACCAATTAAATTATTCAGGAAGTCAAAACATGCAAAGTGAAACACAAGAATAATATTAATCCCATATGGCCTCAACCCTTTGAGTATAAATAAAACTCCTTTTATTTATCACCATATCGATTACTCATTATTTGTCGTTTCGGGTAATCAACTTCTTACTTGAATTATTACACTTGTCTCATGCTCTTATCATGCATACAATGTTTACTTATGGTTCTTACCTTTTGAAATAGATCAAATTGAACACATTTCCAATCATTCTCATTACACAACTCCAAATCCTTTTTTCATAAGTGAAAGAATCTCAAATTCTTGCTACTTATAGAATATGCCAGATTCTAACATTCTATGCAACAATCCTTTCGTAATATCATTGCACCAAAGTCACAAAGACTATTGCCAATGATATTACAAAAAAATCTATCGGAGATTGTTACAAGACAATTCCTTAGGTATGATGTCTCTCACTCAAAGTACATTTCTTTGAACATCCTTTTGCATAAATGTTTCTAATCTAGACATAGATTTTCAATATTCAATTCCCAATATGGAAACGCTTCCATATTTTCCATTTGACAACTCATTCTTAATAGAATCTTATCTATTCATAATAATGTCGATATGGTCCATTCAATACCATGCTTCCAACTACTCACAAGCAACCAATCCTCGTCAAACTTTGGATTGTCCTTTGATAGTTGTTTAATTATTTTAGTCAAAACCGATCCTAGTCCTTTTTCCCTCTAAATGCGCTAGACATTTGGAAATTTTTAGAATGGTCAAACATTAAAGCATTTGCAATCGATCCTATACCCGAAGCGTATGGGTCACAATGCATAATGTTTTATTTGCTATGTTCTCAAAATTCGAATTTTGAAGAGGAATGCCGTAATCATAATCGAAATTTTAAGAACACACTATGTACCTTTGACTAAATTTATTAACATTCCACAACCTAAGCCTTTAGATTTGAAATGAAGCATAATATTCTCTCCCTTAATTATAGCAAAACAACTATTCCATCCTTACGACTTTGCAAAGAATGACTCTTGTTTTCTATAATTAATATTGCCAACTTGCAATACTTTCCTTAATAATCATACAATCATAACATTTATGCTCCCACTATCATGATGATTATTATAAAACATAACACTTATGCTCCCACTAGCTTCGACATGTATTCATAAACATCTTAACTTTCAGAAAAACAATACCTATTGAATTTCTTAAGTCAATGTTTCTAATACTTAGTACTTTGATAATATTTTATCAAAGCTTCTTGAACTTATACACCTTTACCTTATATAGTTCATATGTGTGTCTAAACAATTAAGACTAATTGCCAAACCTCACAATTCAAATTATGGAAAGGGATACCGTAACCATAATCGAATTTGAGAATGCAATTTTACAATCACTATCTTTTCAAAATCTTTCTTAGTGAAAGCATTTTCTCACAATCATTTTCATAAGGGAGGAAATCTTATGACACTTAGATTTAAAGCGGTGCATTTGTTCCTATCCATGTGAATTTGTTAAAATCAGAGTTTACAACAAATTCAAACTCATATGGATCGAACTTTCTTAATCTTGATTTCTTGCCTTATGGTAGCACAACTGCCCACCACGTCTTCCAAGTAGTTAAGCAGCTCACCCTTTCCTATCAATGTACCTTTCATTGATTAAGGTGCCTTGCCTTTTATGCATTCAAAATGAGAAGTCATAGTACTTATATGCATAATTAACTCAATTGGAAACAGTACAGAAACAAAATAATGTCAACACGATAGGTTGTAAACCTCAACTCGTGTGCTAGTGATGATCGATAAGGTTTATTTGATTTGTTCTTGAAACCTTTCAAGACCATTAAGACTGCCACTGACTCATTGACATATAATATTCTCTTGTCAATAAACAATTCTTGACAAACAAATATTCAAGAGTTAGTGTAGTTTTTATCAAAACACTTCATAAATTTATCCTAGTTTGTCTTTGTCTTATCCAAGACATCACAACTTTCCACATTTGATGAATGTTATAAACCTTCTTAATACTTGTCACTTATAGCCACAATCTTAACTTTAAGACTTGTTATTGGAACGAAGTATGCTTGAGTTTTGATTTAACCATTTCTTCAATTCTTGATTCCTCTTCTTAAACATACAATTGTACTAAGACTCACTTAGAGGATCAATTAAGATATGGTTCTTAATCATAAAGACCAATCATAAAGCATAAAAGGTACTCTCCCTTCTTCTTAGAATGGAGAAAATTTGATCTTTCTGCCTACTAGATTCTTCTTATTCGTTTTGCTATTGATTTAAACCTTTTAATCAATTCCGAATTACACTTAATCATATAAGTATAATCATATTTACTAAACCTTTAGTAAATTATGACGAATATCTTTGTTACTCTTATGGTGGACTTGATCAACACACAACTTTGTGTACTCGATCTCCTAGTTCTTCACTTAACACTTTGTCAATGAATTAGTCTAATTTCCAAATATGAAATTTCTCATTCATCATGCAACCAAGTTGCGTAATTCCAAATTTCTATCCAATTGAAATTTGGGCGATGAGAAACTCTCCATATTTGGTAAATTCTTGACATTTCCATAAATAATATAACTAAGAATCATATTCATTCGTTGTAGAAATATGCAAACATCAATTTTCATAACGATTTCATTGCAAGGAAATAAATAAATGAGTCAAACAAAATTTATTTTATTTATAAAAGCAGCAGAAAAATTTGTCCTTACAATGCAAAATCCATCGAAAACTATGTATTTCAAAAGAAAATTTCTAACAACTCTATCATAACTATCTAAGCTCAAAATCTAATCTTCAAGTCCATGCGATCAAGATCCATTCCTTGTGATTAGATTCATCTTGCTCTTTCACCAAGCTTCCTTTCTTTTCACTGATCCTGCAAAACATTCAAAAGCAATCTTATCACATCATCTATTAAGAATCAACGAATAGGAACTTAATGGAGTTAGATAGTGGAGTTTTACCTAAAGCGCAATCATACTCTTTGACTCTCCCATCTTTGGAATTTTCAGGCTGTTGGGGCAGACTTCTATCCAACGCCCTTTCTCTTGGCAGCAAACGCAGGTCGGTTCTCCTAGAACGTCTTCGGAAGCATGGTCGGTTGACTTTCCCAACAAATATGCTCCATTGCTTCGTCAAATTATTTCTGATTCAGCAGCAATGAGCATGTAAGTTAGGTCAATGAGGTTGTCATCATGATCCATCATATAATACTTTCTTTTGAACTCATTATATGATTCAGCGAGTGATTGCAGAACCCAATTCACAGCCAACTCATCAGGAAATGACACACCCAACATAATCAACCTATCGATGTGTGATTTCATTCCTAGAATGTGGGCACACACGGATTTACCATCTTCATGTTTCATTTCCAATAGGGCCTTAGTGATATTGAACCTTTCAATTCTTCGATCTTGTGGGTTAGGGAGAACAATTGGAAGAGGTGGAGGAAGTGAAGCATCATTTCTTGTTCCTCGATCGAATCGTGGAATACCATCTTCATGTGGAATTCTTGTTCCACGGGATTTGGGAAGACCATAGCTGTCGAACTTTGACATCTACAAAACGGGAGAAAACAAATTCAAGTTAGTTGATAGATTGAGTCCTTAGTAAATCACCCAAATGAGATACTAAGGCTAGAACCCAACACAATACGCTACAACCTAGAAGAGGGATGCCGTAATCTAGTTGTAGAATATTTGAAGGTAAGTCAATGACGATTCACTAATTTCCACCATGAAAAACGAAAAAAATTTAAGTTTTAAATCTATGAAAACTCCTAGATCCTTTGAGATTCATTAAACATTTCAATGGCATGTTTAAATCTCGATATGCCCCTCTTGTTTGTGACTGGGATGCCGAGGATCACAAAGCAGGTGTGAATAACCATGCAAAGTTACATGGTGCCCTCACATGTTACAGTCACCTATTCGATGTGCCGGTAAACCACACACGCTCCACCGAACTATGACAAACATTGAGTCACCCTTTGCAACCTTTGCTTAGAACCATTTAGTGTGCCGGTAAACCACACATGCTCCACTAACGCCTTCGCAAGGGCACAAAGTGTAATTCCATGGAATTGCATCAATTCACTTTTGCCTAAGTAACTAAGATTGGGAATTTTATGAAAACATTTACTTACTTTTATACTTCATTATACTTATAATGGAAGGTTTTGTCCCATCCTACCCGTTCGGCTAATGACCATCCACTAGTCAAGAGTGCGGTGGGTAAGAGTGGATACCCATTCAATCGCCATTTTATACGCAATTTCCTTAAACACCCCTTATAGACCAGCTTCGTGAATGAGGCCTACTAACAGTAAGACTGACTTTTACTCATATATAATGTTAGACTTTTAATGTTATATATATATATATATATATATATATATATATATATATATATATAGTATAGGGTGTATTTTATACCTTCAAAATACTAGGTGGTCTAATTTAACAATTATACTTTTAATTCAATTAAATTGTAAACCTAAACTTTTATGGATTTATTAAACCTCTTTTAATTATACACCTTAATTAATTAATAAAACCACAAGGGTGTGATTTGAACTTTTTAAAACATTACTAGGGTTTTAGAATTTAACATTCCTAATTAAACTTTTAATCAACTTTTAAATTCCAAAACTTGAGGGCAAGTTTTGAAACATTTCAAAACATTAGGGTTAGAATTTAAATATACATCAAAATTAAACTATTAATCAAAATTTAAATTCCAAAACTTGAGGGCAAGTTTTGAAACCTTTTTCAAAACATTAGGGTTTCAACTATTTAAATTTTCAAAACAACAAAACTTTTGGGTTCAAATTTAAACTATAAAACCTAAAAGGAAAAATATGAAACTTTTCATAACAACAAGGATCAAATAACAAATAATCTAAATTAACATTTAATCACATAATTATCCATATTTGATTTATTTAATGATTTCTTGCAAAACAATTTACCAATTCAATCAAAATAATTAATCAATTATCACATAAGGAAACAAATATTTTATTAATTGATAATTATCTTCAATTAGATCAAGAACATACTCATATATATCAAAAAACCGGATTTATATTGATCTAATATGATAAGGTAACTATCCCAAAGCAAAAACAGCAAGAAATCCCGGTTTTCCCTCCTTCTGACGAGTTGACTCGTCGAGTTAGGCTTGGACTCGTCGAGTCTGCATGGACTCGGCGAGTTCAGCTATGGACTCGGCGAGTCCAGCCTCCAAAACACCAAAAATCAAACTTTTTCAACATATAATGCATCAATATAATAGAAACCAGTCTAGGCTTTGATACCACTGATGGGTTTTGGTCATAAGACATCCTATGTGCTCATACAAACCCTAATGCTTGGATCTAGGTTTCTCTATTGTACATGCAAGTTATCGAAGACTATAAACCCTAATTCTAGCATTCAAGTAATCATATTAACATAAGAATGAGTTTATAATGTTACCTTGATTGTTATGTAGCAATAACAATCTCAAATCTCCTTGAATTGACTTTGGAAGGCTTAGAGTCACAAGTGTCACTCCTCTAATGGCTTACAAACACCAAGAGCAAATGGAGAAGATATGAGGATAGAGGGGAGGTATTGAATCGTCCCTAAGAAGCCTTGGGAAGGTCTTACACGAATTCATGAGCCAAGGGGGTTTATATAGGTGTACAGATAGGGTTTCAGTCATTATCCTTATCTAGTTGCTTGCTTACCAAGCAACCAATAAGATAATCCTTGAATCCTTATCATAGTCGAATTGTAAGGCATTATCACCTTAAATGCGTCCATCCTATACTTAGGATAATCCTTACCTTATTTTGTAACTATCACATAATTACAATTCAGCCCCTCTAGTTTAATTAATTACATTTGATCACAAAATTAATTCCTAATTAATTATTGACCAATATTAATTAAAGAAATATGATTTCTCCTTTAATATATTATCCTTATAACATATTAATAAATCATAATAACCTCTCTCTCTATTTATTTCTCCAATCAAGTTGCTTTGGTGAAGGCAACCCAAAAGGACCATGCACCATCGGGTCAAGTACATACCAAAATAGTTATGGACTTAGACACTAATCCAACAAAAACTTCAAAAACACTAATCAATTCTGAAAGAATATTATTGCTAAGAATGACTTTATACATATTAGTAGAATACATTTTGTTAGAATACAATCTTGTTCTCCATATTTTCTTCTTTTTCTATATCAATGCCAACCTCTTAAAAACCTAAATTCATAAAGAAAGTCATAATCAAATTTCAAATATTAAATTTTTTAATGCATTCAAATAAAATAAAACAATAAATTTTGATAGAATGTGCATTTAAATAGAATATAACTATAAATTCTACAAACCAAAATCAACAATCATCCCTAAACTTGCAATGTAATTTATTTTGATAGAATGCAAAAAGTATTTAAAATGAGTATACCATTCTAGATAGGCACAGGTGAGTATACAAAGTTAGAATTATTTTTGTGTTCTTCAAGACTTTGAACATCAAATTCTCTTTGAGGTATTCCTACAAACACCTAGCGTGCAACATAGACATCAAATTCTCTTTTACGCCATTTTTAGAACGAAGCTACCAAATGTGAAAAAGTAAAGGTTGGAACAAAAAAAAAACACCCAATGTAAATGAAAAATATAATTTACATGTAGAAGAGGAGAATAGAATGAGATGTCTGGAAGAATCGATCAACATGACGGTAGATTTATAGAGAAGACGATCTTATGGTCGTCATTATCATTAGGGTTTACAAACATATTAAGATTTCATATAATGATTTTCTAAATATACAAGATTTATTTTTGGTTTATAAAAGTAAAATGATTATGCTACCCTTATTTTTAAATTTAATGGTTAAATTATTGCTAAATTTTTATTGGTCTATACATGTATACAATAGTTGTAGGAAATATTTGAACCTAGTTCATTGGTTATATATATATATATATATATATATATATATATATATATATATATATATATATATATATATATATATATATATATATATATATATATATATATATATATAACCAATTGTTATGTGCATTCTCATTCCTTGGCATGCCCCCATGGTGGGGTGGCGTATGCCAAGCTCTTTTCCGAATCACTCCCGAAAGTCTTAAATCACAAATTCATTGCTTTTCTTTCTTATTTTTGTTTTATTTCCCCATAGATCATCAATGCAAGCACACCTTACTCCATGGTATGCTATAAAGCAGATGTGTGATTGTTTAAATATTACATACCGTTACGGCCTTGCGCCATCATCATGAGTAATCCTGTCAATGGAGTATATTTAGAGCGAAACACCATTGATATAAACATTTTTAACTAATTATTAAATATATGCTCTAACCCGTTTTAATAACCCAAAGAGTTTTGACTAATCCAATCCATATCGATATCCACTCAATCAATGAATATCTTACGCATTAATCTGTCATTTTTACAATATTAAAATTATACAATTTTATTGTATGCCACAAATCAAAAAATATAAATGCCTACTATGATATGAATTATTTACTTAATACTCAAAATCAAATACAATAAGAGTTATATTTTACTTAAATGAGTAATTGTAGTTATGTATAATCAACCCATCTAATAAAAGGGTAAACCGGTATGGGTTGGAAACAAGTAAACGAATCAAAATTAAAATCCAAACGCATAAATTTTTACAGGTTTAGACTAAATCAGGGTAAAAACCAACTTGATCCATTGAGAGTTCTAATCATGTGATTTGGTTATCTATGGTGTTGTAGTATTACATTGACACTTCAATATTTAATATTATTTTTTTAATGATCGTATTTTTAGATTTTTAGAATTATGTTATCTGTAATTTTATAAATTTTATAACGAAAGCCATTCAAATGAATTAAACTCAAGATATGTCATAATTTGTGTTATCATATTTATTTAAAACTTGTATAGCCTTTCTATTGGAATAGGTGTCTAAGCCTATAACGAAATTTGTCAAGATCATAACTAAATTGTTATAACTTAATGTAATAAAAGTAAAATTATTTTTGGGTTGCCTTCAATAACTAAAAATAACTAGAAATGTGTTTAGGAAGGAGATATTTTTTTATTTATTATATGATTAATAAATTAGTTATAAATGGTTGGGATTAATTAATTATTAATTTGAATTAATCTGAAATTAATTCAGGATTAATTGGAGTTAATTAAATATACAATGGTCGAATTGTAATTGTTCAATAGTTAAACAAAATAAGCAATTCTAGAACCCTCCATGGTATGAGTATTTTAAGGGCTCTAGAAAGGTTCTAGATTTGTCCTAATAGCTGATAAAAATAACTTTGTTGAATAAATTAAATCTAATATTTAATTATTTAAATCAGGGTTTATCCTAATGATTCCATTGCTATAAATAAAGATACATGGCATCAAATTTTCGTTGATTTTACCTCTCATAAGGTGGAGAACGAATTTCATAAGTCTCATTCTCTCTTCTCTTGATTTCTAATGATCTATAGTTTTAGGTGCCAGTCATTAGAGACGTGCACACTATTGGAGCTAGTTTTCCATGAGCCATTGAAGATCAAAGCAATAAGTATATGTGATTATACTACAAGGTATGTCATTAATCTGATTTGTATATTCCTACAAGTAGATTAGATTGGTTTTGATAAGATGTTGCTATAATGAGAAAATGTCATAAATTTTTAGGTTGCATGTGCCCATAAATTGTTTATGGATTCCACTGCATTGTTTTTATGTTTTATTGTAACCTAAAAAACTTATCGGTGATATCAGAACCTAAGATTTTCTATTATATGCCTATTGGTGAAAAACTGAAAACCGGTAAGAAATCTACTGAATCATAGACACGTCACACCCCTCTTCCTAACACGACTCATCTTATCCTCCAATAACTCTTGGAATTTTCTTGCCTTTTTCTAATTGTAGGATAACTACTAGTTAATTATGGTTATTTTAATTGTTTAAAATCTAAACATTTAAACTAGGTAATTAGGTAAATCCTAATTTCCAAAAGAGGAAGAAAGAAAAGGAATTAATATTATTTAATTAAAAATCTAATTAAGATAATTATTTAATTTTAATTAATTAAAAGTTTAATTAAGATAATTATTTAATTTTAATTAATTAAAATTTTAATTAAAGATAATTATTAAATCTCAAACGATTTAAATATTAATTAATTAAAAAACATATTTACATATATTTATAAGAGTATATAATACTATATGTAAAAGAATAAAAATTCCTGAATCAAACAAAGACTAGGCCTCATTCATGAAGTCATGCTGTAAGAGAGGTATAAGGAAACATCTTATCAAATGACATTTGAATGAGTATCCTTTTCATACCACTTCTTTGTGTAGTGGATTGTCGTTAGCCGAAAGGGTTCTGATAGGATGTAAATGTTGTTAAAAGTATAGCATAAAGTACTAGAAGAAATAAAAATCTAATCTAGTTACTTAGGAAAAATGTAAAGTTGTATGCTAATCCATGAAAACACACACCGTTCCTTTATGAGTCGTTAGTGGAGCGTGCGTGGTTAGCTGATACACTAATTTGGGACTACAAAGTAGAAATGATGAGACAACTCGAGTTTATGATTATTAATGGAGTCTGTGTGGTTAACCGACACGTTAATGTGAGATCATAAATGAGAACGAGGTTATCATGCGAGTTTGCATGGTTACTTACATCGTGCTTGTGATCCTCGACATCCCAATCACAAATGTAAGAGCATGATCTGAGATTAACACACCATTGATAGTTCAATGAATCTCAAAAGATCTAGGAGTTTCATTGTGATTGAAATTGATAAAGTGTTTTACCTATCTAAAATAAATTCATGATGTGATTACGACATCCCTCTTCATATTATGAATCGAAAATATGGATTCTAGACTTAATTTAAAATTGGGTTACTAATTAAGGAATGAATCGACTTCTTTAAACTTTGTCTAGGTTAGATGGAAATCCTCTCCCACCTCGTCATGTACTTTTGAATTCTAGCTTCTCTATGTTCTCCACCAAGAATAACTGATTTGCTATGAAATCTTCCTTGGTTGAACAATCAGAAAGATGTCCTCGATGAGCGCATCCCTCAAATAATTAATGCGTCAACCTTAAATAACTTGTTATTCTCATAAACATGTAGATTTATCAAATAAGGTCTCTTGCATTATTATCTCTATGCACTCAATATTTCAAAGGGATTTTTTGTGATCGTGTGAACAAATGAAATGGATTTGCATTTGAGTGAAATGTTTCACCTAAAGGCATGGAAAAAGTAATTTAAAAATCGTCAAAAGTTCCTAATTGCATACAAGCTAAATGACAAAGTTTTGTGTGCGCTCAATGAGAGCTACATAGACAAATTCGAGAATGTCAATTTTGTCCTTTATAGAAGTCTTGTTATAGATCTTGTGCTTGGATCACACACTAGTTCTTATGATAATTTCAACTTGATTTATCACGTAATAGTATTGAGAAGACATTGATGGAATTGTTAAACCTTCTCCAAACCATGGAAACCGGAAAGGAATTACATGTAACATTCTGTTTAAATTTAATAAATAAGTAAATAATTAAGTAGCCCTAAACCCCAAGATGTAAATTATATCATTTTTATGTTATTTTATTGTATCCCTAAATTCGGAATAATTTTGCAAGGCGTTGGTTTTGGGGGTTAAATGTCATAATTTTTGAATATTAGGGGTTAAGTGTAATTTCTGGATTGGTATGTAAAGATTTTTAGAAGTCAGGGGTTGTTTAGTAAAATATTGGACTTAGATTGAAAGGATTTTAGAATACTGAAGGCTAAATGGTAAGTTATGGATTTGCTCGGAAAAGATTATGAGTGGTAGGGACCGGTTGTGACAAACTCGTATGAAGTTTGAATGGGAAAACGAGATTAAATCCGGTGCCTTCATTTCCCTCTTGTGGCATCACGGAACCCTAATCCTAGCTCTTCACCAGCCGCCACCATGATGGAGCCTTCTCAGTCACTGCCTGCAAGCCGAGTCTGAGCGCCACCCTACTTTCTGCTACCTCGTCGTCGAGCGCCATCATCCACAACCCCGCTGCCGGACATCGCGGGCAGCCGAAAGAACACCAAGACTGAATTTTTGAGCTATGAGCGGCGAGATGTAGGTCGTGAGTGACCAGGAAGTTTCCGGTAAGCCTATCTGCAACTCCTTTCTCCTCTCCGTCGTCCCTCTCAGTGTCTTTGACGTTATGTACATCATCGTTGCCATTGATGGCATTTGGCTGCTGTTGTTGTCAATTCCAGCGACGTCAGCCGCCTAGGAGGTGGCTGGTTAAATGTATGTTCGAGTATATATGTTGCTATCGGTGTTTGTGTTGTTGTATGAGCCATTTTGGCCAGAAAACTAAGGAAGACCTACCATCACCACTGTAAGGTGGTGGCTGCCACCTCATGCTGCCACCAGCCGCCACCTTGGGTGGATGTGTGTACTTATGTGTGATTAGACTAAGATTTAGGATGCTTTTGATGTGTTTTGGTTTAGAATCATAACCACCACCACCACAAGGTGGTGGCTTCCGCCGTGACCTGCCGTTGACCACCACCGCTCGAGGTAGTAGTGGGTGGTGTCGGCTTAGTAAAACTCTAATTGACCAAAAAACTTAACTGTTGGACTAATTGGCTTGTGATTGGGTTGGAAACCCTTTAGAAAACCCTAATTTTAGAGATGTTAGTTTTTGGATTTGTTGGGACCCGCATTTCGGACCTGTGGATTAAAGTTATGACTAATACCCAACCACATCATATGATTGACCTAGTAGAATGATGGACTTAATGGATTAAGCACTTAATGGATTAAGTCCTTATTGGGTTAAGTAAGAACCCTTAAACCTAATCCTCATTTTATGTGAAAACCCTAATTGTGTTTGGTTTTGAGTTGGTCTTAGATGTTTGGATTCTTGATGGGCCATCTAAGAACAACTATATGGACTAGTATATTTGAATGGGATTTAAGGTAAGGCCCATGTAAGGGTCTTGGGCCCAATTTGGAAAATTAGGCCATAATTAGGCATTGGTTGATTATTTGGCTTTTGGGCCTTTAGAGTGTAAGTTTGGGCCTTGGTCTTGGACCAAGCTAGGTTAGGGGTAAATGGTCCCTTTACCCTAAGTGTGTATTTATGGTTATGCGTTGAAACCCAAATGGTTAATTGGGTGTTGTTTTGATGTTGACAGTTCGGGAATCTGTCATCCAGCAACTAGAGTTTTATCCGCGGGACTTCAGTAGTGTGAAGTGAGTCTCCTCACCATACCAATGGGTTGAAGGCACCAAAGTATACCCAATATGTGTTATGTGATATACTAGTTTATTATGTGGTATGTGGTATGCTAGTTCTCTTTGTGATACTTGCATGGAAGACTCCTCCCCCCTCAGGGGGGGGGGGGGGGCGTTCCCATGGCACCTGGTGTAAGACCTTGGAGGCTTTCTATCACAACTAGGAATTCTATACCATGTAACAACAACAATGATAACATTTGTGAACCAAAAATGTGAAAGCACGTATGATGCTTATTAAATAACAACAAATTTTCATCAAACGCTCTATGCAAGCACTTCAAATAGTCAACAAAGAATTGGAAACCCTAGAAATCCTGGTTTAAGCCATTATGGACTAGGATTTCCTTATTGGGCCTAATGGGCCAATAAGCTTCCAATTTGACTATTTTAGGCTTAGAACTCTTAAATGGGCTCTAATTGGACCCACTTCTATTTATTTTAACATTTTGGGCCATATTGGGCCTAGAATGAAATAAAATTCCCTAATGGACCTTATCGGGCCACAATTAACCTAATTAACTTTAATGGACTATGAAACCCATTATTTTTGACAAATTGGGTCGTAAACCATCATGGGAGCCAAATGGGCCGGAAAATCATCAAATTGGGCCCACAATATGGATTTAAGCAAAAAGGCCCAAAAGTCACTACTCCTTTCTCTAATTCTCGGCCCAAGTGGGAAATAAAAAAAATGGAAATTAATGAAATAAGGAGGGTTAGCCACCTCCTTATTATATTTTGGTCTTCCATGCAACCATCTCATGTTCACATGCATCCATCACATCCTTATATCTCTCTTCTCCCCTCTCTTTTCTTCTTCGGCCGAGAACACAAAGGCAAACACACACACCTCACAAATTCTCTCTAAACACTCTCAAGGAACACTCTTGATACTACATCAAAATTTTCGAGATCTAGGGCATTTCAAGGAAGTTCTTCCACAAAAATCATCATTCTAGGTAAGATAAAGCTTAGATCCATGGTTTACCTTCTTGAAATTATTATAAATCTCCTTCTAACTCATGAAAGTTCATAATAATGCTTCTTAGAAACCATCTAAGCCAAAGTCTTCTCAAGAAGCTTTCTATGGCCGAAAATAGCATCAAACTTCTTCCATTTCTTCTTCAAATCGAAATCAACAAGCAAAGGTGAGTTCATAGCCCTCTATTTTTAGTTTTCATCTGTTTTATGGGGGAGAATACAAGTAAAATGTGTAGATCTATGTGTATGTGTATGTTATGTGTGATTTCATGTGTTTATATGGTAAATGTGTAACAAAAAGAATAGAAATTCGAGATCTATGGCTCTAAGAGGATGATAAACAGGATCTTAAGAAGTATTACACTAAAACAAGACAAGAAAAATTTCACTCTAAGATTAAAATATACACATTGCAACATAAAACCCATTTTTGGGCTAAAAATTGCCATTCATGGTTTTCTTAAGGGCTAAAAGAGTCAAATCGGTAAAAATAAATGATTTTATGGATATCATACTCTTTTAAGGGTTAGAAGTGTAAATTGTAGCTTATTGGGCCAAATTTAGGCTTTTCGGCCCATTAAGCCCTAACTTGTGAAAATCTCAACTTTCAAGTGGGTGAAATGATAAACTTCTCAAAAAGGGTTAAAAAGGGTAAATAAAACTATTTTAGGGTTCAAAATGATGTATTTTCCAAACAAAGATAAAAAATGTACACTTTTTGGATTTTGGACCAAAATTGTAAAAGTTGCAAAAAGTTTAGGCTTTAACCAAAAAATACTTTTCTGGAAGGGCTAAATATGATCAAAGTAAATTTTAAGCTAAAACCATCACTTAAACAGAGTCTATGGGTCAAAAATAACAAGAAAATGGTTTTTAGAGCCTAAAATGTCTTTTATATATATATATATATATATATATATATATATATATATATATATATATATATACATATATATATATACATATATATATATATATATATATATATATATATATAAGGGACTAAAATTGTGATTTTTATTAAAGAAGGGTTAAAAAGGTCAAACCAATATTTTGAGTCTATTATTTTATTATTAAGATATTTGGGTCAATAATAGCAAACAACAACTTATGAAAAAAATGACAAGATGAATATACATAAATTTCCAAATATCGTTATAAACGACCGACCGATCTCTTATCGATACAAATTTAACAATTGTTCAATTAAACATTCTGACAACTAGACTATACCTAAAACAAGTAAACATTAAATTCTTTGGGCTTGAAAGTTCCAAACATGCTTATTGGGCATTTGTGACCCATTAACATGATTTTTGGGCCCAAGGGATAATTATAATTGTTAAGCCTTCTTTGACCCAATTTCATATTTAAGGGACCCTCAATGGCTTTTAAATGCTATTGGGCCTTAGTGACCCATTAGCATTACTAGTAAGGTCCAAGTAAATCAAATGCGAAATGGGCCAGCGTGTCCTTCGTATAATGAATAGCCATAAATAATACGCGGGAATAGTATGATCTTGTAATCCTCTTCTCCTCGTTTATTAGGCCTATCTTCAATCAAAGTAAACAAATACGGGTCAATAATCAATAGTAATCAAATTCGATTGGGATTTAGTGAGTAATAACGGGTGGCACCAACGTGTGTCGGTCGTAGTCTGTAGTTATAATCAAAGTATCCTGGATGGAGAGCGAGAGTTTGTGTATAGATTTATATGGGGGTGACTCCCCCACACCTTTGTTGTTCGCTACAGTTAGACTCGGCCAGTCTAGGGTGACAAAATATTAAGATCAATTCCGGTATTCACCAGAGTGCCAAAACAGACGAACTAGTCATTATCATGCATGGTTATAACGAATCACACAAATAAATCTAATACTAATCAAGTAATGAAGATAAATCAAAATCATTCAAGGGATGAGATAACAATACGAATAGTTATACGATATTTTGTTTATTTTTGGAAAACATCGGGTTTTCCGGGGAAGTTCAACATTTTTCACTGGTACTTTTAATACGAAGTTTTTCAACTATACACGTTTTGAAATCATCATCCATATATTTATAGATCTTCACACTTTTATACAAACAATGGTCTTTTAAGAAAATATCGGATTTTCTGGGTTGTTTTCTTACAAACTACACAAACATTTTCATATCAAACCTACTTATGAACTCACCAACATTCTATATGTTGACCGTTTTCAAAACAACTTGTATTCTCAGGTAACAGGTAAGCTGAGGAGTAGTACGAAGTATGTTAGGGTTTTGTGCTTTTGAAAACTATCAAACATTTTCTATTATGGAATTGTAATGTTAAAACAATGTACGTAATGTAAACAATGTCAGTGGTAATATATTGATGCATGGTGATGCTTATGTTATGATTCATGTATATTCATTGTGATGATATTCAAATTTAGTCACGTGAGCCTCGGACGTTTCCGCCGTCTGGTTTGGGGGTGTGATGGTTAGTGTCAGAGCACTGTTTATAGTGTACTAGCATATATAACCACACATTGATATGCAACTATAAATCAAAGAGGGACAAAACAACTCTGAACAAAAGAAAACAAATAAAACACAATGATAAAACACCCCTACTTGTACGATATAGGAAAAATAACATAATACCAAATCAAATAAGATGATGCTGGCATCTCGGTTAAGTCGGGACTGTTCATAGTAGTAATAAGGGGTGAATGTAGCCTGATCAACTACATTTCCTCGATGGTACAACTATCACATGCCCTGAGGAAATCGTGAAGGTCAGTAAACCTAAAAACATACCCCTTTATTCCCAAGAAGAGAACATCAATTCAATATATACAATAGTTAAAACATCTTTGGAGTAATAATAGTTTATTCATATACCTCCTCTCAGTCACTATGGAAGGGGAGCACCAGGGCATTTAGTTTCATCAGGTCTTGGGGGCCCATGGGATGATCGAGGATGAGCACGAGGGAGATCAGGGGGGAGCACACGACGTTGGACCTAAGTGGAACAGGATGAATATGTAATAATTGATTTCGAATATGTCAAGTCTAATAATAAGTTAGACGAAGAGAAGGGCGTAGAAGAGACGCGTAGTTAACCCCACCTGTCGAAAGCCCCATCAGATTCCCGCACGGTTCAAAGGATTGATACGAACTATCTACGCTCTCTCGAGGAGCCAATTATCTGCCTCAAGCTTTAACTCATTACGGCCAAGGCAAGGGTTGTACAAGCCGAGCGAAGAGTGGAGGTAATCACCCAAGAGGCGAATGAACTGGCTGAACTCCTGATACATCAGCTCGACGATTGAGTGTCGTCGTCACCTCTACTGATAGGACTTGCTCTACTATTTTCCATATAGGTCCCACTATAAGAGGAACTAGCCGTATCTTTCTTTAGTATTATGCTACTATGATCTATGCTATGTACCACCGATTCTATGTTTAAGTGATTACACTACTTGTAGAGTCGTTATGCTGCCGAACTTATATCCTATAGAAAGATGCCTCAACGACCAGCCCGCGGAAACCCTGGGACAAACCCACCCGAGGTCAACTCAACTGCATTCTAGGCAGCTGTATCTACTGCGGTCACCGCAGTCATGGCACAAATTCACCAAGGGAACAATGGAGGAGGCAATGGACAAGGGGCTGGAAGTTTGAACAACGGAATAAATCAAGGACCTACCAAGACATGCTCCTACAAAGATTTCACCAATGCCAAGCCACGAACCTTTAATGGCACTGGGGGAATGATAACCCTAAAAAGATGGATTGAGAAGGTGGAATCGGTGTTCAAGATATGTGAGTGCCCTGAGGAGATGAAGATGAAGTTTGCCGCATGCACGTTCCTTGATCAAGCTCTTTCCTTGTGGAATGGACATGTAGAAGCCATGACTCTCCCCGTAGCCAACGCCATGCCTTGGGCGGAGTTGAAAGAAATGCTGATGGCCGAATACTGCCCGTGAAGCGAAATTCAGAAAATGGAACAGAATTGTGGAATCTCACCGTCTGAAATTCTGACATTGATGCATACATATCAAGGTTTAGCGAACTGTCTCTGGTGTGCCCTGGCATGATTACTTCGGAGGGAAAGAAAATCGAACGATTCATCTGGGGACTAACCTCCCCAATCCAAGGAAATGTGATAGCTGCAAATCCTGAAACCTTCGACAGTGCCAAGAGATTGGCCAAGAAACTGTAAGACCACAACAACAAGAAGGGCAAGAAGCCATTGGAAAATAAAGGAAATAAGGAGAGTGAAAACAAGAAGAGAAAGAATAACAAGAGGAAGGGACGACAAGGATCGGAGTCGTAAAAGAAGCAACAAATAGTGACAGTTAATGCTGTAACCACCCAAGTTCCCTCCGCACCCCATGCTCCAGTCTAAGCTGCTCCAAGTGCTCCTAGGCAGTATTCCGGAAATCTTCCAAAGTGCAACAAGTGCAGTCTCCATCATAATGGAGAATGCAGAGAGATACATTGTACCAGTTTCAATCAAAAGGTTCACACGGAAAAATATTGCAGGACCTATCCTCCCCAGAACTAGCAACAAGGAAACAACAACAACTGCAACAACAACAACACCAACAACAGCGGCAATAATATGGGACCAAGTCACACCTGCTATGGATGTGAAAAAACTGGGCATATCCGTCGAAACTGCCCCAACAACAACAACCCTGGGAATGGAGGAATAGGAAGAGTGTTGACCATGGGACAGGGAGAAGCGGTTCAGGACCCCACTATTGTCACTGGTACATTTCTCCTAAACCACACTTATGCATGCATCCTATTTGACACCGGAGCAGAACGAAGCTTTGTGAGCAATATATTTAAACACTTGTTAAAACAACAACCCCAGAAGCTTAATGAAACCTTTACGGTGGAAATGGCCAATAGGAAAACAGAATCCACTAGGGAAATCTATATCAGATGTACCCTAACCTTGGACCAACATGCCTTTCAAATAAACTTAATGCCTGTTTCCATTAGGAGTTTTGATGTGATTGTTGGCATGGATTGGTTAAGCCCCCACCATACTAAAATTACGTGTCACGAGAAGGTTCTTCGCCTTCACCTTCCAAATCGCGAAACCCTAATCATATACGTAGACGAACCCAGCATGAACCTTTGTCTTATCTCATGCATTAAGGTACAAAAGTATCTACGAAAGAAAGACTTGACGTTCTTGGCTCATATAGTGGATAAATCCAAGGAAGAGGTCAATATTCGAGACATTCCAGTAGCTTGCGAGTTCCCAGATGTATTCCCTGATGATCTTCTGGGGATACCCCCAGAAAGACAAGTCAAGTTTCGAATTGATCTTGTGCCAGGAGCTACACCCATCACCAAATCGCCCTACAGATTGGCTCTTGTGGAAATGCAAGAGTTGTCTAGCCAACTCAGTGAGCTTATGGACAAAGGATTCATCTAACCCAGCTTCTCACCCTGGGGAGCTCCGATTCTCTTTGTTAAGAAGAAAGAAGGATCCTTTAGGATGTGCATTGACTACAGGGAACTAAATAAGCTCACTGTCAAAAACCGCTATCCACTTCCGTGAATCGACGATCTATTTGACCAACTACAAGGCGCAAGCTATTTCTCCAAGATAGATCTACGATCTGGATACCATCAACTCAAGGTCCGGCATGAGGATATCCCTAAAACCGCTTTCCGAGCTCATTATGGACATTATGAATTTGTCGTAATGCCCTTCGGTCTAACGAATGCCCCTGCCGCATTCATGGACCTAATGAATCGAATCCGCCCACCATTCCTTGAGAAATTTGTCATCGTTTTCATTGACGACATTCTAGTTTACTCTCGAAACGAAGAGGAGCACGGCCAACATCTTCGACAAATCCTGGAAACCCTGCGAACTGAGAAGCTATACACAAAACTCTCTAAGTGTGAGTTCTGGCTCCATAGTGTGAACTTCTTGGGTCATGTTGTTAGTCAAGAAGGGATACACGTGGATCCTTCTAAGGTCAAAGCCATTGAAGGATGGGCGAACCCAACGACACCCACAGAAACTCATCAATTTTTAGGTCTAGCAGGCTATTATAGGAGGTTCATCCAAAACCTCTCTAAGACCGACAAGCCACTTACCATGCTTATACAAAAGGGTGTACCCTTCGAATGGACAGATAAGCAAGAGGTTGCATTCCGAACTCTGAAGTGAGCACTCTGCAGTGCACTGGTACTATCACTACCAAAAGGAACGGAGGACTTCGTAGTTTACTGCGATGCATTGAATCAGGGCTTAGGTTGTGTACTCATGCAACGTGGGAAGGTGATAGTTTATGCATCCCGACAACTAAAGACATATGAGGTGAACTGTACGACCCATGATCTAGAATTGAGAGTTGTGGTCTTCGCCTTAAAAATTTGGAGGCACTACCTTTATAATACAAAGTGCACCATTTTTACGAACCATAAGAGTCTCCAACATATCTTAAATCAAAAAGAGTTGAACATGAGGCAACAAAGGTGGGTTGAGCTACTAAACGATTATGAGTGTGAAATCAAGTACCACCCAGGCAAGGCTAACGTGGTAGTTGATGCCTTGAGTCGGAAAGAATACTCGAATCGTCGTGTAAACACTCTCTCCATAACCATTCAATCCCACCTGACCTCCCAAATCATAGCGACCCAGTTTGATGCCATGAAGACGGAAAACAAAGCAAGTGAAGCGTTACAAGGGATGGAAAAGAATTTTGAAGTGAAGGAGGATGAGGCATATTATTTTATGAACCGCTTTTGGATCCCTAAACTTGGGGAATTCAGAGAAGTGGTCATGGATGAAGCCCACAAAACGCGATACTCCATCCATCCGGGTGCAGATAAAATGTACTTGGATATCAAGCAACATTATTGGTGGCCCAACATGAAGGCAGAGATTGCCACCTATGTTAGCAAATGCCTTACTTGCTCTAAAGTGAAGGTGGAATATCAGAAGCCCTAGAGATTATTACAGCAACCAGTAATTCCCAAGTGGAAATGGGAAAGGATTACTATGGACTTTGTTACCAAATTACCCGAGTCAACGGATGGATTGGATACCATATGGGTAATAGTCGACAGATTGATGAAATCCGTTCATTTCCTGTCGTTCAAAGAGTCATACAAAATGGAACGATTAATGAGAATATACATCAAGGAAATTGTGATACTCCACGGAGTACCAACATCTATCATCTCAGATAGAGATAGTAGATTCACTTCACGCTTTTGGCAATTGCTTCAGAAGGCACTAGGAACACATCTCGACATGAGCAACGCTTATCACCCATAAACGGATGATCAAAGCGAACGAACCATTCAAACACTTGAAGACATGATCGAGTTTGAAGGGTCCAATGTATCGTGGCATGTTAGAGCATGATGATCAATTTCCTTTTTGGCCCAATTTCCTTTTTGGCTCCCATGATGGACCATTCAAACCCATTTGGCTCCCATGATGGTTTACGGCCCAATTTCGTTTTGGAAAACGGGGAAAGCTAAACCCACGATACATTGGACCCTTCAAAATCCTTTTTGGCTCCCACGATACATTGGACCCTTCAACCCGTTTTCCAAAACGATTTTGAAGGGTCCAATGTATCGTGGGTTTAGCTTTAACCTAATCAACTTTAATGGACTATGAAACCCATTATTTTTTACAAATTGGGCCGTAAACCATCATGGGAGCCAAATGGGTTGAAAAATCATCGAATTGGGCCCATAATATGGATTTAAGCAAAAAGGCCCAAAAGTCTCTTCTCCTTTCTCTAATTCTCAGCCCAAGTGGGAAATAAAAAAAAATGGAAATTAATGAAATAAGGAGGGTTAGCCACCTCCTTATTATATTTTGGTCTTCCATGCAACCATCTCATGTTCCCATGCATCCATCACATCCTTATATCTCTCTTCTCCCCTCTCTTTTCTTCTTCGACCGAAAACACAAAGGCAAACACACACACCTCACAAATTCTCTCTAAACACTCTCAAGGAACACTCTTGATACTACATCAAAATTTTCAAGATCTAGGGCATTTCAAGGAAGTTCTTCCACAAAAATGATCATTCTACGTAAGATAAAGCTTAGATCCATGGTTTAGCTTCTTGAAATTATTATAAATCTCCTTCTAACTCATGAAATTTCGTAATAATGCTTCTTAGAAACCATTTAAGCCAAAGTCTTCTCAAGAAGCTTTCTATGGCCGAAAATAGCATCAAACTTCTTCCCTTTCTTCTTCAAATCGAAACCATCAAGCAAAGGTTAGTTCATAGCCCTCTATTTTCAGTTTTCATCTGTTTTATGGGGGAGAATACAAGTAAAATGTGTAGATCTATGTGTATGTGTATGTTATGTGTGATTTCATGTGTTTATGTGGTAAATGTGTAACAAAAAGAATAGAAATTCGAGATCTATGGCTCTAAGAGGAAGATAAACATGACATAAGAAGTATTACACTAAAACAATTCAATAAAAATTACCCTCTAAGATTAAAATATACATATTGCAACATAAAACCCATTTTTGGGCTAAAATTGTCAAACAAACAAAAGTTGGGTTGAAAAATTGCCATTCACGGTTTTCTTAAGGGCTACAAGAGTCAAATCAGTAAAAATAAATGATTTTATGGATATCATACTCTTTTAAGGGCTAGAAGTGTAAATTGTAGCTTATTGGGCCAAATTTAAGCTTTTCGGCCCATTAAGCCCTAACTTGCGAAAATCTCAACTTTCAAGTGGTTGAAATTATAAACTTCTCAAAAAAGGGTTAAAAAGGGTAAATAAAACTATTTTAGGGGTCAAAATGATGTATTTTCCAAACAAGGATAAAAAATGTAAACTTTTTGGATTTTGGACCAAAATTGTAAAAGTTGCATAAAGTTTAGGCTTTAACCGAAAAACACTTTTCTGGAAGGGCTGAAACTGATAAAAGTAAATTTTGAGCTAAAACCATCACTTAAACAAAGTCTATGGGTCAAAAATGACAGGAAAATGATTTTTAGGGCCTAAAATGTCTTTTTATATATATATAAGGGATTAAAATTGTCATTTTTATTAAAGAAGGGTTGAAAAGGTCAAACCAATATTTTAAGTCTATTATTTTATTATTAAGATATTTGGGTCAATAATACCAAACCACAACTTATGAAAAAAATGACAAGATGAATATACATAAATTTCCAAATATCGTTATAAACGACCGACCGATCTCTTATCGATACAAATTTAACAATTGTTCAATTAAACATTCTGACAACTAGACTATACCTAAAACAAGTAAACATTAAATTCTTTGGGCTTGAAAGTTCGAAACATGCTTATTGGGCATTTGTGACCCATTAACATGATTTTTGGGCCCAAGGAATAGTTATAAATGTTAAGCCTTCTTTGACCCAATTTCATATTTAAGGGACCCTCAATGGCTTTTAAGTGCTATTGGGCCTTAGTGGCCCATTAGCATTACTAGTAAGGTCCAAGTAAATCAAATGCGAAATGGGCTAGCGTGTCCTTCGTATAATGAATAGCCATAAATAATACGCGGAAATAGTATGATCTTGTAATCCTCTTCTCCTTGTTTATTAGGCCTATCGTCAATCAAAGTAAACAAATACGGGTCAATAATCAATAGTAATCAAATTTGATTGGGATTTAGTGAGTAATAACGGGTGGCACCAATGTGTGTCGGTCGTAGTCTGTAGTTATAATCAAATTATCCTGGATGGAGAGCGAGAGTTTGTGTATAGATTTATATGGGGGTGACTCCCCCACACCTTTGTTGTTCGCTACAGTTAGACTCGGCCAGTCTAGGGTGACAAAATCTTAAGATCAATTCCGGCATTCACCAGAGTGCCAAAACAGACGAACTAGTCATTATCATGCATGGTTATAACGAATCACACAAATAAATCTAATACTAATCAAGTAATGAAGATAAATCAAAATCATTCAAGGGATGAGATAACAATACGAATAGTTATACGATATTTTGTTTATTTTTGGAAAACATCGGGTTTTCCGGGGAAGTTCAAAATTTTTCACTGGTACTTTTAATACGAAGTTTTTCCACTATACACGTTTTGAAATCATCATGCATATATTTATAGATCTTCACACTTTTATACAAACAATGGTTTTTTAAGAAAATATCAGATTTTCTGGGTTGTTTTCTTACAAACTACACAAACATTTTCATATCAAACCTACTTATGAACTCACCAACATTCTATATGTTGACCGTTTTCAAAACAACTTGTATTCTCAGGTAACAGGTAAGCTGAGGAGTAGTACCAAGTATGTTAGGGTTTTGTGTTTTTGAAAACTATCAAACATTTTCTGTTATGGAATTGTAATGTTAAAATAATGTACGTAATGTAAACAATGTCAGTGGTAATATATTGATGCATGGTGATGCTTATGTTATGATTCATGTATATTCATTGTGATGATATTCAAATTTAGTCACGTGAGCCCTTGGACGTTTCCGCCGTCTGGTTCGGGGGTGTGACCGTTTCCATGGAATTCGTAGTTAAGACCATGTGGGGGTTCCGATGGCGGTGAGCTAAGACCATGTGGGAGTTCCCATGGCACCCAGAGTAAGACCTTGGAGGGTTTACAGGGCATCCTTGTATGTTTGTATGTATTGTTTATATGGCAGTTAGTTAAGACCATGTGGGGGTTTCCATGGCAGTGGGCTAAGACCATGTGAGGATTCCCATGGCACCTGGTGTAAGACTGTAGAGGGTTTTCATGGAATCCATATATGTTTGCATGCATGGCTTATGTGGTTGATGTGGCTTATGTAGCTTATATGGTTGATATAGTTTGTGTGATTATGTGGATTGTGTGGGGTACGTTATGGGAAACTCACTAAACTTCGTGCTTATATTTTTGTTTATGGTTTCATGCATCATTGGTTTGGAAAGGAAGGGCACGCCTTGATCGCAACGCACACACCTATGTTTTCCGCTTTATGTGATTTTGAGATGTAACTCTAATAAATTTTATAATTAAGCAATGTTTTTGGAATGCTTGGATTTAGAAGATATATGTGTTTTGACTATAATAAAAATAAAAATTTTACCCTTGATTTTTGGGATGTTACATTACATTTATTATCCATTTCCACTTATCACCTTTCTAAATGTTGGTAGAAAGAAGAGGAAACGTTCGAATCCTAAATGGAAAGGAGCGGTTTTGATAGGAACTTCCCATTATAAGGAAACGGAATTGGTGTGTCCTTTATTCCACGAAATCATGATTCAATGTAGTCAAGTTGCAATTATGAAATGAAAATGAGCATAGGAAACAAAGATGTCCTAAGTACTTGAAAAATATCGAGATGGTAATGTCGAAATGTTTTGACTCTCCATCAAGTACTTAAATAATCCAACTACATAATACTTCTAATTCAAGGATCCTTGATGTGTTATATGTCAATCAAATTTGTACGACATTGAAAGATCTATAGGAAAGAAAGAATTTTTAAGTATCGAGAGCTAAACCTAATCATTGGAAGGGATGAGTGTCAAATGTCTTAATGATTATAGATTTGGAGCTTATGCATCGTAGTGATGTTAAGAAAGTTCGATTTATTTGCTATTACTCTTCAAAAATTTCTAGAAACCTAATTTAGTTTTATGTGTTGTATAAACGTGAATTTCAATTTTCATTTTGATAATGAAATGGTAATATTCTAGTTTATAAAGATGATGGTTTTATATTTGAAACATCTTCCTTCAATTGACATTCATAAAATTGTAGTTCATGTTTCTAATAATAGCAATGTTAACTTAAATAGTGTTTCCTCTAATAGTTTAGATAAGAACATGTTTGTGGCATAATTGCCTTGGCAACATAAGAAATAATTGCATCATCAAGCTCTAATTGGACCAAACTTGGATCCATTCGAATATGGGTTGGATGATGTATGCAAGTATTATTTTTTGGCAAGATGAATAAATCACCAATCAGATGGACATGTGATGGAGTTGAAGGATTGTTGGATCTTGTACACACTAATGTGTGTGGACCCTTCAGATCTGCCACAAGGTACGGTAATCAGTACAATGTCATATTTAATGTTACTTTCAGTAGATGTGATTATAGTTATATGATTAATCATAAGTATGACACTTTGAAAAGTTTCAAAGAGTATCAGAATAAAGTAGGGAATCAATTGGGCGGGAAGATAAAAGGGTTTCCAATCCGAATGGAAAGGAGAAGCCTTAGTATCGAGTTTCACGATCATCTTAGATATTGTGGAATGATTTCCATACTTAGCTTCTCCAAGGACACCATAATGTAATGGTGTTGCAAAAAGAAGAACCATATGCTATGTGGTTCGATTTATAATTAATCGTGCTTTGCTACCAATTACATTTTTTGGGAATATAAACTTGAAATAGTAGAGTATATTTGTAACATGTAACCTACTAAGTAGGTTTGCAGACACCTCATGAAATTTGAACTTGGAAAGTTCCCTCACATTTAGGTTTGGTGTTGTGAGGTCTTTCGTAGATGAGAAACCAAAGACCAAATTGAATCGAGATCTGGGAAGTGTTACATTGTCAAGTATTCACTAAAGACTTTTGATATTTGTTTTAAATACCCATAAGAATATGGTGCTTATATCTCAAAAGGATTGTTCCTTGAGAGAAAGAACATATGCATATCAAGAAGTTAGTGTGAGCCATATTAACCTTGAAGAAATTCGAGATATGATCGACATTAAACCTATAGTTGGTATTAGCTCTCAACTTGAGGTTGAAATTAGAGTTAATTCAAATGACATTGCCTTAGCTCTTCACAGATTTAGTAAAGTTAGAGCACCTCTCGAGTTTTATGAAGTTCATCTAATCGTGGAAGGTGACACAATGGTTAGTTATAAGACACTGATCAATTTGGATAAATAACTACTAGGAAGAAATGATGGTCCCCGAGGCTGCCAATGAGAAAGGTCTAAGGATAGTGAAATTCAGTCCATGAAGGATAACCAAGTTTGAAATTGGTTGATCTGAAGCCTATTCTTATGACAGTGGGTTGCAATTAGATCTTCAATATGAAGACTAACATAGATATGAAAGTACACACATTCAAAGATAGTATGGTAGAAGGGTTTTGCTCAAACTCAAGAAATTGATTATGAGGAAGCATTCTCACTAGTAGCTAAGAAAAAGTATATTTGGGTATTTGTTGTCATTGTTGCCTTCTTTGATTATAAGATATGAGAAAATGGATTTTTAAACGACTTTCCTTAGAAATATTCAAAGGATGTATGAGACAACCTGTAAATATTTTAACATACAAAGTATCCAAATAAAGTGTGTAAGCTTGAGAAGTCTATTTAAGGACTTGAACAAGCATCGCGTAGCAAGAATCTGTGCATCTGTGAGAAGCATTAAAGAGTATTATCTTTCTAGAAGTCCATATGAGTCCTGAGTACATGTTAAATCCAATAGGAGTGTCATTGTTTTCATGGTATTGCATATTGATGACAATACTGCCCATAGAAAACATTATCCTAAGTTGTAGAGTGCAAAAGCTCAAGAATTGTTTCACTATGTTGAAATTAGGGGAAGCGAGATTGATACTTGGACTTCAGATCTAAAAGTATAAATTAAAAAATTTAAATAGGGTTTATTCAAAGCACATATATTGATAATGTGTTGAAAAGTTTCAACATGGAAAACTCCAGGAAAAGGATTGTTCATATGCATCATAGCAAGGACTTGAGTGAATCTCAAAGTTTTTGTTCTATTCATGAAAATAATAGGATGAGTAAAGTCCCATATGCTTTGGATATAGGATCGATCATGTATACTACTTGTTCTGATGTCTCAGATGCTTTAAGATTGTATTAGAAATTTGCTCGAATGAATTGATAGACAACTATCAAGAACATTCTTAGGTATTGAAAGATACTAAAGTACTAGTTGCTTGTATACAATAGAGAACATAATTGAGAAGATCTATAGTGACATAAATTTTAGAGATGAATATAAGTCATAGTCCAAATAGATATTTGTCTTGAATTTTAGTGCAATAACATGAAAGGTTTCATGTAGGAGATGGTGGTAGACTCAATAATATGAGTTAGATTACATTAGTGCTAGTGAATTATCTGAGGAGCTTACTTGGACTAGAGAACTTCATAGTTGATCTTGGAGTTGTTTTGAGTAACAACTTACCATTAGAAATATTTTGTGAAGGTGTAATTGCATTGAATAATGATCCTTGAGATCACAGAAGGTCAATGCATAGGAGGAAACTCCACTACATCCAAGATAAAGTTGAGGATGGAGATCTTGTTGTAAGTGAATATTTGTTCGAAAAGTTGTTCACGGTAGTAATGATCAAAGGAAACCATGATTTGCACGCTAAGGGAATATGCATGAGAAATGATAAAAGTTTAGTTGTTAAGTCGATTACCATGAAAAATTTATATAATCAATAAATATGTATTGTTATCATGATAAAATAATGGGGACTTATTTATATTCAGGAGTATGATACAATATAATAATTAGTTTATTATTGTGTTTCATTTTGGCGTGTTTCTTATTGAGTAGTTAATTTACTCGAAAATCCATAATCATTTGTACTCTTGGGAGTCAGTACTGAATTAAGATTGTCATGGAGTATTAGTAAATTGACCATTATGATTGGACATAAAATGGATATTTCTGATATACTCATGAGTGCTTAAATAGGGTTTTTAAATATTGGATAAAACTAATATCTTAAAGATTACTTCATTGATTCAATCACAAGTAATTCTAAGATGATAATATTTTCTATTCTTCAAGCACAATTGCATTAGTTGTTGTTTACAAATATGTTGTACATCGGTATTACATAAACATATCTATTAATGGATGTTATAAAATTTAGTTCCATATATGGCATGATGAGTAAAGGTTATGATTATGCACTCAAAGTTTATTCGACCCTTTTGCCTTAATAGGAAAAACGATATCTTTGGGCCCCTTGGTGATTTGATGTTGAAATTCATGTGCAAGGCCTTTTCCAGACTAAATTGATGTGTTTAATTTGTAGTCTAAATTTACTCATCATAAATCAGACTCTAAGAAACATAATCTTGGACTATGAAATTGATTTGTTTCCATGTCTCGTGTCTATATGATATCTTTTAGAACGAAGGAATAAATGACACTTACCTAAGGGCCAATGTTTGATTATACAAGAGTTCAGAATTGGTTGTGGAAATCACACTTTGTTGGATATTCAAAGTCTATATTAGAAATTTTAATTGATGACTTGTCCAAGTGGAAGACTATTAGAACATGTGTCCAAGGTCATAACTAAATTGGTATAACTTTATGAAATAAAAGAGAAGTACTTTTTGGATTGCCTTTAATAACTAGAAATCGCTAAAAATGCCTTTAAGGGAGAGATAAATTGATTTGTTAATTTATTATATGATTAATATATTAATAAGAAACGGTTGGAATTAATTAATTATTAATCAGAATTAATCTAGAATTAACTCGAGATTAATTAGAATTAAATAAAAGTGCGATGGCTGAAGTGTAATTGTTTAATAATTGAACAAAAAAAGTAATTCTAGAACCCTCCATGGTATGGACGATTTTAAGGGCTCTAAAAAGGTTATAGATTTGTCCTGATAGCTGATAAGGATAACTATCTTGAATAATTTAAATCTAATATTAATTATTCAAATCAAGGTTAGCCTGGAGATCCCCTAGCTATAAAAAAAGGCTCATTGGCATCAAAATTTGATGGATTTCACCTCTTACAAGGCGGAGAACGAATTTCATAAGTCTCATCCTCTTTCCTCTTGATTTCTAGTGTTTTAGGGTTTTAGGTGTAAGTCATTAGATGCGTTTACACTTTTGGAGTTAGCTTTCCATGAGTCATTAAAGATAGAATGAATAACTATATGTGATTATGCTAAAATGTATGCCACTAATCTGATTTGTAGTTTCTTAAAAGTAGAATGGATCAGATTTTGTTAGGATATTGCTATAATAAGAAAATGCTATAGATCTCTAGGTTGCATGTGCCCATAAATTGTTTTATGAATTCCAATGCATTGTTTTTATGTTTTATTGTAGCCTATAAAACCCATCAATTTCAAGTTTACATTATCAAATATACACATTAATATGTTATAAGTTATGAGTGTCAAATGATGGATAGTTGAATATGTTTTAGCTAAATGATTTTTCATGTTCCAAAAATTAAATGCATTTACTAATGACTTTTTATTTTATGCTAATTTATACATGTAGTAATATTAGTAGTATCTTAATAAATTTTCTCACAAAACATTCATGTATTTGAAGAGGTTTATGAACCAAATATGAATAGTTTATGAAATGAGTTTTGTTACATCAATGTCATTGCTATAAAATGTTTCTAATTCAGTATTCATGATAATATGCCGATTTCTATTTTAATCCATACACATAAAATCAAATCATTTATCATGTTAATTCCTTAGGCATTCAATTTTTAGATTTCAAGTAGCACATAAGATTCTATACACATAATCACATTTCAATCCTTTGGAGTTATAACATTTCTAATTGTCAAGTTTAAACCTAAGAATGGATGATCCATCCTAATTTGCTTAAACTATGACTCCGATACCAACTTGTAATATCATTTTTTTTAACACATTTATAAGCTATGGTTTAAAACATTTCATGTTTTACAAAATGTGGTCCAAAAAAAACCATCTTTGCAAATACACAACTTGGGTGTTACAACATTAATACCAAAGTAAACAATAACTAGAAATTTAAGATTTACAAAATATCATTACAATTCATAAGACTTGACTCCTTCTACCAACTAAAAACATTTCAAGTAATCCTTTCAAAATCCTTTAAATCTTAGAGCTTGAACTTGAGATACATAGGAATAAAATATGTAAGACTGAAAAGTTAAGAGAGTTACATGGGTTTAGAATCAAATAATTATTTACAAAGCTTTCCCAATTTCATTACTTTTAATTTCAAATTATATGTTCATATAATGAAAATAATACAAAATTTATTATTAGTTCCTCCAAGAGTATTACACTTCTTAAGTTAGGACCCTCCCAACATGTAGCTAATTTCTCTTACCCGTTATTTACCGGCATCATGTTTTTATACTTAGAGTTTCCTCACATAAAATGATGCTCCAGTTATGTATAAAGGTAGGTAAACCATATTCACTTGACATTGACATCATGCTACAAAACTTTTACCTCATGAAGGGAAGCTACTACATAGGGATGTCAACGGGGGGAAACATGATATAGTTTGCATCCCCCGACCCTGCCTCTAAAATGTCTAGCTTTTCCACCCTGCCCGACCCCTAAATTCCCATTATTACCCCTGTCCCCACCCCTTGATTGATTTGCGCTACCTTCTTTGAGGTAAAAGAATTTGTTTGGGCTAAAAGAAGTCATTTTGGGGTAAAAAAAATATTTTTTATAACATAAATTTACATGTTACAAGTAACTTAAAAAACATTTTTTTTTTTGTTGATTTTGGCAGGTCAAAACCATGCTATTGTTTATTATATTTATATAACTAATATATATATATATATATATATATATATATATATATATATATATATATATATATATATAATTTCTTAACAGGCCCCTATGGAGATTTTGGGATGGGACTACCCGCCTATTTTTTAAACAAATACCCATATACGGGACTGGACCCCACGAGAACGTGGCCCCACGAAACTTTTTAACATCCCTAGTGCTACCATGGTAGTCTTTTGTATCCTATCACAGAACATCATGGTCCGGGCAAACAACAATTGCTATGTCACATTCTTTATGATTTCTACCTGTTATTCTTTCTAGGTCTATGCATGAACACCAATTTTATTTTATGTAAAGCCAAGAACATAATATGATCATGCTAATTAAAAAGATATCCTAATTTATATGTAAATTTATAATATAAAAAACTCAAAACAATTAATAAGATCTTAAAGCATTTAATACTTCCAATCAATTATAAAACTAGACTTTCATATAAAAAAATCATCAAAACAATTATTTTCCATGTACCAAAGCATTTGGGTTTTCTAGGTTTTATTATTTTATGGAGATGTTTTTGAGTTCAATGTTCATGATGATTTACTAAAATGAAGATGATATATATATATATATATATATATATATATATATATATATATATATATATATATATATATATATATATATATATATATATAGTCATGTATTACTCATAATTAGGGTTAAGAGAGAAGTAAAATGTAGCCTCCACATTGTGAGGTTTCTTGTAGAGTTAGTTTCTTATTCCTCAAAGTGTAATCTGTTCATCATAATTGAATAAATCAAGTGATCAGTTGACATAATCTTCATATTTGTGTTTGTTCTTATTTTCCGCATCTTGTTCATCAAATCACAATTAGGATTTTATTCCCAACAAGTGGTATCAGAGCGGGTCTTTGAAGATCTATTGATTTTTGAAGTATCGGTTCTTGATTTGACAATTTTATGCACGAGTTATTGAAGATTATTGGGGTTTTGGCGGTATGGAATCATAATTATGTTCAAGTTACTGTTCATGGAGATTTATGCTATTCATCCAATGTTCATCTGGTATTTTTTAATCTGATTCATTTTCCTTTTCATATTGGATCAGATCGTTTGCTTAATCCAAAACCAATTGATTTTATCTATTTTTTTTTAATCCAATTGGATCTGTTCAAACCTTTTTTTTTATCTAGCCCGATAATCTAGTCTGTCACTATTCATGTTCTGCATGTAATTATCGATTCAGTTCTCTTTTCTTTGGCCCTAATTTAATTGTGAATCTATGATTGCGTCTTGTTCTATGTTATGCGTCTTGACGAATTGTATGAGATGATGGATTGTACACTTTTGTAAATCATCAATTCCTGTTTCCTGGTTCCATTCATTAGTGATTGTTTGGCTTCATTATCTTGTTCTTAGTAATTGTGAACTGCAATCAACAATTCTTATCTATTCTTGTTAAATATGTTGCTCATCTGTTCTGGAGTCGATCTTTGTGATGTATAGCATTATCGAGATCAATCTTGATTTTATCAATTGATTCTTTTTTTTAAATAAAGTCTATCTACTTATTCTCGTTTCAATAGTGAAGAACTAATGATGAACAGATGAAGAATTGGAAAATCATTATTAAATCGGTGTGTTTGACCCGTTTATCGATTGGTATGATGCTTTGGTTGTTTATCGATTGAGATGAAATAGATGGCTAGTTTCGATTCAAACTCGATGGGTCAAATGAAAATATCAAAATCAGATTCAAAACTGGAGTCTAACGGGAACAACAACAGTCAATCGAAAGTCAAAATTAAGCTACCTACGAACATTTGTTGGTTGTGATTCGCAACGAACTTGTTCTTGGTTTCGTGGTTACTTGGAGATTTGTATTTGGCTTGTGGTCTATTGATTCAGAGCGAAACGTTTAGAAATCGGGAATGGAAATCTAGGATTGCACTCTTTCTTCTCCCACAATCGTTCGATTCGGAAGCGAACCTATCTGCGGGCGCATTGGTCAATCCGAATGGCATCACCACGAACTCGTAGTGTCCGTAACGAGTTCGGAAGGCTATCTTTGGGACATCCTCCTCAAGCACTCGTAACTGGTGATATCCGAATCTTATATCAATCTTGGAAAAGTAATTCGCCCCTTGTAGTTGGTCAAACAAATCGTCTATGCGAGGCAGAGGGTAACGATTTTTGATTGTAAGTTTGTTGAGTTCTCTGTAGTCGATGCACATATGGAACGATCCGTCTTTCTTCTTAACAAACAACACCAGTACTCCCCATGGTGAGAAACTAGGTCTAATAAATCCCTTACAGAGCAATTCGTTAAGTTGACCGGATAGTTCCTGCATCTCAGCTGGTGCTAATCGGTAGGGCGATTTAGCTATTGGGGTAGCTCCTGGGACTAAGCGATTCGGAACTCGACTTGTCGTTGTGGAGGTAATCCGGGTAGTTCTTCTGGAAAGATGTTGGGAAAGTTGCTCACTACTGGGATGTTCTTTAGTTCTTTCATTTCTAGGCTCGTATCAACAACGTGAGCAAGGAATGCACGATATTCCTTACGTAAGTAATTCTGTGCTTGAATACTAGAGATGATACGAAGACTCGTGTCAGGTTTGTTGCCGTAAATAATAAGAGTTTCGTTAGACGGAAGATTAATACGAACAGCTTTCTCGTAGCACATGATGTCGGCGCGATGAAGACTCAACTAATCCATGCCGATTATGATGTTGAAAATTTTAATTGAGACCGGCATGAGGTCGATTAAGAAGGTATGGCTATCTAGAGTTAGGGTACGTCCTATGTATATATTGCTAGTACTCTCAGTTTTCCCGTTAGCCATTTCTACAGTGAATGGTTCATTAAGTGTGCATGGTTGTTGTTTAAGTAGGTGTACAAATTTATGATTCACGAAGCTTCTCTCCGATCCACTATCAAACAATATGCATGCATAAGAGTTATCGAGGAGAAACGTACCAGCGATCACTGTAGGGTCGGCAACGCTTCCTCGTGGCCTATAGCCAAAACTCTTCCCACTCCACCGGCATTCCCTGCCTTCAGGCAGTTCCTTTTGTAGTGGCCCACTTCGCCACAACCGTAGCATGCTTGGCCCACACCAGCACCGGGGAATTGGGTGATCAACCTTGTCGGAGATTTGCAGAAACGGATAGTGTGTCCTTTCTTGTTACAGTTAGAGCACTGCATTTCCCGACAGGGACAATTGTGGTGCAAGTAACATTTGTTGCACTTTGGCAAACTTCCAACGTACAAACTTATCGGAGGGAGCAGCAGTGGCAGGTACTATCACAGCATGAACTGCCACGACTTTTTGCTTTTTAGCAGCTTTCTGCTTCTTCTTGTCATCCCATAATTTCTGCTTGATGTCAGTGGCTTTAGATGGTTCTGAGATGGCTAGGGTTGTTGTTGTTGTTGTTGACGGGGTACGGACCCCATGTTCAATGAACCGTTGTGCCAATCGCTTGGCACTATCGAAAGTAGTGGGGTTTGAAGCTCATACATTCCCATGAACTGGAGGCAAAAACCCCTAGATATACCTCTCTATCTTCTTCCCCTTCGTGGAATCATGTTGGGACATAGAGCCACCAGTTCGCTGAATCTGGCGGTTTAGGAAACTATGTCGGAGCCCTTCATGGTTAGGCTCAAATAGCTCCTATTCTAGCTTCTAGATTTCACCCCTCGGGCAGTATTCCTCAATAATGAGGTCTTTTAAGGTTTCCCAGCCCATATCATTTGCCACTATGAGAGTTAGTGACGTGACATGGCTATTCCACCATGTTAGGGCTTTTTCTTCGAAGGTGCAAGCAGCAAATGTGACATTGCTCCCTGCTAGATAGGAGCAGATCTTGAAGATCGACTCCATCTTTACGAACCATTACGAGAAGGTAATGACTCTGCCAGTCCCTCTAAAGGAATTTGGCTTGCAGTTGGTGAAGTCCTTGTAGGAGCACTCTCTCGAGCACATGAGGAATTCACCTTGAGTAGAGTTAACAAGTGTTCCACCTCCGCTGGCACCAGTAGAGTGATATTGATCCATGGATGTTGCCACTACCGCAACTACTACAGCATTAAGAGTTGTCGTATCGATTAGTGGAGGAGGTCATGGTGGTGTTTGATTTGTCGGTCTGCCTTTGGTAGGACGTTTGCGAGGTGCCATCTTTTACTGAAAGTTTACAGAGATGATGATGATAGTAAGAATCAATCGTAAAGCATGATGAGAGTGATCCATGGACTAATTCTCCATAGCCTAAACATTAGAATCAGTGTATGATTTGAATAGAGACACAACAATAAAGTTTGAAAACACAAGGGTACAAACCTTCCAATAGGTTAGAAACTGCCAATATTATTGGTATTACTGATGTAAATGAGTTCGGGAAAAATGACCTAACAGTAGGTCTTACATCATACCATATGAGGGAAAATGTTGACAGTTTAGTAGTCTAGCTAGTGTACTGAAAGACAGGAATATTTTACAGACAAGTGCTTCATAAAGCGCAGATAAGAAAGGTTATTCCTTAATCAAAAGAAAAGATGTGCTAGAAATCTTATAACGGTGGCAGAAATTCCTTGGGCGAACCATGTCGAGAAGGTTTCGCTCATAAACTCTCTAGTGAACCCGTAGTTCCATGACTTTAGCCCAAATCTCAACTAGTGCTTGTAGCAGGGCCTCTTGGTCCATCGCAGACCTCTCTCGAGCATTTTCAAGATGAATGGTGTGAAGGGTATGCATTCTTGCATTTGCATCAACTACCGTGATGCGATGGAGAGCTGTCTTGCCCTAGATTTCGTTTCGGGCAACCCTTCGGACCAGGATTGGCAAGACTCTGTCTGCTGATCCTCTTTCACTCAGCTCATAAAAACTTCGGTCTCCATTGAATGGCATGGATTGATTTTGCTCTTCGCTCCATGTTTCCAAGCATTTCACCCATGCAGGTGACATGCCTTAAAAAGCCTGACGGGGGTTAGGATTCGGGACCGGAGCCACAGGGGGTAGGTTGTTGACTTCTGGCTCGGAGTCGGAACCATCAGAAAAGCCTTCTGCATGGTGATCATCCAAATGGATTGGATGCTCATCTTCTGGCTCGTCTTCAAGCCATCCAACATTTCCTTCATTTGGGAAGTACGGGCCGTCATAGAGATGGAATCCAGCCATGATATCTATGCGAGAAAAGGGATATAAGAATCTAATATAAATAGACGTACTACTTAGGATAATTATAAGACGATCCTTACCAGATACTTCAATAATTGCATAGTGCATACCAGTTATATGAAATCAAAGCAGGATAGACCTTCGAATAATTAACCTAACTCCAAATCCACAACCAAACAAGGAACAGGAAGTAAAACAAAGACTACAAATTCTGAGTCTATGACACCTTAATCTCATATAACCTTAGTGTATCCACTTAGCAATTAATGACCTACTAGTAAAGACCTTTTTAGTTCTCAGATTAGTAAATATAGTAACACAAAATACCCCTATATTATTTTAAGTTCATGTTTTGTTCTAATGTTATCATTGAGGTAGTGTTGGTAAGTTTTTAGACTTGTTGCAATACCACAACCATTCTTAGGCACATGCTAGTCACTCTTTGGAAAATATAGTTGATCAGGCTATATCCACCCAGATTTAACTATATGTCTCTAAGCCTAATTGTGTTGCTCAACAATCGTAATACTTTTGTTCTATTCTAGTGACACTGATTTTAGTATGAATGCATGTATGTATACGTAGTTAAGTATTTTACTATTTAAAAGTATAAACTCTTGGTCAGAGTATTTTAATCCCATTGTGTTTATAGTTTGTATACCTTTTATGGGTTGATATACTCAATTCACTATAAACAATGCTCTGATACCAATCTGTCACACCCCAAAACCGGAGCGGTGGAAACGTTTGGGGTGGTGGACGTCATGTACAGTATCACAACACAGTATAATAGTAAAAAAGCAAACAACATCATCCATTGCATTAATAATATAATTTAATACAAGTGTGTTCTGTATAGTAAATCAAAATAAAAGATGAGTCTTGAACGTGCTCCATCTTCTCAAAGGCTGGCATCGGTACCTGTCTACTGATGACCTGAGAATACAAGTTATTTTGAAAGAGTTTATCAACATTAATGCTGGTGAGTTCATAAGTATTTTAGTGTCATTGTTTGCATCAAAATGTTTGTAACAGTGTTTGAAGTATGAGTTTGTAATCGTTCGTAGTAAAAATATGTGAATGTTTATAAATGTTTGTAACTCCTAGAAAATCCTATATTTTCTACTAAAAGTAGCCTTCTACCAAGGCACGGATGTTCTGTATGTTTGTTTCTTGTAAAAGTGTATAATTTTCCCAAGTATAACTATCATTATAAAAATACAGTTTATACATTATCGTTTATGTGAAATGATCACAAAGTGAATGCAAAGGGGAAATTAATATAGTACTGTAGTGTTGTATTATAATAACTACCGTTGTACTAACTACCTTAAACCAGATTTTTATCAAGGTATTATGTGATTGATTGTACCATACTATCAACTATAAACACGACGATGAAAGATGTCGGAAGTAATAACATTTGGAACCCGTAGACCTGCAGGTCCCACTGTAGCTAGCAGCAAGGTGTAGGATAGTCAATCCAGTATAGATCTATACGCAAACTCACGCTCTCCCTCCAGGAGATTCTGGCAACAAATCGGGCCATGGCAGTGAAGACATGCCCCAAAACAGTGGTTCACATTTATGTTATAGTATACTTGTATATGTAATGTATGTACTAGTGTAGTGAATGTATTGCTTCTCATCATAGTATAGTTGTATAGTTTCTCATAATAGTATCGTTGTATAGTTTCTCATAATATTATCGTTGTATAGTTTCTCATCATAGTATCATTGTATAGTTTCTCATAATAGCAATATTGACTCATGAATGAACTGACTCTTTGTATGCTTCATTGAACTAGAAGTAATGAATAGTATATCCCTAACTATACCTATTATAGTTACTAGTAAAATCGTTTGTATAATTGAATGTATTGAACTGAGATAAAAGTCTTTATATCTACACATATATACATAATATATAACTAAGGATCAAACGACACCCGGACAAATAACCATGTACTCTAGGTCCACAACCAAACAAGGAACAGGAAGTAAAGTGAGTTATCAGTCCTAAGTCTTTCAAACCTTATTTATATAACTATATATGTATTAGACATGGTTTTAACAATATATAAGTTTGAAAACTGTAAAAGGAACGGTTTGATATATAAAAGAGAGTTTGGTAAAGAGTTTAACATGTAAAATAGTTTGATAAGCAGTTTGAAGTCATTTGTTTGGTAAAACAATTTGAAAGTATAGCAAATCCATCGATTGATAATTATTAATCACATTTGATTGATATAATAACTATGATATTCAACTTGTATTCCCCCCCCCCCCAATAAAAGCATTTAAAATCATTTAAAAGGTTGATTAACGGGTATGAACTCACTTGTAGTGAGTGGTTTGGATGAAAGTGTTGGATAAGGTGCTCGGTGTCAAGTGAAGACTTGAACACACACACTGATCCTATTTAACATATAAAGACACACACACACACACACACACACATATATATATATATATATATATATTATTAGTGATTATAACACTAATTAAACAAGTAAAGACACCCTAGACCATGGAAAACACTTTGATTCAAGTGTTATAAGATCATAGGGTTGCATCTAAGGGTTGTAGGGGTGTGCATTGGAGTTTACGGTCCAAGAGTAAACTCTCCATGAGTTTACGGCCTACGTGTGACAACCCGATATTTCGAATCAATGTAATGACCTAAAAAGTCAAGAATTGTAATCTCTTTTGATATAATGAAAATAGCGTAAAAAATAAAATGTTCAAAAGTCTCTATTGGGATAAATAAAGTGATAAAGATTGTAACTAGGTTTCCAAAAATATAAAGAACACTAAAATCCGAGTTATAACGAAGAAGTTATGACCGATCGAAGATACGCAACAATACCGGTAAAACACTGTTAAGCATAAAACGAGAAATTTCAATAAAATACTTTTCAACCTTAGGTATCCAAATGAAAGTTGTAGATATCCCAAAACCATAAACATACATAAAAAGAACACCCAAATCTGACTTTATATGAGGAAATTATGATTTTTCGAAGTTTCGGACATAGTAGTAGACAACTAAAAACTCGAAATCGAGATCGAGTGACTTTTGCCAACATGACCTAAATGAGAATTGAAGATCTCATCAATGGTATTACAACAGTATAAATTCTGACGAAGACGGACACCGGATGAAGAAGTTATGGATTTTTAACAGACTTTTCCTGTCCTACATTAAAAATAAAATCAAAACTAGCCGACGGAATCTAAACGATAGTTGTAGAGCATAATCTCACCTACGTGTGAAAATAAAGAACATCGAAAACAGATCTCGTATGCGAAAGATATGAATTTTTGAAGTTCGAGGCACGAGTTTCAATGCTGAGTCAGACTTATTAGAGTTCACGACGTGAACACTAAAGTTCACGACGTGAACTGTCTGATTGACCATTTCAGAGCCACTTGACAGATGACGCATGCCATGATCGAATCGGGACAAACTTACGACGTGAATTGGTAAAAATCACGACGTGAACTTCGATTTTTATCCTATATATAGATATTGAAGCCTTCCGAGTTTGGCTGCTCATTTCTATCCTCTCTCCCACTTCTACTCTGTGTTAAGCATCCCAAGACCACCCCGAAGCCCTGATAACAACCCTAGCACATGATGCAAGTCCTGAAGTCCTAAGATTTCTGAGAAATTGACTTCTTTTCAGTTGAAGTACTACCTGGGTTGAGTCTCGTCTTCTTCAACTCACCTTCTTCAATCTATCAAGTGAGTTCATAGCCCTACAACTACGTTTTTAAATGCTTTGTAAATACTTTCATAAACTTTTAGGGGGGGGGGGGGGGGGGATACAAGTAAACACACAATTATTCTCGTATGAAAAACATCAACCTTTCTGCTATACTTTTTGTTATATAATCAATCATATGTGATTTATAACTATCATACGAAAACGTTCTCATGCAACATATCACGATAACTCTTTGTCCATTTTGAAATGAAACATGTTGTTATATAAATAGCAAACACTTTATTTATATTTCGAGTATAAATGTTCAATAATGTTATTACAAATGTTATACTTTACGTACAAAGTCGACACTACACTAGGGTTTACCATACAAACGAAATACACTTTTGGAAAAACTATAATAGGTATAGTTTACAAGGAAATCATGAGATTTTACATACTATAAGTACTATATCAAGGAAATATTTTCATATGCAGGAACAAATGGACTTTTCATACGTAAATCTATTTGATACTAAGTTTTGTGAGACATTCAACTTCACGTACTTTCAAGTATGCCGTTAAAGTCCTGTATTATATACCATAATCTCTTGTAGGGAGAGCGTGATACTTGTGTATAGATCTATACGGGATTGACAATCTTGCACCTAAACTGTTAGCTACAGTTAGACCGACAGGTCTGGGGTGACAACTGTCATAACATTCCAACGCCTGAAGAACGTTGTTACAGGCAGTCTGGGTCAATAGCATGGTTATAAAACTCACATGGAGTATTAAGAACACGTTGATTTACGAGATTATCAAATGCCTTATCGATTTAATACATACATAAATCTACTATTCTAGGCATGAAAAACACTATTGCATTACAGTTTTGGAACTTTTAAACTACCACACACTTATGAACAAATATTGGATTTTTAGAGGTAAACATTCAAAACAGTCGGGTCTTGGTAGAAGGCTACTTTTATACTAGTAGGAAATAGGGGATTTTCTAGGAGTTTTCAAACATCTACAAACAATTTCATTGAAATTTATACAAACATTGACATTAAATACTTATGAACTTACCAGCTTAAATGCTGATCTACACTTTCAAAATAACTTGTAGTCTCAGGTCACCAGTAGATAGGTACGATGACCGGGTTTTAAGAAGACGGAGCAGTCAAGATTCGTCTTTTATTTTGATTATTTGTTATGGTGTTTTATTCTATGAAAGAACACACATGTACTAAAATTCTACTATTAATGCAATAGATAATGTTGTTGCTTTTTTACTACTTTGCACTGTTGTGATACTTTACACGACGTCCTCCGCCCTATAACGTTTCCCCCGTTCTTAGTTTTGGGGTGTGACACTAGGGTTTGCAGCCCTTATGGGTTTACGGCCGTAAACCCATGGTGTCTTGTACCAAATCGATTTTTAAGGTCCTTAGCTCAAAGGGAAGGTGTTCTAGGCCATGTTCCAAGCCTTAGGAAGGAATGTAGGGCAATAATGTACCTTTTATTAGAGTTTACGGCCAAGGGAGATTGCCTTGGCCGTAAACTCCCTTGGTTGCTTGATTTTCGCTGTTTTCAAGCCCTAACTCATAATACTAACTTATAAACATGTAAAGGGGTTAAGGACTTACAGTTTGAAGGCTAAGAAAGGGAGTTTTCGGCCCAAAACACACAAGTGTTCTTGGTGTTCTTGAGTATCTTGAAGATCTAAGTTTAAAAGATGGAATTATGGGAGGATTCAAAGATGAATCAAGTAGAAGTGATGTAATCAATGCATGATGGAAGGGTTTGCTTACATTTGTGAAGATTGGAAGAGAACTTGAAGATCCTTGGGAGAGAAAACCGATTTCTCCAGCTTAGAAGGTGAAGAATGAATGGAAAATGACCAAAAGTCATATATATACAAGGGTTTCACGACCACTTGGATTTTACGGCCGTAAACCCAAGTTCCTGGCCATGAACTCCTCTTTTGATGGTTTAAGGCTTGTTTAAAAGGTTATGAGTTCAACTGACACATTCATTCACTTATTCCTTTGATGTATTAAAGCCCAGAATGCTCAAACGGACACCAAAAGTGCTAAAAGTTAGCAGAAGTAAGTTTGAATAGATTGAAATATAGGGTTTGTATAAATAGAAATTCCGGGTTGTCACAGTATCACTCTCGCTTAGCAAGAGACTTGTTGGAGCTCCAGGGGAGCTAGACTTTCCTCATGATGTAGAGATCGCGAATGATAGGTGGTATGAGTTGTGAGGGTTCATTAGGGATGTACACTGCAGTTGTTCGATGAGCAGTTTTTTGTGTATTTAGTCCCTATTCCCCTACGAGGGAATAAGGTTATTGTGGGTATGGACTGGTTGATCCCCAATGGGGCAGTGATTGACTGCGAGCAACAACTAGTACGGGTTCGGACTCCAAGTGGGGGAGGTTTGGTGACTCGGGGCGAGAGACCGAAGTATGTACCGCCTTTGTGTTCAGCAGCGAGGGCGAGACGTTGCCTACATCACGGTTGCATAGGTTTTGTCACCTATGTTATGGATACCCAAGATAAGGGTAAGGCGACAGTACATGATGTACCGATCGTATGGAAGTACTCGAACGTGTTCCCACATGATTTTCCTGGGGTACTTCCGGAGAGGCAGGTAGAGTTCAAGATTGACCTAGTTCCCGATGCAGCTCCGATAGCCAAGGCACCATATCGGTTGGCTCCTCTTGAGATATAGGAGTTGTCTACACAGCTGTAGGAGCTGTTAGACAAGGGATTTATCAGGCTGTGCAGTTCGCCTTAGGGAGCCCCAATCCTATTTGTGAAGAAGAAGGATGGATCACATCGGATGTGTATAGATTACCGGGAGTTGAATAAGGTAATAATGAAGAACAGTTATCCCCTCCCAAGGATTGATGACTTATTTGACCAACTTCAGGTAGCATCTTGGTTCTCCAAGATTGATCCGCGATCGGTTATCACCATATGTGAGTCAAGGACGACGATGTGCAGAAGACAGCCTTTCAGACTTGTTATGGTCACTATAAGTTTGTGGTGATGTCGTTTGGGCTCACCAATGCTCCTGGCGCGTTCATGGAACTCATGAATCATGTGTGCAGACCGATATTGGACTGGTTTGTGATAGTCTTCATCGATGATATCTTGGTTTATTCCAAAACTCAGGAGCAACATGAAGAGCATCTGAGGGAGGTGCTGGAGACACTGAAGAGGGAGAGACTTTTTGCAAAGTTATCCGAGTGTGAGTTTTGTTGCGCGAGGTGCGGTTTCTAGGGCACCTTGTCAACCAAAAGGGTATTTTGGTCGATCCGGCCAAGATAGTGTTGGATTAATGTCTAAGTCCATAACTATAATTGGTAAGACTTAACCCGACCTGGCATGGTCCATTTGGGTTGCATGGCATCATGCATTTGGATAGACTATAATGAGAGAAATAACACTTAAGGTTGGTTAATATATTATAAGTTCTAATATATTAATAAGGTTATTTAATTAGTATTGATCAATAATTAATTTGGAATTAATTAAGTGATCAAAAGGAGACTAATTAAATATATGGGTTGATTGTGTGAATCATTCATTCTTATATATGTGGGCTTGTGATCCAAGATTCCTTATGTTGGACTAAGTCCATGGGGTGACCCATGGATAATCCATGGAGGTTAAAATCCATGGAGCATAAGGAATGGGTAAAGTTATGAGTTACATGGTGTAAGCCTAATAGCCACCATATAAAAGAATCCCATGGCTCAAGAAATCGTACACTAGTGTGTGAATATGATGGATAGACGATTTCAAGGAGTGTTCCATTTCTCTCAAGTCATTCCATGTGCATTTGGTGTTGTGTGAACCATTTGAAGTGTCACACTTGGGGCACTAGGCACTCAAGCTTCATGAAGACATTATACATCAAAGAGGTATGTAATTCTAACTTGATATATTCATATGAATCAATGTTATTATTCTAGTTAGGATGAATACCTTGGAAAGTTCATATTTGCATGTATATTAGAGAAAACATAGATCCAAGGTATTTAGGGTTGCATGTACACTTAGGAGTGTTAGAATTCTCAAAACCCAACAGTGGTATCAGAGCCTAGGCTTGCTTTCTTTTATACTTGATGCAAATATATTTTTCGAAGCCAAGAAGCTGTCCAGACAGAAAACTCGACGAGTTTCTTCAATAAACTCAATGAGTTCATGGTTTTTTGCATGAAATCGACGAGTTTTATATAGAACTCGACGAGTTTTGGCCCCTGACATCTTACTTTCGTGTTTTTTTGGCTGGAATTAGACTAGGAACATTACCAAAAGCTATTTTGGACTCGTAAACCTATTTTTGGTGTGGTAATGTTCATGCTAATCCAATTTCAAAGATAATTATCAATAGATTCATGTTTTGTACTAGTTTAAGGATTAGGCTAATTACATTAAAAAGTTTGATTTGAATTATCTTGTTCTTATGAGTTGTTTAGATTAATAGAAAAGTTATGTGAAATTGTTGTTTTCAATCCAAATTAATCTAAGAGTTGATTCTAAAATGTGTTTTTGTAACTTGTCCTCAAGTTATATGAAAAGTCACATTTAAGATTCATAAAACTTATAAATATTTCCATAGGTTATGAATAAAGAAAAGTCACATTCTTTTAATAGTTTAAAGTCTTCCATAACTTTTCCTCAAGTTATGGAACTTGAAGAGTTTTTGGATTAAAACTACTTTAAACACATAAGTTATGGAATTGAATAGTTTTTAATAGTTTCAAAACTTTCCCTCAAGTTTTGGAATTTGAAAAGTTTTCACTTATGAATACTTTAATTCCAAGTTAAGCCCTTAGAATTTTAAAAGTTAAAATTCAACCCTTATACTTTATAATATTATAAGTTAATAATATATATATATGTGTATATATATATATATATATATATATATATATATATATATATATATATGTATAAGAGTAAAGTCAGTCTTACCGTTAGTAGGGCTCATTCACGAAGTCGGTCTATAAGGGGAGTATAAGGTTACTATCTATAAAATGGCAGTTTAATGGGTGTCCACTCTCACCCACCGCTTCCTTGACCGATGGAGGGTCGTTAGCCGAACGGGTAGGACAAGGACTAGAATTCTGCCTTCATTAAAAGTATTAATGATAAATACTAAGTAACTAAACATTTATAAATTCCCAATCTTAGTTACTTAGGAAAAATGTGAATAATGTTCTAATCCATGAAATTACACTTTGCACTTTGTTTAAGCCGTTAGTGGAGCGTGTGTGGTTAACCAGCACACTAAACTGGACTTAACAAGGTAAGCAAATGGTAACGTAATGTTTATCATAGTACCGGTGGAGTGTGTGTGATTAACCGGCACATCGATTAAGGGGTAAATATTAAGGGTACCAAATATATTTGCATGGTTACTTTACACCTTGTTTTGTGATCCTCGTCATCCCAGTCACAAAACCTGAAGGGCACACTCGAGATTGAAATAAACCAATTTACCAAACTTTCAATGATTCTTTTGAGATTCATTGAACTGTTCAATGGCATGTTTCAATCTCAAAAGATCTAGGAGTTTCAAATCCAAGTAAAACCTAAGTAAATTATTTCGTTTTCATGGTGGAAATTGGTGAATCGTCATTCGCCTACCTTCAAATATTTTAAAGCGTGGATTACGGCATCCCTCTTCCAAGTTATAAAAGTATTGTGTTGGGTTCTAGCCTTAATATTTCATATTGGGTGTTATATTAAGGACTTTAAATCAACTATCTTGAATATCTCCCTTAAGATGTCTAGTTCAGACATCTATGATCCTCCCAAATCTCTTGGAACTTCACTTCCTCCACCTCCTCCAATTATTCTCCCTATCCCACAAGTTCAAGGTCACTCAAGCCCTATTGGCAAGGCAAGGTCTAGGTGTGCTCACATCTTGGAGATGAAGTCACATACTGACAAGCCGGGAGAGTTGTGTGTCAAAGTCTTGAGAAAGTTGGATGTCCAATCACTTTCTAAGTCACATAGTAAGTTCCTTTGGGACTCCTATGAAACAGACTATGACAAGACCCTTAATGATCTTATCTATTTGCTAAGATCAACTTCGTAAAACTTTATGGACATTGACAATGATGACACTGGAAATCTAGAAAAAGCATTCTCTTCCCAATGGAAATGGATCGACTATAGTCAAATCTGTTGACCAAATGGTAAAGAGCAAAGCTAAGTATGTGATAGTACCGGTATTATTACCAAAGGGTCCATATGTTTATATTGCCAAAGGAAGGGGCATTAGTTGCGAAGCTGCCAATTTTACATAAGGATGTTAAAGTCAATAAGTTTGATCCTACTTCAGGTAAAATCCACTATCTAACTCTGCTAAGTTTCTATACTGAGATTCTTGATACATGATGTGACTGGGTCACATGTTGATGTTTATAAGAATCAAAGAAAAGTGAACAAACTTAAAGAAAGAACATGCTGAATCTGATCGCATAGATGGATTTCTATCGCATAGTTTGAAGATTGAATTCTTGAGCTTCTTCTTAGGAGTTATGATATATTGCTTAGGAATAGATAACAACAAAGTTTTCATGCTCTTTTGCATTGTAAGGATAGTTTTCCGCAAAGTTTTAAAATAAAAGGAAAAATGATGATTTTATTTATTTTAAAATATCCTTACAATGGCATTTGAGGGAAAGAAATTGTTGCTTATATGATTCCATTAATAGCAAGAGTGGAAATATGAAATTGATTCTTTCATTTGTGGTAATGTCTAAATTTACCAAATAAGGAAAGATCTGCATCACCCAAGTTTCAATTGGACCGAAACTTGGAATCATGCAAGTTGTATAGAATGATGAATGAGAATTTTTCATCTTTGGAAAAATTAAGACTAGTTCCTTGTTCACATGTATATGAGAGTCAAGTGAAGGACTAAGATATCGAGTACACATTCTTATGCACTGGTCAAGTCCACCACAAAAGATCATTAAGATTATTCGTCACAATTTACTAAAGCTAAGTAAATATGGTTATACTTACAAGCTTAAGTGTAATTCTGAGACATTGGAAAAGGTTCCAATGTATGGCAGAGCGAATAAGAAGAATCAAATTAGGCAGAAGGATAAAAGTTTCTCAAATTTGAAAAGATGGGAGAGTACTTTAGTATCATGTCATATGATCATCTTAATGATTAAGAGAGCTTATCGCAATTCATCCTCTAAGTGCATTATGATAGCTAAGAAGAGGAGCTATGAATTGTTGAAGTGGTCAAATTAAGAAGGTGAGTCATACTTCATTCTAAAACAAGTCTTAGAGTCATACTCCAAGACTGTAAGTTGAGTGAAATATCTTAAAGAAAGGTTTAAAACACTAGTCAAAAGAGTAAAAGTTTTCTACTCTTGTACATTTGAAATTGGTAAGTTGTGATGTTTTGGACAAAACAAATACCAACTAAGGCTAATTGTGTGAAGTGTTAGTCTTAATTAGAATCCACACTATCTCTTGGATGTTTGACAAGGGAGTCTTATATGTCAAGAGGATAGTGAGAGTTTTAAAGGTCTTGAAAGTCTCAAGAACTAATCAAGAATGAAACCTGAAGTTCTTCACTAGCACACGACTTGAGGTTTATAAACTATCATGTTGACATATTTTATGCCCATTCCAGTTAAAGTTGGCTTTGAATATGAGTTCTTAGAGTTCTCAATTGGTTGCACAACAACTTGGAAGCAATGGCACGCCCTTGAGCTACCAAATGACAAGAAATTAAGATTGAGTTCAGTCCATATGAGTTTGGATTTTTTCATTATCCTTGTATTATGACTATGGTTTTGACAATTCACATGGATAAGAACATACACACCATTAAATCTAAGTGTCATAAGCTTTCTCTCCGATTCATGAAAATGATGGTGAGGAAACACTTTCACTAAGTAGATTTTAGCTAAATAGCAATTGTGATATGTGCATTCTCAAAGTCGTTAGTGGAGCGTGTGTGGTTAACCGGCACACTAACATGAACTTGTGAGAAGTGGCAAAGGTCTAAACAATCGAGACTATGATTACGACATCCCTTTTCATAGTTCTTAAAAATTGTTTAGTCACACCTGTGAGCTATCTAAGATAAGGTGTATGATATTGATAAAGTTTTATCAAAGCAATCTAGTATCAGAAATCTAAATTTTGGTAAGAAAGTCAATAAAGTATTGTTTTTCTAGAAGTTCAGCTGATTTCTGAGTACATGTCAAAGCTAATGGGAGCATAAGTGTTATGCTAATAATCATCATGTTAGTGGGAGCATGATAATTATGATAAGGTTGCAAGTTAGCAATGTTAATTATAGAAAACAAAAGGTTTCAATTGGGAAAAGTTGTTTTTCTATAATTAAAGGAGAGGAAATTATACTTCATCTCAAATCTATAAGCTTAGATCGTGTGATTTTAATCAAATTTAGTCAAGTATATATATATATATATATATATATATATATATATATATATATATATATATATATATATATATATGAATGTTATGTTGGAATGGCTCAACATAAGAAAAATTCTATATATGGGTTCATTATTTGCGTTCTAAAATTCAATTATGATTACGACATCCCTTTTCATAATCTGGATTATGAGAACTTGGCAAATAGAAATGGAAATATTATAGCAAAAGACTGGTTTAGCCTTTATGTAGACATCATGAATCGTGTCCCATATGCTTCGGATATAGGATCGATTACATGTGCTATATTCACTCTTTCTAAAATTTTCCAAATGCCTGGGGCATTAAGAAGGGAAAAGGTCTAGAACTGGATATGACTAAAACGATTAAGCAATTATCGAGGACAATCTAAGGTTTACCAAAGATTGGTTACTTAGGACAGTTGGATGTATAGTGTTAATTGTTGGAAGGACCATATTGACATATTCTGAAAAGAGGCAACTCTTGTTCAGAAGTGATAGTCAAAAGGGGAATGTGGAAATGATCCCATTGGTGGAAGTTGTTCAATAAATCTGTGTAAGATTAGGAAACTTAATGCAAGAAGGATGTTTCCAAGGAGTTGATCTCCTTTGGAATGCTCTGTAATGTTTGTTGTCAAGTCTTTGTAACTTTGTGCATAATCATTACAAGAGAATCATTGCATATAAGCTTAGAATCTAACAGATTTCGGTAAAATGGCATGAATTCGAATTCCTGCATTTTCCGGAAGAATTCGGGAGTGAGAAATTAGAATCATGGTTCGATTGGTTTATTTCACAATGTAAAGATCATAGACAAACATAGTGTGCATACTTTGTTTATGGCATGACTAGTGTTTAGAAAAACATAGTGTATATGCTCAGAGCATGGGACAACTATTGTTTTAATTCAAGAATAAAGTTGATTGATGAAACAGTATGCAATGAATAATGTGTAATCATATGGTGATAAATAAAAGGTGTTTTATTTATGTTCATAGGTTTTGATACCATATTAGATTCAATTATTCTTGTGTTTCATTTTGCATGTTTTGACTTCTAGAATAAACAAAGTATCCTTCCAGAATGACTAAATTATTCAAACCATCCACAGTCGGTCATATGTTGGAAGTAGGTATGAATCAAGACTGTCATGGGTTGGCTTGTAAAGGTCCAAGTTGGTGGACAAAGTTGTGCTACAACACTCATGAATGCTCATAAGTTCTGAGTATTGGATTCAACCCGCGCTCATTGGAATCACTTCATGGATTTTATCACGAGTGATCATGAGACAATAATATCTTATATTCTTCAAACCTAGAGATATGAGTTATTACTATGAGTTGGTTGTACATTGATTTCACGAAAATGCATTCGGTAACTCGATGTTATAAAACGTGCCTTTGTGTATGATTCAACAAGTAGTAGAACAAGCCATATGAATCGAAGTTTATCCATTCCTTTTACCTTCGGGATAAAAGCGATATCTGTGGGCCCCTCGATGATTTAATGATGATACATGTGAGTGCTTGGCCAAGCCAGGACTGTTTTGATTTGTTCAATCAGTCAGTTATCATGAATCGGAAATTGGGAAACAACAAGTGGACAGAGAGAATGATTTATAATCCATGTCTCAGTCCATATGATATCTAGAATGGAGGAATATATGATCCCTTATCTAATGGACAAGTCATTGACAAAGGTCAGAGTTCATCGACAAGGTCAGAGTTCGACAGAAGCTTTTGAGAGCTACGATTGTCAGTCGGTTCTTGAAGTCATACGCAATAATAGTTTTAGACTTATCCAAGTGGGAGACTGTTGGATTAATGTCTAAGTCCATAACTATAGTTGGTAAGACTTGACCGGACCCGGCATGGTCCATTTGGGTTGCATGGCATCATGCATTTGGATAGACTATAATGAGAGAAATAACACTTAAGATTGGTTAATATATTATAAGTTCTAATATATTAATAAGGTTATTTAATTAGTATTGATCAAGAATTAATTTGGAATTAATTAAGTGATCAAAAGGAGACTAATTCAATACATGGGTTGATTGTGTAAATCATTCATTCTTTTATATGTGGGCTTGTGATCCAAGATTCCTTATGTTGGACTAAGTCCATGGGGTGACCCATGGATACTCCATGGAGGTTAAAATCCATGGAGCATAAGGAATGGGTAAAGTTATGAGTTACATGGTGTAAGCCTAATAGCCACCATATAAAAGAATCCCATGGCTCAAGAAATCGTACACTAGTGTGTGAATATGATGGATAGACGATTTCAAGGAGTGTTCCATTTCTCTCAAGTCATTCCATGTGCATTTGGTGTTGTGTGAACCATTTGAAGTGTCACACTTGGGGCACTAGGCACTCAAGCTTCATGAAGACATTATACATCAAAGAGGTATGTAATTCTAACTTGATATATTCATATGAATCAATGTTATTATTCTAGTTAGGATGAATACCTTGGAAAGTTCATATTTGCATGTATATTAGAGAAAAAATAGATCCAAGGTATTTAGGGTTGCATGTAAACTTAGGAGTGTTAGAATGCTCAAAACCCAACTGATAGAGGTCGTGATGCAGTGGGAGGTTCTGAGTTCTCCATCTGAGATTCAGAGTTTTCATAGTCTAGCAGGTTATTATTGGAGATTCATCTAGGATTTCTCCAAGATTGACGTTCCCTTGACCCGACTGACCAAGAAGTTGGTGACATTTCACTAGGGGTCTGGGCAGCAGGTAGCTTTTGATACTCTCGGACAGCAGTTGTGCGAGGCACTGATTCTGACCTTGCCTTAGGGGATCGACGATTTCGTGGTCTATTGTGATGCTTCGATCACGAGTATGGATGCAGTGCTGATGCAGCGGGGTCATGTGATACGTACGCATCGAGGTAGTTGAAGCCTCATATGACATCCCTCTTGATGCGTTAGACGAGAGTTTTAGGATGTCAACTAGGACTGCATGAGATAGTCTACAATATTTTGCAAATCTATTATTCAGTTTTATGGTCCAAAATATTTACGTAAGCCTACACGTAATGACATATTGAAATTCCAATCTCATCATGCTAGCGTACATGGCTTTCCTGGAATGTTAGGAAGTTTAGATTATCTACATTGAGCATGGGAAAACTGTCCTACCTCATACCATGGTCAATTTACCCGAGGTGGTCATGGGCATCCTGATGGGTTTTGGTCATAAGACATCCTATGTGCTCATACAAACCCTAATGCTTGGATCTAGGTTTCTCTATTGTACATGCTTTGAATCAAAGACTATAAACCCTAATTCTAGCATACAAGTAATCACATTAATATGTAATTAGGTTTAAGATCATACCTTGATTGTTATGTAGCAATAACAATCCCAAATCTCCTTGTATTGACTTTGGAATGCTTAGAGTCACAAGTGTCACTCCTCTAATGGTTCACAAACACCATAAGCAAGAGGATGAAGAGGAGAGAGGTTGGAGGCTGCCAAAACATGTGTAAACCCTTACAAGAACATTGGCCATGTTTTTTAGCCTTAAGGGGTCTTTATATAGTTGGGCTATTAGGGTTATCTAACAAGGAAACCCTAATTTGGATGCTTAAGCCCTAAGCAACCCATAGACTCCTTTTAATCAAGCCCTTGGACGATTTCCTTATGGGCTTCCCCATAGAATTCGTCCAACCCTTGATACAAGGCAATCCATGGCCCAAATTGCAATTATCCTATAATTACAATTCCAGTCCCTTAAGTTTAATTAATCTCTTTTAGTCACAAAACTAATTACCAATTAATTATTGACTAATATTAATTAAACAATATGATTTCTCCTTTAATATATTATTCCCATAATATATTAATAAATCATATTTAATCCTTACTCTCCATAATTCATCCTATCAAGTTGCTTTGGTGAAGGCAACCCAAAAGGACCATGCACCATCGGGTCAAGTACATACCAAAATAGTTATGGACTTAGATACTAATCCAACAGTCTCCCACTTGGATAAGTCTAACAACTATTCTGCGTATGGCTTCAAATCCTGATCTGCAATCGTAGCTTTCCAAAGCCGCTGTCAACTCTGATCATATCAGATACGCGTGTCCTTAGATAAGGGATCATATATTCCTCCATTCTAGATATCGTATGAGATATGATTTCAAATCATTCTCTTTGTACTATATCTCGATTTTCGATTTATGACGACAGACTAACTGAACAAATCAAATTAGCCCTAGCCTGGCCGAGCATTTACGTATGTCATCACTAAACCATCGAGGGCCCAAAGATATCGCTTCTATCCTACCTTGGATAAAAGGAACGGATAAACTTTGATACAATGTTTGCTTGCACTCACTAACCAAATCACACACAACAATATGTTTTATAACACCAAGTTACTAGTGCGTTTACATATTATCAATGTGCAACGGATTAGTAAGATACAACTCACACATCTCGGTTTCAAGAATATAAGATGTTATCGTCTCACTAATCACTCGTAATACAATTCATGGAGTGATCCAAGTGAGCGTGGGTTTAATCCAATGCTCAAATCATATTCATAAGCACTCATGAACGTTGCAACAAACATTTGCTTATGTCTAATACTTTTCTAGACAATCCACACACCAATTCATGACAGTCTTCATTCATATCTACTTCCAACATATGAACGACTGTGGCCCGTTTGAATAATTCGATTATTCTTAATAAACTCAATTATTCTGGAAGTCAAAACATGCAAGGTGAAACACAAGAATAATACTAATCCCATATGGACTCAAACCTTTGAGTATAAACAAAACACATTTTATTTATCACCATATCGATTACTCATTATTTGTCGTTTCGGGTAATCAACTTCTTACTTGAATTCTAACACTTGTCCCATGCTCCTAGCATGCACACAATGTTTACCTATGGTTCTTACTTTTGTGAAATAGACAAATTGAACACATTTCCAATCATTCTCATTTTACAACTCCAAATCCATTTTCTTAAGTGTAAGAATATCAAATTCTTTGTTACTTATAGAATATACTAGATTCTAACACTTTATGCAACAATCCTTTTGTAATGTCACTGCACCAAAGTCTCAAAGACTATTACCGATGATATTACAACGTCCTCTATCGGAGATTGTTACAAGACAATTCCTTAGATATGATGTCTCTCACTCAAAGTACATTCCTTTGAACATCCTTTTGCATAAAGGTTTCTAATCTAGTCATAGATTTTCAATATTTACTTCCCAATATGGACACGCTTCCATATTTTCCATATGACAACTAATTTCTTAATAGAATCTTTTCTATTCGTAATGATGTCGATATTGTCCATCCGATATGGAAACATTTCCATAATTTCCAATACTATACTTCCAACTACTCACAAGCGACCGATCCTCGTCGAACTTTGGATTGTCCTTTGATAGTTGTTTAATTATTTTAGTCAAAACCGATTCTAGTCCCTTTTCCCTCTAAATGCGCTAGACATTTGGAAAATTTTAGAATGTTAAAACATTAAAGCATTTTCAATCTATCCTATACTCGAAGCGTATGGGACCGACGCACAATGTTTTATTTTCTATGTTCTCAAAATTCGAATTGTGAAGAGGAATGGCGTAATCATAATCGAAATTTTAAGAACACACTATGTACCTTTGACTAAATTTATTAACATTCCACAACCTAATCCTTTAGATTTGAAATGAAGCATAATATTCTCTCCCTTAATTATAGCAAAACAACCTTTCAACTCTTACAACTTTGCAAAGTATGACTCTTGTTTTCTATAATTAATATTGCCAACTCTGCAATACTTGCCTTAATAATCATACAATCATAACATTTATGCTCCCACTATCACGATGATTATTATAAAACATAACACTTATGCTCCCACTAGCTTCGACATGTATTCATAAACATCTTAACTTTCAGAAAAACAATACTTATTGAATTTCTTAAGTTCATGTTTCTAATACTTAGTGCTTTGATAATCTTTTATCAAGGCTTCTTGAACTTATACACCTTTTCCTTTAGATAGTTCATATGTGTGTCTCAACAATTAAGACTAATTGCCAAACCTCACAAATCAAATTATGGAAAGGGATACCGTAACCATGATCGAATTCGAGAATGCAATTTTACAATCACTATCTTCTTAAAATCTTTCTTAGTGAAAGCATTTCCTCACAATCATTTTCATGAAGGAGGAAATCTTATGACACTTCGATTTAAATGGTGTATTTGTTCCTATCCATGTGAATTTGTTAAAACCAAAGTTTACGACAAATTCAAACTCATATGGACCGAGCCTTTTTTAATCTTGATTTCTTGCCTTATGGTAGCACAGCTACCCACCACGTCTTCCAAGTAGTTAAGCATCTCACCCTTTTCCTATCAATGTACTTTCCATTGATCAAGGTCCTTGCCTTTTATGCATTCAAATGAGAACTCATAGGACTCACATGCATAATTAACTCGATTGGATTGGCACAGAAACAAAATAATGTCTTCACGATAGGTTGTAAACCTCAACTCGTGTGCTAGTGATGATCAATAAGGTTTATTTGATTTGTTCTTGAAACCTTTCAAGACCATTAAGACTCCCACTGACTCCTTGACATATAAGATTCTTTTGTCAATAAACATTTCTTGACAAACAAATATTCGAGAGTTAGTGTAGTTTTTATCAAAACACTTCACAAATTGGTCCTAGTTGGTCTTTTTGTCTTATCCAAGACATCACAACTTTCCACATTTGATGAACGTTATAAACCTTTAATACTTTTCACTCACATGTCACAATCTTAACTTTAAGACTTGTTATTGAAACGAAGTATGATAGACTTCTTGATTTAACCATTTCTTCAATCATTGATTCTTCTTCTTAAACATACAATTGTACTAAGACTCACTTAGAGGATCAATTGAGATATGGTTCCTAATCATTAAGACCTATCATAAAGCATAAAAGCTACTCTCCCTTCTTCTTAGAATGGAGAAACTCTTATCTTTCTGCCTACTTGATTCTTCTTATTCGTTTTGCTATTGATCTAAACCCTTTAGTCAATTCAAAATTACACTTAATCTTGTAAGTGTAATCATATTTACTAAGCCTTTAGTAAATCATGATGAATATCTTTGTTACTCTTATGGTGAACTTGATCAACACACAACTTTGTGTACTCGATCTCCTAGTCCTTCACTTGACACTTTTGTCAACGAATTTGTCTAATTTCCAAATATGAAATTTCTCATTCATCATGCAACCAAGTTGCGTGATTCCAAATTTCAGTCCAGTTGAAATTTGGGCGATGAGAAACTCTCCCTATTTGGTAAATTCTCGACATTTCCATAAATAACATAACTAAGAATCATATCCATTTGTTGTAGAAATATGCAAACATCAATTTTCATAATGATTTCATTGCAAGGAAGTAAACAAATAAATAAGTCAAACAAAATTTATTTTATTTATAAAAGCAGCGGAAAAAAATTTGTCCTTACAATGCAAAATCTATTGAAAACTATGTAAAAGGAAAATTTCTAACAACTCTATCATAAGTATCTAAGCTCAAAATCCAATCTTCAAGTCCATGCGATCAAGATCCATCTCTCGTGATTAGATTCATCTTGCTCTCTTATCAAGCTTCCTTTCTTTTCACCGATCCTTCAAAACATTCAAATGCAATCTTATCACATCATGTATTAAGAATCAATGAATAGGAACTTAACGAAGTTAGATAGTGGATTCTTACCTAAAGCGTAGTCATACTTTTGACTCTCCCATCTCTTAGATCTCTTAGGTAAATAGGGCAACTTCGTCTCCAGTGCCCCTTCTCTTGGCAATAAAAGCAAATTGACTCTTTTGGAACAACACATGGAACTACTTCAGACATCGTCTTTCTCTTATGATCAAACTTTTCGATCATTGCATGTCTTTCATTGCCATTGTCTATATCCATAGAGGTCTCGAAGGCAGATTCACCAATCAACTTTGCTTTTCTATTGCGCCAAACCATTGCTGATTCAGCAGCAACAAGCATATAGGTGAGATCTATAAGGGTCACGCCATAGCTCATCATATAGTATTCTCTTACGAACTTACTATATGAGTTGGGAACTGACTGAAGAACCCAATCAACAGCCATCGCTTCACCGACAACGGATCCCATCATTCTTAATCTATCAATGTGTGACTTCATCCCTAAGACGTGTGCACACACGGACTTTCCCTTTTTACGTTTACTTGCCAAAAGGGCTTGAGTGATATTGAACCTTTCAATTTTACAATCTTGTGGGTTAGGGAGAATAATTGGAGGAGGAGGAGGAGGAAGTGAAGCATGATTTCTTGTTCCTCGATCGAATCGTGGAATATCATCTTCATGTGGAATACTTGTTCCACGGGATTTGAGAAGACCATAGTTGTCGAACTTTGACATCGGGAGAAAAACGAATTCAAGTTAGTTATTTGATTGAGTCCTTGGTAAATCACCCAAATGAAATTCCAAGGCTAGGACCCAACACAATATCCTACAACTCGGGAGAGGGATGTCGTAACCCAAATCGCAGAACATTTGAAGGTAAGTGAATGACGATTCACTAGTTTCCACCATGAAAAACGAAAAAGAAGTTTAAGTTTTAAATCTATGAAAACTCCTAGATCCTTTGAGATTCATTGAACATTTCAATGGCATGTTTAAATCTCGATATGCCCCTCTTGTTTGTGACTAGGATGCCGAGGATCACAAAGCGGGTGTGAATAACCATGCAAACTACATGGTGCCCTCACATGTTACAATCACCTATTCGATGTGCCGGTAAACCACACACGCTCCACCGAACTATGACAAACATTGAGTCACCCTTTGCTACCTTTGCTTAGAACCATTTAGTGTGCCGGTAAACCACACACGCTCCACTAACGTCTTCGCAAGGGCACAAAGTGTAATTTCATGGAATTGCATCGATTCACTTTTGCCTAAGTAACTAAGATTGGGAATTTGAAAAAACATTTAGTTACTTGGTATTTCATTATACTTATAATGGAAGGTTTCGTCCTATCCTACCCGTTCGGCTAACGACCCTCCACTAGTCAAGAGTGCGGTGGGTAAGAGTGGATACCCATTCAATCGCCATTTTATAGGCAATTTCCTTAAACACCCCTTATAGACCAGCTTCGTGAATGAGGCCTACTAACGGTAAGACTGACTTTTACTCATACATATATATAATGTTAGACTTTTAATGTTATATATAGTATAGGGTGTATTTTAGACTTTTAAAATACTATATGGTTAACTTTAACAATTACACTTTTAATTCAATTAAAAGGTTAACCTAAACCTTTATGGATTTATTAAATCTCTTTTAATTATACTCCTTAATTAATTAATAAAACCATAAGGGTGTGATTTGAACTTTTCAAAACATTACTAGAGTTTTAGAATTTAACATTCTTAATTAAACTTTTAATCAACTTTTAGATCCCAAAACTTGATTGCAAGTTTTGAAACATTTCAAAACATTAGGGTTTTAACTATTTAAATTTCAAAACTTCAAAACTTTTGGGTTCAAATTTAAACTATAAAACCTAAAGGGGAAAATATGAAACTTTTCACAACTACAAGGATCAAATAATAAATAATCTAAACTAACATTTAGTTACATAATTATCCATATTTGATTTGTTTAATGATTTCTTGCAAAACAATTTATCAATTTACTCAAAATAATTAATCAATTATCTTATAAGGAAACAATTATCTTGTTAATTGATAATTATCTTTAATTAGATCAAGAATATAGTCATATATATCATAAAATCGGATTTATATTGATCTAACATGATAAGGTAACTATCCATATGCAAAAACAGCAAGAAATCCCGAGATAAGCATTATCTGACGAGTTGACTCGTCGAGTCTGCATGGACTCGGCGAGTCCAGCCTCCACAATCCAAAAAATCGAATTTTTCAGTTATACAATGCATCAATACAATTGAAACCAAGCTAGTCTCTGATACCACTGATGGGTTTTGGTCATAAGACATCCTATGTGCTCATACAAACCCTAATGCTTGGATCTAGGTTTCTCCATTGTACATGCTTTGAATCAAAGACTATAAACCCTAATTCTAGCATACAAGTAATCATATTAATATGTAATTAGGTTTAAGATCATACCTTGATTGTTATGTAGCAATAACAATCCCAAATCTCCTTGTATTGACTTTGGAATGCTTAGAGTCACAAGTGTCACTCCTCTAATGGTTCACAAACACCATAAGCAAGAGGATGAAGAGGAGAGAGGTTGGAGGCTGCCAAAACGTGTGTAAACCCTTACAAGAACATTAGCCACGTTTTTGAGCCTTAAGGGGTCTTTATATAGTTGGGCTATTATGGTTATCTAACAAGGAAACCCTAATTTGGATGCTTAAGCCCTAAGCAACCCATAGACTCCTTTTAATCAAGCCCTTGGACGATTTCCTTATGGGCTTCCCCATAGAATTCGTCCAACCCTTGATACAAGGCAATCCATGGCCCAAATTGCAATTATCCTATAATTACAATTCCAGTCCCTTAAGTTTAATTAATCTCTTTTAGTCACAAAACTAATTACCAATTAATTATTGACTAATATTAATTAAACAATATGATTTCTCCTTTAATATATTATTCCCATAATATATTAATAAATCATATTTAATCCTTACTCTCCATAATTCATCCTATCAAGTTGCTTTGGTGAAGGCAACCCAAAAGGACCATGCACCATCGGGTCAAGTACATACCAAAATAGTTATGGACTTAGACACTAATCCAACACATCCAACGGTTATAATTGAAGCGGTGGCATCACTGGATCAGTGGATTTGGCATGCTTTTTTTGGTTCTCATGGATCCCCTAATCACATTAATCGTTCACCTATATTTAACAACATATACGACGGATCTGCACTGGATTCTTCTTTCCAATTGTGTAGAACACCATATAAATATGGTTATTATCTAGTTGATCTATCCTGGGTATGCAGTTTTTGTTAAATCATTTACGTGTCCGAATGATACTCGTCGGAAAAAATTCAAGAAAGCTCAAGAAAGAGCTAGGAAGGATGCCGAGTGGGTTTTTGGAACTCTCAAGAAACGTTGGTTTATATTGGAAAAACCAACAATTTTTTTTCAGCGAGGAATAAATGCATGAAATCATGTATGTATGTATAATACTGTATAATATGATTACAAAAAACAAAGGAAGAACGATATGTGAGTATGATGAAGATGAAACCATTTCCGCGACACACACAATAGAAATTGGGGGCAACGAGTACATTGAAAAAGAACAGAGGTTTATTGTAATGAAACATTTCACAATCTTCGTATGGACTTGGTGAAACATATTTATGAGATTCAACATATTAACCTCAATTTGGATCTTGATAATGACCCAAAAGACGAGTTTTCAGATGACGACTTCATGTTGTGTTTTATTTTTAATCGTTTGATATATGTTTTTTTTTTTTAAGTTTGTAGGTTTAAAATTTCTAGTGTTTTTTTTCCGAAGTATTTAGGATTTTTTAAGCAATGGAATGTAATGATATTTTTATATTGAAGTAATGAAGTGAATGTTTTTTTATTAAAAATATAGTTTTTATTTAAGGGTTTAGATCATTTTTGATCACTTAATTTTTGGTTTTGTGCTGATTTGGTCACTTAACTATTTTTAAGTTTTAAAAGGTTATCAAACTTTTGACTGTGTGCTCATTTAGTCACTTAACTTTTAGATTTGTGCTTATTTAGTAACCTAACTTTTAAAATTGTGCTCATTCAGTCACTAAACTTTTGAAAATTTTTAAAAGTTTAGTGATTAAATGAGTACAATTTTAAATGTTAGGTAACTAAATGTGATCAAATCAAAAGTTAAGTGACTAAATGAACACAAATCCAAAAGTTTGATGACCTTTTAAAACTTAAAAATAGTTAAGTGACCAAATGAGAACAAAATCAAAAGTTAAGTGACAAAAAATGAACTAAACCCTTTATTTAATTAAAATGAAAAAAAATAAATAAATCAAGTGTGGTACCACTCTTTGGTGTGGCATGAAATCATATTTTTATGGTAAAAGATGACGTATTGCCTAAGTGACAGTGAAGAAAATTCAATGAAAGACCCTAACTTTCGTATTTTTGAAAGACCCAAACTTTCATATTTCACATTATCATTACTCCAAAACATGTTATTTGCATATTCATAAAAGCAATATTTTACATTGATATAAAGGATTTACAAACTATTGGATACAAACCTTCTATTACAAAGTGTTATATATATTACATAACTACCAAGGATATTGTAATTTATACAAACATAAAAAGTAGTACAAAAGTACTATTACAAACTATTCTACATCTTTCAATAGTATGTAAACATACTATTTATTTATCACCTGCAATTGTTAAACATTGATAGGGTAAGCGGTGACGCTTAGTGAGTTCAAAAATAGATACAATATAATGTTATGCCATATATATACTTCAATGTGGCAAGGCAAAGAGGAACAACAAGATGTATGTGAGATCATGTAACAAGCGTTCATATCAATCAAAGACATTATTTAAAGATATTCTTTTCAATTCTTGATATACATCAATAAAGCTTTGGCCCAATTGGCATAGAAGACATGCAATTTCTGATTAACATCTTGTTAGATTTCAAGCTTATAATCCTGTCTAACCATTTGCCAATACCATAGAATAGAAGTCATTCTCTTACGGAGACATGCTCTACATGGCCAGAGGCTACGTACCAGTACCAATGTGAATCTAAGTCCTTTCACTGATCACATGGTCAAAGGTATTACAATTGCTATAAACATAGCGAATAATACGAGAAAATAACTCAGAATGATAATACTGAAAAGCACATAGCACATATAACACATAACATACAATTGTTCCTATATATTGAACTCACCTTAAGTTAACCGGGGGTTAAAATAGTAATTTGGACAGCACTTCGGCTTTAAATATGCCTTTCTATGTTGAAAATCGGGAGTTTGTTTGAAAACCGGGCTCTGCGAAGGTAGGGCTTCAAAACCGAAAAGATAAAATTTTCGGGCTTCTCGGGACGTGTTTCGGGCTTTAAAAATGATACCGGGGCTTCGGGAAATGTCAAAATAGTGAATATATGGATTTAGGGGTGAAAAATGGAAATTTTCTCATTTTAGGTGGGAGGGTTCGCAGGCCCCTTTATATAGGGCCGAGGTTCGGATGTCGGCTAAGAGGCGAAGCTCGGTGGCAGCAGCGGAGCGAAGCAGGTGGCGAGAGAAAGAGGCTCGGATGCGAGGTTCGGCTGCGAGGCTGATAGGCGAGGCGTGTCTCGCTCCTGCTGGACCTCAGCTTCGGCGAATCAGGGCAGAACACGCGTCGGAAGCAAGCAGCGAAGCAGCTCGGAGGCGAAGCGCATGTCGGATCCGGATTGGCTCGCACCTCGGTCCAATCAGCTCGCAACACGTGAAGCTTCTCGGTTCAGCCACGTCTCCGGTGACATTGCTGCTTCGTGCGAGTGACGTGTCCGGGCACTATTCATGCGAAAATTTTCGATTTTTGTGCCCCGAACTTCTAAAATCCATAACTTTCGCATACGAGCTCTGTTTTTGACGTTCTTTATATGCACGCGTAGCTAAAATCACGCTCTACAAATTTTGTTTAGACTTCTTCGGCTAATTTTGACTTTAATTTTAATATTATTATTTTTAATAGACCGGGACAGGAAAATCCGTTAAAAATTCATAAGTTCTTCATCCGACATTCGTTTTCGTCAGACTTTTTACCGTTGTACTACATATGACGAGACCTTCAATTCTCGTTTAGGATGTATCGGTAAAATATCGCTCGATCTAAAATTCGAGTTTTTAGCTGTTTACTGCTAAGTTGAAACTTCGAAAAATCATAACTTCCTCATACGAAGTCAGATTTTAGCGTTCTTTTTATCGAATCTCTCGGTTTAACGAATACTACGACTTTCATTTAGATTACTAAGGCTAAAAAATAGTTTATCAAAAACTCACTTTTTACGTCATTCGGCGCCGCGCCGGTTTTGTCGCGGATCTTCGGTTGGTCATAACTTCTTCGTTATAACACGGATTTTGACGAGATTTTCGCCTACAAATTTCTAACGAGATTCTCTACAACATCAAATAATAAAATTTTATTTAAAATTTCATATTTTTGCTAAATTTCACTATTTGGCTTTTAATTGGAATTTCATAAGATTTCAAATATTTTCTGAGTGATTCTAAACATATTTTTACTTCATTTCTAGTAAAAATAATTTGTTAGAACTCAACACTCAATTTTACATAATATTTCACAATTTTATTTATTAAAAACACGATTTTAGAATGTGTATGTTACATTCAACTTTTATTATATCATTCCGCCTAAAGAGAAAGCAACCGATGGGATCATAACAAATGGATCATTTGTGTAATTTACTTTTTTTTCTAGATCAACCAAAAGGATGATTTGTGTAATCTACTTTTTTTTTTTTTTTTTTTTTTGGTTGAAAATGCGATGGAGTTGAATTGTCCATTAATGTATTATCCAAACTCGGTATGGTGACGTAGTTGAACCAACATTGATTCAATCGATTTCAGTTACGTGCACTAATAATACAAGAGATCACATGTTTTTTGAATATAAAGATTCAACGTATTTCACGATACTTTTGTTTATTAAAATATCCTCCGTATTTTTAAAAGTATAGGAAAGGGAATACATTATTGTAATGCGCAAAACTACCAATATATCTTAATCAAACCCGTATATGAATGATACGTGTTTTATTAATTATTAAATCTAAGCCTTTATATAGATTTTACAAATTGTTTATTCCTATTCGGTATTTCTTTTGTTCATTTTTATGGAAAAGGTATTCAAATCATTGATAGTATAAATCCCAATGGAAGCTGGAAGTTGGGGAGTAATATTTTGCCAAAAAAGAAAATTTAACAAATACTAAACTTAAATACTAAATACAACCAAACTTATTCATATTTCTCTCTCTCTCTCTCTCTCCATGATTCCCCACCTTTCCTCCAGCTCAGAACAATCACAATTTCCTGCCAGAATCTGCTTTACTCTATCATACATATCAATCAAATCACAGAGGGAACAAACCTGCTAAAATCGCGTTTTTGATGTTGAATTGTACCTGATGCCGGCTATAGAAGATGCCGGCGACGGATTGCCGTCAACGGCGGAGAAAACCCTGTTCGGAAAATACGAGGTCGGTCGTCTTCTTGGATATGGAGCCTTTGCTAAGGTGTATCACGCGCGTGATGTGCAAACGGAGAAGAGTGTGGCAATTAAAGCCATCAACAAGCAGACGATTCTGAAAGGAGGCCTTGCTGCCAACGTCAAACGCGAGATCTCTATTATGCGCCGGCTGCGCCACCCTAATATCGTGCGCCTTCTCGAAGTGCTTGCCAACAAGAAGAAAATCTACTTTGTATTGGAATTCGCAAAAGGAGGCGAGTTATTTGCCAAAGTTGCCAAATCACGTTTTAGCGAGCATCTCAGCCGTCGATATTTCCAGCAACTCATCTCAGCCGTTGGTTACTGCCACTCACGCGGCGTCTTCCACCGAGATTTGAAGCCGGAAAATCTCCTCTTGGATGAGAATTGGAACTTGAAAGTAACCGATTTTGGATTATCAGCTCTGACGGAGCAGATCCGACCCGACGGACTCCTCCACACGCTTTGCGGGACCCCTGCTTACGTGGCACCGGAGATTTTGTTGAAGAAAGGTTACGATGGTGCAAAGGTGGATATCTGGTCCTGCGGCATCATCTTGTTCGTCCTCAACGCAGGTTATCTTCCGTTCAACGATCCGAATCTCATGGTGATGTATAGGAAAATTTACAACGGTGAATTTCGTGTTCCCAGGTGGACGTCGCCAGATCTGAAACGGCTTATATCACGTCTCCTTGACACGAACCCACAAACGAGAATCACCGTGGATGAAATAATCAACGATCCTTGGTTTAAAATCGGTTACAAAGAGGTCGAATTTCATTGCGATCATCTCGAACTGAAAGACGACGACGATGATTGCGATTCCGCCACATCCACCTCGACCGGCGACACTCTGAAGGTAATGAACGCATTTGATATAATCTCCTACTCGTCCGGCTACAACCTGTCTCGGCTGTTAGATGATCGAGAGGTCGGAGAACGGTTTCTTTCTACGGCGTCGCCGGAGGAAATCATTGAGAAGGTGGTTGAGGTAGCAGAGGGAGAGAATTTGACGGTGGTTACGAGAAAAGGGTGGTGTGTGAAAGTTGTAGGAGGGTATAATTGTAATTTTGTAATGGCGGTGGAGATAAAACGATTAACGGAAGAGCTGGTGGTAGTTGAAGTTAGGAGAATAGAGAGTGAGGTAGGACCCGGTCATCAAATATGGAAAAATAAAATTAAACCGGGTTTAAATAATTTGATTTATAAAACCGGACCCGCCGGTTGTCGGTAATTCACTCGTATATTGGCCATTTGGCCCCATTGTTCCCTTCTCGTTCCGTTCAAAATAGTCTTACTTTTTAATTATTCAAAATTTAAACAATTTAAACATAAAATAATTTCATGCAATATTTTTTTATTTTATATTGACGTCTTTAATCTGATTTTTTTTTTTTTAAACCGGGCATATAACATATTAGAAAAAAAAAAGCACAATAACAAGAAACTATAGGCCAAAATTACAGTAAGCAAGAGAAAGGACTAGAGCACCAAAGACGTCTTTAATCTGATGACGAACACATTTTTTTTTTTCAAAGACGGTATTTATGATTTTATTTAATACATCATGACGTTTAGAAAAGGATAGATTTTAATCATTTTATGTATCTTCCCAAATCCCAATATAGGTATAAGAAATCTCAAACGTCATTTTCAGGCTTTTTATTTTTATTGAAGTCCACATGTTTGAAAAAAAAGATTTTTTTTTTTTTTATCATTTTTTATCATATTAAATAGTAACAAATATCAGATTTAATATTAATGAAATTGATAGTATTATATAACAATTGTTATCATTTAATACTTTAGGAAGATAAATAGAAAATAAATCTTTCTAGAAAGGAAAATAAAAAGAAAATGTATTAAAAAAAATTAAATTTTCAATTGTGACAGATATCAAATTTAATAAAATTAATAATATTTTTGATACTTATTACTACTACTATTTACTATTATTACTATTACTATTTACTATTGTAGGAAGATAAATAAAAATATTAAAAAAAATTATTTGTTAAAAAAAAGTATTTTGAATAAAAGATAAAAAAGTATCTTTTTGTTGGTCATTGTCCTGATGAATTGACGAGAACGTGTATCAACAAAAGATCAAACAACTTTTGTAAAACATTAAAATATGACATTTTAAATAAAAGATTAAAAAAATATTAATAAATTTTTTATTATCGTCTTGACTCTTATGACTTGTCACACATCTTTCTAGTATTTGTTACTTGCAAGTTTCTAATATGTATGATTAGGGAAAATGATTTATATGGGTAGTTATCTTTTAAAATCGTTCAAAAAATATCATTCAAGTTTGATATGTTCAAAAAACATTATCCAAGTAAATTATTTGTATAAAAAACATCAACGAAGTATATTCTTTTTTCAAAGTTGATCTTTGGTAACTGGTAATTACCGGTAAAAAATAAGTAAAGGAAAAAAAACAATAAGAAATGACTCAAAGAGGCAACCGTGTTTTAAAATCGTTCAAAAACACCATCCAAGTAAACTTTTTGTACAAAAAACACCAACAAACTATATGTTTTGTTCAAATATTACCCACCGGTAACTGGTTCTTACAGGTTAAATGATAACTTGGCTTAACTATTATGACATAGCATAAAAATGATTGACAAAACAATAAATGATATATTCCTCCTTTAAAAACCGATTTAGGGTTTCTTCATGAACGAATGACTTCTTCTTCTCCTATAATTGCTCTCCTTCTTCTAAAGTGATGATCTCGAACTTAAGTCCAAAACCCTAACTCTTAACTTAAGGCAAAAAAGGCTCCTTTACCCCTGCCTCAATAGGCCTCCCTCTCCCTAAGGCCTAAATCCATAAAAAGCCCAAAAAGGCATCTAAGCCTAACTACAAGGCATCTAAGGCCTAATATGGCCCAAGAACCCCCAACATGGCCTTAAGCCCAAAAAATGACCTGCTACAATCAGGTGGGCTCGATACCTAACTTAAACAAGCCTATTCATACGCTTAACATATGCTGAAGCCTCTGTGATATGGATTTTATGCAAGTACTCCCGGCGTACTCCTACGTACGCCCATTAAACTCGACTAGGCTCAAGAACCGCCAATCTTCCGAAGGCCATAACTTCTTCATTCTAAGTCCAATTTCGTTGTTTATATCCACATGAAGGAAACAATAAGCTCTAGAATACTATCAACTCTCCCTTGCCATAAACCTTTCTAACATAAACCCAAACTTCATAAAAAGGTCAATATTTTGTGTCTTTTGTGTTACATAAAATCTTACATGTAAGAAGGATTTGAAGATTTTGTGATTCAAAAGTTTTCATATAGTTGAAACATTCATGATCCAAATATGATGATTTGAAGAAATGGGTTATATCTCATCGATGGTAATTGTAATATGATTTTTTCTTTCAACCAAAACAAATGAAGCTTTCATAGGAGAAGAAGAAGTCATTCGTTCGTGAAGAAACCCTAAATCGGTTTTTAAAGGTGGAATATATCATTTATTGTTTTGTCAATCATTATTATGTCATGTCATAATAGTTAAGCTAAGTTATCATTTAACCTGTAAGAACCAGTTACTGGTGGGTAATATTTGAACAAAACATATAGTTTGTTGGTGTTTTTTGTACAAAAAGTTTACTTGGATGGTGTTTTTTGAACATACCAAACTTGGATGGTGTTTTTTGAACGATTTTGAAACATCGTTACCTCTTTGAGTCATTTTCCTATTGTTTTTTTCCTTTACTTTTTTTTTTTACCGATAATTGCCGGTTAACAAATGTCAAATTTGAAAAAAGAATGTACTTCGTTGGTGTTTTTTGTACAAATGATTTACTTGGATTGTGTTTTTTAGACACATCAAACTTGAATGGTATTTTTTGAACGATTTTGAAACATACTTACCCATATAAGTCATTTTCCCTGTATGATTAGGTTGGAGGGAATGGTATCATGCTCATTTATTTTGTTATATTCCCTTATCATATAAAGAATGATATAACATGAGAGAGAGAGAGAGAGATGTCATTTAAAGTTTCTGTAATAGCTTTACCAAATAACCAACTGGGTTGTTCGACAAAACATGACCGATCGTAAGGAATTAAATATACTTAAATGTTCACGATGAATAAGAAAAAATGATCATTAGTGTTAGATTGTTTCGGCTAAAAATCACTCGATCTCAAATCGAGGATTCGGGCTGCATACTGCTAAGTCGAAACTTCGGAAAAATCATAACTCCCTCATACAAAGTCAGATTTGGGCGTTATTTTTATGCACGCTCTCGGTTTAATGAACCATACGACTTTCGTTTAGATCACTAAGGCTAGATATCACTCTAATGTAAATTTCACTTTTTACGTCATTCAGCATCGCCGGTTCTGTCGCGAAACTTCGACAAGTCATAACTTCTTTGTTATAACTCAGATTTTGGCATTCTTTATATATTCGAAAACCTCATTTCAACTACTACAACATTATCCATAGATATAGAGCTTATCTAACATTTCATTTTGATGCTTATTTTTTATTCTTAATTCAATTAAGTCACACAGTTAAGCACAAAACACATAATACTCAAATAATACACTTCTATTATTTCAAAACGGGTTACAAAGGTTAACCTAGACTATTATATCAATATTAATGACAAGCCCAGAAACATAGGCATTACATGGTCGCCTACAAAAAACACTATAATGATGTGACAAAAGTTGCTTGCATCATGGTGGCCACAATGACTCCTAAATTGTAGAGATACTATGAGGATTACTGGCTATATGAGATGAATAAGGACCTTATGGAGAGATACCCTAAGCGAGCTCATCAGGAAAAGTACGAGGTGGTAAAGTCCCTCATTGCTAGCAAGATGAAGGAGGGAGAGTCTGTTAGTAGCCACATTCAGAGAATGCAACAATACGTGGACATGCTCATCAAGTTAAATGTGAATTTTGATGAAGAGTTGGAAATCGACATGGTGTTGAAATCTTTGCCTAGTTGTTATGATCAGTTCATATTGACCTATCATTTGAAAAACAATGAAACTACTTTGTCTCAATTTCACAACCTCCTGCGAACATATGAAGCAGGAATGAAGGGAAAAAGTATTGCCTCCACTCCTGCTAGTGCTCCAGTTCTGGCCATTGGTCAAGGGAAACGGAAAAAAAAGGAAAGGTCTTCCTAAGCAAAACAGGAAGGGAAAGTCCCAAGCTGGGTCGTCAAGTAAAGGACCCAAAGGAAAATCCAGTTCTGATGCTCCCCTTGCTCGAACCCAAAAGAGGTCACTTACTTCTACTATAATGACAAGGGGCATTGGAAATGAATGTAACATACACGTTTTGAAATTGTGTTTTATAATGAATAAGATTGTGAAATACTATGTGAATTTGAGTATTGAATTCTAACAGATAGTTTTTACTATAAATGAAGTAAAACTATGTTTAGAATCACCCATAAAGTATTAGAAGTCTTATGAGATTCTAATTAAAAGCCAAATAGTGAAATTTAGCGAAAATATAAAATTTGAAATAAGTAATTTTTTTTATTGAGGGTTGTAGAGAATCTCGTTAGAAACATTTAGTAGAAAACCTCGTCGAAATTCGAGTTATAACGAACAAGTTATGACCAATCGAAGATCCGTGACAAATCCGACAAACACTATGTCGTGTAAAAATTTAGTTTTCGATAAACTACTTTTTTAGCCTTAGTGATCTAAATGAAAGTTGTAGAACTCATGAAAATAATGAACTTTCATTTAAAGAAATTTTAAATATGACTTCGTAGGACGAAGTTATGGTTTTTCTAAATTTCGAACTAGCAGTAGACAGCTAGAAACTCGAAATAAAGATCGAACGATATTTAGCCGATATAACCTAAACGAAAATCGAATGTCTCGTCAATACTAGTACAACTGTAACACGCGTATTGACTACATTTATTTTACAACATTAGTTATGGAGTATTATATTTTGGTACGTCATAAAATAATATCTATTATATTTTGCAAATATCACATATTCAGATTTTATATAAATTCAGAATTTTATAATAATTATATTGCATGTATTTAACAAAATGGATTTGTTATCTCAATAAAAACAATTCATATATTAATATATATAGTTAAGGTTTAAAATCGAACACATTTTTATTGTTGAGGGGTAATATATGTAAAAGATTTAAGAAATGTAAATTGTTCAATTAATATATACACACGTAATTAATATATGCAGGATGGATGCAAAATGTGCGTACATTTCTATTTGTTGTCAAAATTATAAAGGATTGCTTAATAGGGAGGAAAAATAAATAGTCAGCATAATATGTGTCATTAAATTGAGAAGTCAGTGCATTCATGGACACATAGGTGTTAGTTTGTGAGGTGAGTAAGCTTTAACATAGTAATCAAAATTGTAGTATAAATAGGAGCATCCGGTTTGAATATTGAAGATACCATTTTTAACATAGAGATATTACAATAGAGGACGCTTTCACTTTAATATAGCAAAAAGCCCATTTTTTCAATAAATCTTCCGGTTTTCAACGACAAAACTCTATTATTGTAATGAAATGTTGCATAAATTACTATTTTAACCTTCGGCTATTTCAAGGTGAGTTCAATATATAGGAACAATTGTATGTTATGTGTTATATATGCTATGTGCTTTTCAGTATTATTATTCCAGGTTATTTTCCTGTGTTATTTTATTCGCTATTTTTATACCAAAAGTAATACCATTGACCATGTGATCAGTGAAAGGACTTAGATTCACATTGGTACTGGTACGTAGCCTCTGGCCATGTAGAACATGTCTCCGTAAGAGAATGACTTCTATTCTATAGCATTGGCAAATGGTTAGACATGGCTATAAGCTTGAAATCTACCAAGATATTAATCAGAAATCTTATGTCTTCTGTGCCATTTGGGCCGAAGTTTTATTGATGTATATCAAGTATGGAAATTGTTATGTCTCATTGATTGTATACCTTTGAATCAAGTCATTGTTTGATATGGAAAGCTTAACACATGATTCATATGCCTTTGTTGCCCCTTGATTCTCTTTGCTTCTGCTATATTGAAGTATATATATGACATAACATTATATTGTATCTATTATTGAACTCAGAAAGCATCACCGCTTACCCTATCAATGTTTAACCATTGCAGGTGATAAGTAACCAGTATAATCATATATTGTTGAAAGAATTAGAATAGTTTGTAATAATACTTTCGTACTTCAGTTTATGTTTGTATAAATTACAATATCCTGGGTAGTTATGTAGTACATAATACTTTGTAATAGTCGGTTTGTATCCAATAGGTTGTAACCTCTTTATCAATATAAAATATTCCTTTTATGAATATGCAAGTAACATGTTTTGGAGTAATAATATTGTGAAGTATGAAAGTTTGGGTCTTTCAGACATACGAAAGTTTGGGTCTTTCAATGAAGCTGCCCGAAATACTTACAGGATGTAAAGGATGGCAAGGTGAAGCCAACCGCGGCAGGTATTTACATTATCTTATCTAATAACTCAACATATTCTCGTTCTTGGGTCCTTGATACAAGATGTGTATTTCACATTTGTTCTGATTTGCAAGGGCTGAAAAGAAGTGAGGATGTGGAGCATGGAAGGATTCATGGGGAATAGGCGATCGTCACTTGTCACTAATATTGGAGTTTGTGGCTTAGTGCTTAGTAGTGGGTTAGGATTAGATTTAATAAATTGTTGCAACTCATCAGAAATGACAAGAAACATTATTTCATTACATGATTTATTTAAGCACGGATTTAGATATTCTTTCAATGATGAGAATGGTTCTATTTCATTTTATAAAAATGGTGGTTTTTATTATGAAGCTGTACATTGTGATGGTGTGTATGAAACTGTGACGATTCTAGACGATTTAGGTAATAGTGTTTTTCAAATTGATTCGTCTAATGGTATAGAAAAATCATTTGTGTGGCATTGTCATCTTGGATACGTTAACAAGAAACACATTACCCAACTCCAAAATGGTGGAGTTTTGGAATCATTTAAATTAAGGTCAGATGATACATGCAAATCTTGTCAATTGGGTAAGATGACAAAATCACCTTTCACTGGTTCTTGTGAAAGATGTCAAGGATTGTTGGATCTCATACACACAGATGTGTGTGGACCCTTCAGATCCACCATAATGGATGCAAATCGATTCCATGTGACTTTTACTGATGATTAAGCAGATATGGCTATATCTACCTAATCAAGCATAAGTCAGAAGCCTTTGAAAAGTTCAAATAGTTCAAGCAAGAAGTCAAGAATCAATTGGGAAGGAAGATAAAGATGCTTAGATCTGATTGAGGTGGTGAGTATCTTAGTATCGAGTTCCACGACTACCTCAAGGAATGTGGAATAGTTTGACAATTACACCTCCCAGGAAACCACAATTTAATGGTGGCACTGATAGGCATAATCGAACCTTGTTGGACATGGTTCGTTCCATGATGAGTAGAGCTTCTCTTCCAATCTCATTCTAGAGGCATGCCTTAGAGACTACCAACTACATTCTTACTATTTTCCCAACTAAGAAGGTTGCCAAAACACCTCACGATAAGTGGACATGAAAGATTCCTTCGTTAGCACATATCAAGGTTTGGGGGTGTCAAACTTTCATTAGACGAGAGACTCACGACAATCTTGAAACTCGATGGGAGAGATGTATTTTCGTCGGGTATCCACATAAGTCTTTTGGATATTTTTTCTACAGACCTAGTGAGAACGTGGTCTTTGTAGCACGAAGGGGCGTCTTTCGCGAGAGAGATCTCATATGCAAAGAGGATAGTGGGAGTACCATTGATATTGAAGAGATTCAAGAGTCAAACAATGAAGGAACCTATGAAGATGTTAGGGTTTAACCTGAGGAAAAAATTCAAGTTGAAACAGTTGACGAATCATTACCTCTTAGGCATTCCAGTGGAGTTAGAATGCTACATGAGTTCTATGGTTTCCATATTACTATAGATGGTGATACGTTTATCAGTGATAGTACACTAGTAAAATTAGATGAACCTTCTAACTACAAGGAAGCCATGGTAGGCCTTGTGTCACACCCCCAACTTGCGGCGGAAACACTGGGCGGTGTAACTTCATATTTGTATCACAATTATATACATTACATTGAACAATGCTAAAGAATTTTATAAACTACATACCTTTTATTGATGATCGACATTTACATTATTATTGTTTCCTAGTATTTATTACATAGTATCTGACTATTGCATGCGTCTTATATGTTCCATACCAACAGGAAGGATAATAGTAAAACTTCTCCCGTTCGAGAAATATTTAGATTATCAAGTTTCTGAAAACACACACATTTTGAAAATACGTCAACATAAAGTTGGTGAGTCCACAAGTTTTGACTCCATGTAAAATAGTACTTTTTCCCAAGTTGGAAAAAGTATAAAACATAGTATAAAACAGTCATCCTGACTCATACTTATCTTCAATATATAGTATATATCCTAGGTATAATAGTTTACTTATTAAATAAGTTATATACTATAACGCCCGCGTTTCTAGGCTAAACATTAGTATGATGATTGAATAGTTAGGGTCAACAAATGTAACTTATTTTGCAGTAATAAAAAGGAATTATTTGAGTATTATGTGAATTATGTTAATTTATGTGCCTTATAGTTGTTTATAATGATATAATCAATTAAGAAAGAAAATAAGCATCAAAAATAAAATGTTAGATAAACCCGATATCTATGAAGAAAGTTGTAGTGTTCGTCACAAGGATTCCGAAGATATAAAGAACGCCGAAATCCGAGTTAAAACGAAGAAGTTATGACCTGCCGAAGTTTTACGGCTAAACCGACACGACATCGCGTAACATAAAAAGTGAATTTTTGACAAATTACTTTTTATCTTTAGTGATCTAAATGAAACTTGTAGCATAATTTAAACCGAGAGCATGCATAAAAAGAACATCCAAATTTGACTTCGCATGAGGAAGTTATGAATTTTCTATGATTTAGCATAGTTGTGCACAGCCCGGAATTCGAATTTTAGATCGATCGATTTTAGCTGACACAACCTAAATGAGAATTGAAGATTTCATTAATAGGAACTCAACGATAAAAAACAATCGAAAACGGAGTCCGTATGTAGAAGATATAAATTTTACACGGTCGTTTAACAACGTAATCTTCTCATATTGTTAAATTTAAAATCGGTTAAGAATTAGCCGATGGAGTCAAAAGGAAAGTTGTAGATCTTGTCAATACCTACGCGTGGATATAAAGAACATCAAAATAAAGCTCGTATGTGAAAGTTATGATTTTTTAAAATTGGTGTTTATACCTATGTCCGGTTTCACATGTCAGCACCAGGCGAAGCCTTGGGGCCTACGCAAAGCTCACGATGTGAGAGCTAAGTCTCACAACGTCAGAGGACCCATACATCCTATAAATAGAGGCGTAGATCACCCCCAAAACTCACACAAAAACCATTCTTTCTCTCTTGTTACCCCCAAAATCTCTCTTCCATTCCCTTATACTTCCTAAGTGCTAGAGGCAAGTCCTGGAGCGCCCAAATGCTCCAAGAAAAAGAGTTTTTCGATTCAAAATTTTCAAGGAAACCTCCCGGTTTCGTTGAAACAAAGCATTGTCGAAGTTGGAATCACCACCTTATCAAGTGAGTGCATAGTTACTTTCATCTTACACATAGATAAGAAATATTTTATATAAAGTACATGCTATGTATGCATATTTACTTGAGATCTGTGCGAGATGAAAGATTTAAACTTCTTTGTTTTCAGATCTAAACTGTATATGTATTTTTTTCAGATCTAAATCGTATATGTATTTTGTTTTCATATCTGAACCTTTTCTTCAGATCTAGACCGTATATGTATTTTGTTTTCAGATTTGAACCTTTTCTTCAGATCTAAATCGTATATGTATTTTGTTTTCAGATTTGAACCTTTTCTTCAGATCTAAAACTATAGATATATTTTATATCTACAAATACGTTGGGTAGAACATGGGTAGATAAATGATGAGGGATGAAAGATTATATAGATGAATATTGGTAGTTGCGCCATAACTTGTAGATGTTTTTGAACTACGATGTACTCTAAACATCCTAGCAGCTGCACAAAAGGATAATATCGGTAGTTGCACCTACTAGAGAACATCCTAATCCTGGTAGTTGCGCCTAAATGATAATATTGGCAGTTGCGCCTAATAGATAACATTGACAGTTGCGCCATAAGCAAAGATGAACTTGTGCCTATTCCTTAGGAATGAAAAAGTGAATGATAGATGATTCTTAGGGTAGATCCTTAAGAGTAAAGAAGATAACGGGAATGGGTAATTGGGTGTATTGTATGATGTTTAAAAATAATAACTATATTATTGTGGGTTGAAAACCGTATGTACTCACCAGGTTTCCCAACCTGACCCACTCAGTTTAGTTGTATCACACGTGTCGATATAAAGCTACACTACACTAAGAGATTAAACAGATGTAGATCACGAGTGTAAATGAATGTAAGTTTTGTTTATGCTTATGTTTCTGTATTGATGTTGACATCCCAAACATTTAAAATAAATAAAAAATATTTCTTCAGAAATGCTTTGATAACATATTTATCATGTTTTTCTGGGAACAAAATTCTGCAGCACTTTTCTTTAAAAGTAGACTCTTATTTTAAAAAAATGAAGCATAAACAAATCGGACTTTTCTGTCCGTGAAAATGGGGATGTCACAGTTGGTATCAGAGCATTAGTTTAAGCGAACTAGGAGTTTGTAGTATTTCTAGACTTAAACTTTGAATGCTAAGCGATGATTGTAAGATGAGTGTCTGCTACATGTTAGACATGAGCACTAGTTTATTTTAGGAAAGATGCCTAAAATGCTTTTATGTGTTAAATGCTTTATGTTTGTCGTATATGCTATTATTTGTTCGGATCTATGGTCTGTTGCTGACCAGATCTGGAAACTTTACATGTTTAGGATTCTAAGCATTCGATTACGATATTAGAACTAGCATGTAACGTTTCAGAGTGATAAGGAGGATTTAAACACCAATCGTAAGTAAACATCTAATTTCACCTACTTTGGTGTATAGATCAACATAGTGGGAACCCAAAGCGGAGCTAGACACGCGAATGAAAACAAGAATCAGCGACCTCAACCCCAAGTGATTGAGCAAGTGCCAATAGTAGAAGCTGCACCTGAGTCAGTCACGATGGTTGGAGTACAAGTCATGATTCGGGCTACGATGGATGAACATAAGGAAGAAATGAGGAAATTGTTGCTGAACAACAGGGATGAACCTTTGATACCTATTGAATAATCAGAACTAAATGACGGATAGTCAGAGGAAAGGAATTACAGTTGCACTGTCAGTCAAGTTGAACCCCTAGTGGCAAGAAGGAATGACCCAGAGAGTAGAATAATTGAGATGGACGTATGTATAAGAACTTCTTGGGTGCCAGATCACCAAGTCTTTACGGAAGCCCAAATTTGGTAGAGATTATGGACTGGATGGTATTTGAAAGCTGCAACTGTAGCGACAAGCAGAAAACCGTCTTTGCGGTCAAACAACTGAAGACCGGAGTTTTAAGGTGGTGGAAGTTATTGGCGGATATAATGCCATGAGGAGAAGCTTTGAAGATATCTTAGGAAGCATTCATGGAGCAGTTGCAAATGCAGTACTGCTCCGAAATAGATCTAATAGATGTAAACAATGGGTTCCAGAACTTGAAGAAGGGGAGAATGAGCATTGATGACTATGCTAATGCATTCACTGAGAAGATGAAGTTATTTCCATACTTGGTGCCGACTGAACTCTCCATGATAGAGAAGTTTGCTAATAGATTTCCATCAGAATTTGGCCCGATAGTCAAAATAGCAAGCACGTTGAAGGCAACCATTAGAGCAGCCAAGAATGTTGAGACCCAGTTAAGAGAAATAGGTCTGTAGAGAACCGAAGTGGGTGAGAAAAGGAAGTCGATGGATCCTCAAGGTCCAACGAGAAAAGAAAATTCTCAAAGTCTGGTTCGAAGAAGTTTGAAGGAGGAGAGGTGAAGTAAGATGGTGCGATAAGTGCAAGAAGAAACACTCAGGAAAATGTGGTGAGAAGGTGACATGTTTCAAGTTTGGGAAGGAGGAGGAGGTGAAGTAAGATGGTGCGATAAGTGCAAGAAGAAACACTCAGGAAAATGTGGCGAGAAGGTGACATGTTTCAAGTGTGGGAAGTCCGGGCATTACGCCAATGAGTGTACATTCAACAAAAGGGTGTGTTAGGGATGTAATGAAGAAGGGCACTTTAAGCAAGACTGCCCAAAGAGGGAAGGTGCTACAAAGCAAAATGCACCACCAAAGGTGAAGGCAAAGGCATTCCATATGATCCTTGACGAAGCATATGACAATGCAAGGAACCATGAATGAGGAATCATATTCAAAGATCAAGTTATGAAGTAGCCGTGCGAATAGTATCAGGAGGTGTAGACTATTAAAGGCATAGTATAGGTTGAACTTTAACATCTATGTAATCATTTCAAGAAGTAATATAAGCCTTGGTTTTGTTATTTGGTGCGTCGAGTTGTTATGTGATTTTCTTGCATGGTGACTTGGAAAACCACGAAACAATACTTGGGACGAGTATGAGTAGGTGAATGGTAGTAGAGGCCTATACTAGCAAAAGCACATGACTCACACTTGGATCAGGGAAGGTCACAAGGTTACCAAGAAGCTAGTAATTGATTCCATTTTGTTCATATCTGTCATTAACATCGTTTTGGTAATAACTAAGAAGGTGATTGTTATTCCGACCCTAGTGGTCATATCAAATTGAGTCCAACTAAGATAAGTATGTTACATGGTTTATAGAACCAAGTTCAATGTAGCATCTGAATTAAGCAAGAAGATTTAACTGAAAGATAATCAAAGAAATCAATAGAAGTTGTCTCAACGACTATGGAAAGCATCAAGAAAGCTCGGGATGAAGCTTTAGAGAAGAATAACTGAAAGGAAGAACGTTTAGGCAAAACGTTGGCATTCGGTACGGATAATCAAGGATTAAAGGTATTCCAAGATAGAATATGGGTTCCCAAGATGGGTGGAGTAAGAGATCTGCTAATGGAAGAAGTGTTGGATAAGGTGTCTAAGTCCATAACTATTTCTGGTATGTACTTGACCCGACCCGGCATGGTCCATTTGGGTTGCATGGCACCATGCAATTGGATATACTAAATGAGAGAAATAACACTTGGAGATTATTAATATATTATAAGTTCTAATATATTAATAATACTATTTGATTAGTTTGATCAAGAATTAATTTAGAATTAATTAAGTGATCAAAAGATAACTAATTAAATATATGGGATGATTATGTAAATCATCCATATCTTGTATAGTGGGCTAAGAGGCTCCATGGATTATCAAGTTGGGTTCCACCCATAGGATGCTCCATAGGAGTTACAAACCCATGGGTCATGGAAATGAAGAGTCATGACACATTAGGGTTTACATGGTGTAACCCTAGATGTGTCAACACTATATAAGAATCCTATTCTCCACCAAAATCGGTTACACATATGAAACAAGAAGGCTAGGCCGATTTCAAGAAGTGTGCATTCTCTCAAAAGTCTTTCCAAGAGCATTTGGTGTTGTGTGAAGCATTTGAGGCATCACACTTGGGGTGCTAGGCTCACAAGGTTTCAAGGAACATAAGCAACAACAAGGTAAGTTATTCTATCTTTCATTCAAGTTAAAAATTGTTCCCCATGTATGCTAGATAGGAATATAACCTTGGAATTCAACTTTGCATGATAATTAGACAAACATAGATCCAAGGTTATTAGGGTTGCATGTACACTTAGGAAGTGTTAGAATGCTCAAAACCCAGCAGTGGTATCAGAGCCTAGGCTTGTTTGTTTGTTATTTGTGCTAAAAAGTTGAAAAAAGTCAAAAAACTTGCTGTCTGCCTGATGAATTCGCCGAGTCCATGGGGGGACTCACCGAGTTCACTTGTATCTTCAACCTACTCGTCGAGTAGGTTCATGCACTCGGCGAGTAGGAGCCACAGAGTGCAGATTTTCGACTTTAGTTGCTGGAAATGGACTAGAAACATTACCCTAAACTGTTTTGGTACTTGAAAACTTGTTTTAGATGGTGTAATGTCTTTGCTAATTCATTTACAACAACTAGTTATCAAAATTACAAAGTTTTAAGTGTAGTTTTGATTTATGAAAGTGTTTATATTCATGTTCTTGTTCTTATGATGTTTAGATGATCATATGAATTATTTGTAACCTATGTGGTAGATTAATTCTTGATCATAATGTGTTTTAATGGAGTCCATAACTTGTCCCCAAGTTATGGAAAACCAAAAGTCACTTGAATTAAAACCATTAAAAGAACACAAGAGTTAGAAAAATGAAGAGTCTTCATTTTTATTACTCTATTAAACTCATAAGTTACAAGAAATGAAAAGTTTTGAAAGTTTACAAAACTTGCCGTCAAGTTTTGGAACAAGTAAAGTCTTGTTAAAACTTTAGTTCCAACCCTTAGAATTTTAAAAGTTAAAATTCAACCCTTATACTTCTATTATTATAATTTAATAATTTTATATATATATATATATGTATAAGAACAAAGTCGTCTTACCGCTAGTACGCCTCATTCATGAAGCCGGTCTCTAAGGTGGGTATAAGGTTGTTGCCTATAAAATGGCAACTTAATGGGTGTCCACTCTCACCCACCGCTTGCTTGACTGGTGGAGGGTCGTTAGCCGAACGGGTAGGACAATGACTTATAAATTCTCATTAAAAGTATGATGAATATTATAAAGTAACTAAATGTTTTATTAAATTCCCAATCTTAGTTACTTTAGGAAAAATGTGAATAAGGTGCTAATCCATGAAATTACACTTTACACTTTGTTTAAGTCGTTGGTGAAGCGTGTGTGGTTAACCGGCACACTAACTTGGACTTAACAAGGTAGGTAAAAGGGTGACTTAAGGTTTATTATAGTATCGGTGGAGCGTGTGTGGTTTACCGGCACATCGATTGAGTGATAAACTTTAAGGGTACCAAGTGATTTGCATGGTTACTTCACACCTCATTTTGTGATCCTCGGTATCCCAGTCACAAAACTTGGAGGGCACACTCGAGATTGAAACATGCATTTGAAAAGTTCATTGAATCTCAAAGAATCTAGGAATTTCTAAGAACCAATCAAAAACCTAATATTTAATATTTCGGTTTTCGTGGTGGAAATTGGTGAATCGTCATTCACCTACCTTTCAAATATGTTATAGCTTGGATTACGACATACCTCTTCTAAGTTATAATATATTGTGATTGGATCCTAGCCTTAATATTACATTTGGGTGTATTATTAAGGACTTTCTTAATATCTAAACTAATCTTGTCCTCTTCCTTCAGATGTCTTCAAACAATGCTGCTTCTGGCTCTAATCCAAATGGCTCCTTTATCCTTATGAACTTGTGTGGGAAAGTCACTTTTGATGGATCCAGCTTCAATGAGCGGATCAGAAACATCAGGATGATTACCCGCTACGAGGACAAAGAATATGTCCTTGACAAGGAGCTTAAGGAGATTGATGAGACCACTGCAACTCCTCACGAGATCGCTGATCTTCAGGCACATGAAAGGGATAAACTCCAAAAGTCCTATGAGGATTTCTACCCTTATGAAATGCACCAAGATCTGATGGAAAGATACCATCAAAGTGCACGACAAGAGAGGTATGAAATCATCTGCTCCATGATAACAACGTTGATGAAGGACAGGGAATCCGTTACGAGCCACATGCAGAAAATGCAAAGGTATGTGGATCAATTGCCGAAGCTTAATGTGAACTTCCATGAGGAGCTTGCAATAGATATCATTTTGCGCTCCTTACCATCGTGCTATGATCAATTCCGCATGACATATCACATGAATAAGGAAGAGGTCACACTCAGCAAACTTCAGGGACTTCTCAAGACCGCTGAAACAGGTCTTAAGGGGAAGTCGGTTGTTAACAGTCCTACTCCAAACTCCACTCCGGTTTTGGCAATCGGGAAATGTCGAGGGAAGAAGAGAAAGAGTTCTTCGAAGGGTACCAAGGTTAGGACCCTTGATGGCTCTTCTTCAAGTGGAACCAAGAAAGGTTTCGTCACTCCTTCTTCTGACCCAAAAGAGGCTGAATGCTTCTATTGCCATGAAAAATCACATTGGAAGCGGAACTGCCCAAAATACCAGCAAGATGTGAAGGATGGGAAAGTTAAACCCAACCATGCAGGTATTTACACTATCATTTCTAATAACTCACCCCATTCTAAATCTTGGGTCCTTGATACCGGTTGTGGTATTCACATTTGTTGTGACTTGCAGGGACTAAGAAGAAGTGAGAATGTGGAGCAAAGAAGAATAAACTTAATCATGGGGAATAGGAAAGTTACACCTGTCACCAAGATTGGAGTTTATACTTTATCGCTAAGTAGTGGGTTAAATTTAGATTTGACTAAATGTTGTTATTCGCCAGAAATGGCAAGAAATATTATTTCCTTTCATGCATAGTATAAACAAGGTTTCACCTTTTCATTTGATAATGAAGTTGGTTCGATTAATGCTTTCTTTAATAATGTTCTTTATTTTAAAGCATTACCTTGTGATGGTGTGTATGAAGCTGTATCTGTTGTAGATAACTTAGGAAATAATGTTTTGTGTATTGATTCTCCTAATAATAATAACTTGGATAAAGCATCATTATGGCATTGTCGTCTTGGACATATAAGCAAGAAACGCATAGGCCAACTCCAAAAGGATGGAGTCTTGGAGTCGTTTGACCTAAAGTCAGATGATAGTTGTGAATCATGCTTACTTGGAAAAATGACAAAGTCATCCTTCACAGGCTCGTGTGAGAGGGGTGAAGGTTTGTTGGACCTTGTACACACGGATGTGTGTGGACCATTCAAACATGCTACAAGGGATGCTAATCATTATTATTTGACGTTTACTAATGATTACAGTAGATATGGATATATTTAATTAATCAAGCATAAGTCAGAAACCTTCGAAAGGTTTAAGGAATTTAAACAGGAAGTCGAGAATCAATTGGGCAGGAACATTAAGATACTTCGATCCGATCGAGGTGGTGAGTATCTTAGTTCAGAGTTCCTCGACTATCTAAGGGAATGAGGGATTGTCTCACAATTGACACCTCCCAGGACACCACAGTTGAATGGTGTGGCTGAGAGGCGTAATCGAACCTTGTTAGACATGGTTCATTCCATGATGAGTCGAGCTTCGCTACCAATCTCATTCTGGGGGTATGCCTTAGAGACTGCCGCACACATCCTTAATCTAGTCCCTACAAAGAAAGTTGCCAAAACTCCTCACGAGATGTGGACTGGTAAAGTACCCAAACTAGACCACATCAAGATTTGGGGTTGCGAGGCTTTCGTGAGATGCGAGACTCATGATAAGCTCGAACCTCGAAGCGAGAGGTGTATTTTCATCGACTACCCACAACAATCCTTTGGTTACCTCTTCTACAGACCTAGTGATAATGTGGTCTTTGTAGCAAGAAGAGGAGTCTTTCGAGAAAGATAGTTTATAAGCCAAGGAGACAATGGGAGGCAAATTGATCTTGAAGAAATTCAAGAGTCAAGTGGTGAAGGAACTTCAAACACTAGCCCTCAACTTGAGGAGGAAAATCCTGTTGAGCCAATTGACAAATCTGTACCTCTGAGGCGTTCCACGAGAGTTAGGAGTGCACCTGAGCATTACTATGGTTTCCATATTTCTGCAGAAGGTGAGACACTTATTAGTGATGGGACACTAGTAGGTCTGGATGACCCTAACAGCTACGAGGAAGCCATGGCAGGCCCCAAGTCTGCTAAACGGAAAGAGGCTATGGATAGCGAGATACAATCCATGTATGACAATCAAGTTTGGAACTTGGTTGAGAATGTACCAGGTCGTAAGACTGTAGGGTGCAAATGGATCTTCAAGAAGAAGACCGACATGGATGGTAATGTACACACTTATAAGGATCGACTGGTCGCAAAGGGCTTCTCTCAAATTCCTGGAGTGGATTATGATGAGACCTTTTCTCCAGTAACCAAGATTAAGTCTATTAGGGTTATGTTAGCCATAGTTGCATTTCATGACTATGAAATTTGGCAAATGGATTTCAAAACCGCTTTCCTTAATGGAAAGTTGGCTGAAGATGTTTACATGAGTCAGCCAGAAGATTTTGTCAGCAACGAGTACCCTAGTGGAGTGTGTAAGCTTGAGAAATCCATTTATGGATTAAAGCAAGCACCTCGCAGATGGAAGCTTTTCTTTGATGAAAAGGTCAAGGAATTTGGCTTTTCTAGGAGTGAAGATGAATCTTGTGTGTATGTCAAGGCTAGTGGGAGTATAGTTAGGTTTTTGGTATTGTATGTGGATGACATACTACTCATAGGAAATGACATCCCAACCCTGCAGGAAGTTAAGTCCTGGCTTGGGAAGTGTTTCTCTAGGAAGGACCTAGGAGAAGCTGCCTATATTCTAGGGATAAGGATCTTGAGAGATTGGAGTAAAAGACTAATTGGACTTAGTCAGAGTACCTACTTGGATAAGGTGCTGAAGAGATTCAGCATGCAAGACTCCAAAAAAGGAGAGTTACCCATCCAAAGTAACGCCAGATTGAGTAAGACACAAAGCCCTAGCACTGAGGCTGAGATAGCAGAAATGAGTCGAATACCTTATGCTTCGGCTGTAGGATCGATCATGTATGCTATGACGTGTACTCGACCTGATGTAGCCTTTGCCCTAAGCATGGTTAGCAGGTTTCAGGGGAACCCTGGCAAGGCACACTGGACTGCGGTAAAGAATATGCTCAAGTACCTACGGAGAACTAAGGATTGGGTCCTTACCCTCGGTGGGAGTGATGACTTGAGAGTTATAGGGTATAGTGATGCTAGCTTCCAGACCGATAGGGATAATTTCCGCTCTCATTCGGGTTGGGTCTTTACCTTAAACGGAGGAGCAATTTCTTGGAAGAGTTCCAAGTAAGAGACAGTGGTTGATTCAACTTGTGAATCAGAGTATATTGCAGAAAGCGAGGCGGCAAAGGAGGCTATATGGCTAAAGAACTTCATCGGAGACCTTGGAGTTGTTCCAGCTACTAAAGAGCTAATGGAAATTTTCTGTGATAGTGAAATCGTTGTTGCCTTAGCCAAGGAACCAAGGGATCACGGGAGATACAGACACATCGACAGAAAATACCATTTTATCAGACATCGAATAGAAGAAGGACTCCTCGTGGCAAAGAGGATATCATCGGATGAGAACCCAGCAGATCCCCTCACGAAGGGACTGACTCGGGTTAAGCATCTCCAGCATGCTCGGAGCATAGGGCTGAAGGATGATATTAGATTTAGTAGTTAGATAACCTCGAAATTTGCAAAGTGTAATTGACATTAGATGATGAATAAAATGCGTTTTATTTATGAGTAAAGTGTTGCTATCTCTTGTCGATCGTTTACTATATTTCTTTTGCATGTTTTGACTTCTAGAATAATCTTGTTTGGTATAACATATTATTCAAACCTCCACAGTCGGTCATATGTCGGAAGTAGGTATGAATCAAGACTGTCACTCATGATTGGTTGCAGAGGTCTACGGTGTTGGACAAGGCTACAACAATCATGAGTGCTCATAAGTTCTGAGCATTGGAAACAACCCACGCTCAGTGGAATCACTTCATGGAATTCTATCTCGAGTGATCGTGAGACGGTAATATCATATAAGTCATCAAACCTAGAGATATGATCTGTTACTTACAAGTTGGTTATGCATTGATTGTACGAAAACGCATTAGTAACTCGATGTCATAAAACGTGCTTTTGTGTATAATTCAATGAGTGGTAGAACAAACATATGAGTCGAAGTTTATATGTTCCTTCTTGGATTAGAAGTTGATATCTGGGCCCCTCGATGATTTTGTTTTGACCTATGTACCGGGCCCGGTCAGAACTAAGTTGATGTGTTCACTTAAGTTCTTTGTCAAACAAATCGGAAATCGGGAAACAAACTGCTGGACAATAAGTAAGACATTGTTCCATGTATTTGTCCGGCTGATATCTAGAACAGAGGATTATATGATCACTTATCTTAAATGGCGTACCATCATCTTCTCAGTTCCGAGAAACCTTGAAAAGAGCTACGATTGCCGATCGGTTCTTGAAGTCATACTTGCAGTAATAGTTATTAGACTTATCCAAGTGGGAGACTGTTGGATAAGGTGTCTAAGTCCATAACTATTTCTAGTATATACTTGACCCGACCCGGCATGGTCCATTTGGGTTGCATGGCACCATGCAATTGGATAGACTAAATGAGAGAAATAATACTTGGAGATTATTAATATATTATAAGTTCTAATATATTAATAATATTATTTGATTAGTTTGATCAAGAATTAATTAAGTGATCAAAAGATAACTAATTAAATATATGGGTTGATTATGTAAATCATCCATATCTTGTATAGTGGGCTAAGAGGCTCCATGGATTATCAAGTTGGGTTCCACCCATAGGATGCTCCATGGATGCTCCATGAGAGTTACAAACCCATGGGTCATGGAAATGAAGAGTCATGACACATTAGGGTTTACATGGTGTAACCCTAGATGTGTCAACACTATATAAGAATCCTATTCTCCACCAAAATCGGCTACACATATGAAACAAGAGGGCTAGGTCGATTTCAAGAAGTGTGCATTCTCTCAAAAGTCTTTCCAAGAGCATTTGGTGTTGTGTGAAGCATTTAAGGCATCACACTTGGGGTGCTAGGCTCACAAGGTTTCAAGGAACATAAGCAACAACAAGGTAAGTTATCCTATCTTTCATTCAAGTTAAAAATTGTTCCCCATGTATGCTAGATAGGAATATAACCTTGGCATTCAACTTTGCATGATAATTAGACAAACATAGATCCAAGGTTATTAGGGTTGCATGTACACTTAGGAAGTGTTAGAATGCTCAAAACCCAACAAGAAGCTCACTGGAAGCACTAAAATGTATAAGGATCTGCAACCCTACTATTGGTGGCCGACGATGAAGCTCGATGTTGCAAAGTATGTGGCTGAGTGTGTAACATGTGCGAGAGTTAATATACAACACCAGAAACCGTATGGGTGTTTGGAACCTTTACCTATAACCATGGGTAAATAGGAAGACATACCATGGATTTTATAACTAAACCGCTCAGGACGAAGAACAGTCACGATATGATTTGGGTAGTTGTTGATCGTTTCACTAAGAGTTCACACTTTATAGCAGCCAATGAGAGATGGTTGATAGATAAGCTTGCAAATGCTTAAGTGAAGGAAGTTGTAAGTCTTCACGGTGTTCCCTAATGATTGTATCAGATCGTGATATTCATTTCACATCAAGGTTTTGAAGGAGTCTACAAGAGGAAATGGGTACGAAGTTGTGTTTAAGTACAACTTACCATCCACAGTCTGATGATCAGAGCGAAATAATGATTCAAACACTGGAAGATATCCTAAAAGCATGTACCCTAGAGTTCCAAGGTACCTATGATGAGCACTTACCCCTGGTAGAGTTTTCCTACAACAATAGTTACCATTCGAGCATCAAGATGGCACCTTACCAAGCTTTGTCTGGATAGAAGTATCGTCCACTGTCTTGTTGGCTTGAGGCTGGAGAAATGTAACACCTGCAAACCAAAAGGCTAATTAAGGAAAGATATAATGAAAATTGAAGGTCTACTCAGCGAGTCCTAGGGGGACAACTCGATGAGTTGAAATAAGTTTTTGGGACGCAGGTTGAGAAACCAACTCGACGAGTTGGGGAGGACCAACTTGACGAGTTGGTCTGGGTTTGGGAAAACCCTAGATTCGGGGTCTTGTACCCTATTTAAGCATCTTAATCCCCACTTTATGGCCCCATTTCCAGCCTCTAAGTCCCAAACCCTAATCCACAAAACCCTAGATCTTTGTGTGAGTTTCTGAGCCATTTGTTAGTGAGCTTTGGGTATTTGAAGCTTGTGAAGAAGAGGAGAAGCTTGGAGATTCAGAAGAGAGTAGTAGATCCAGAAGCAACACCTTATCCCCTCCATTATTTGGTAAGCAAGTCTCAACCTTGCCTAGTGGTTTGATATATCTCTTTCTTTTCACTTTCAGGGGGGTTTTGGTCCAAGAAGCTTGACCCTTGGGTTTTGGATGTCCCAAGCAAGGATCCCTTCAGATCTGGAATCATTAAGGGTTGTTAAGGCATAAAGGTGCAAAATTTATGCCATTGGATCCCTCACACAAGCTTTAAGGTGTTATATTGGCCTTTTAAGCCCAAAAGGGCCATGTATGGAAGAAAAGTATGAGACTTTACGTGTTCAAATGATGTTTAAGGCCTAGATCTCGGTTTTCATGCTTTGTTTTTTAGTAATAATGCCATTTGACAATGATCTATGTCCTAAAGAGCCAGGGTATTAGATAAACCCATTAGTAGCGGGTAAAGTTGGAAACTTTACCCTTGATCTGGAGAATAGCGGCTTAATCTGATAAGTTGGAAACTTTACCCTTGATCTGGAGAATAGAAGAAGTATGGAGTCTTGATCTGGAGAATAGGGGCTTAATCTGATAAGATGGCCTAAACAGACAGAGGGACTCGACGAGTCCAGAGAGGGACTCAACGAGTTGAGTCGTGATGTCCCGATTTTTATACCGGGCAGAACTCGACGAGTCTGAAGAGGGACTCAACGAGTTGACTCATTCAGACACGACTATGAGTAGTGAAGGAACTCGGCGAGTTAAGTCAACTCGGGGTGTTGGCTTTAAATTCGACCAGGCATTGACTTTGACTTTGACCAGGGGTAAAATGGTCATTTTACCCTAAGAAGGATTATCTGTTCTTGACTAATTATTATGTTTGTAATGATAGCTCAGGGAGTCGAGTGATTAGCAGTTTGGGGATCTTCTAGCTAGCAACGAGAGGTTTATTCACGGGATTCTGCAGTAAGCTTGTGAGGTGAGTTTTCTCCATTAGGAGCGAGTCAAAGGCACCAATGCCGACCCATTTATGATGTTAGTGTATACCTAATTTAGATCTGATGTCAGGGTTAGCCCGATGTATTTGATATGCTTCTGGATTTCGGTCCGATGCCAGGAGAGGCCCGAGGAAGGTTATTACGTTTGTTTCCGAACTACGGTTCGATGTCGGGTGGTACCCGAGGAAGGAATGCATGTTTAGTTATATTTGTTGTCTTTGTGATACTTGTATGTGCCTGGTAGGGAGGTGACTGTGGGCAGGGGCCCGTATCTCATCACTAGATAAGTGTGGATGGGGTTCCATATCTCATTATTAGCAGAGTAGAGGTAGGGCCCAAGATAGGCAGAGACTTGAGACTTGTAGTTATAGTGTTGTGTTTGTCTGTTATATATTATCATGATTATATGTTATTGTTTGTATGTGTATAGCGGGCGGGGCCAATAGACTGACAGAGCTTAATAGAAACCGATATGTATACCGAGTGGGGCCTGATGCCGGATTCGTCCGATACGGGTAGAGCGCATTGTAGTAGGCTAGGCCCAATGTATGTGATTATGTGTATGGTGTATGGTAGCTTGGGGAGACTCGCTAATATTCATGCTTAGAGTTTTCAGTTTTGGTTTCAGGTATTTCTAGTAGCAAGGGAAAGAGCTCGGGATGACTGTAGTGCACACACCATTGACTTAGCCTGAGATGTTTTTACTATGATATTCTGACATATGATTTTGATACAGTATTTTGTTATGATGATTTGAGATACATGAATTGTGATCTTTATTGTGATGATTGATAAAATATGGTTTACTTAATGATTTTAAAATGAAATTTTTGGATCATATTTTTGGGATGTTACAAGTTGGTATCAGAGCCTTGGTTTGAGGGATTCAGGCACACTTTCGGGTGTGTCTAAACTCAAACTAAGGACTTGGTATGAAAATTTTTAAAAGAAAATCATTTTTATAAAAAGATCTTTGAGAAAAAGAAAAGAATCTTGAATAGAGAAAAGAATTTTGAAAATGGAAATGAACTTTGAAAAAAAGAGAAAAGGGTGTGGTGCATGTAATCAACCGAGCTCTAGTAAGTACTCCTAAATTACCCATAAAAGTTTATGTTTTGATATGCTTATGAGAACTACATGCTAAATTAAAGCTAAGGATCTAGGAAGGATGCCTTATGTGCCTGCTATATGTGTATCCGCTTTATGATTTGCATGCTAGTACAGTTTAGTCAGTGATTTGATGTCCTGATTAGGATATGCTTGATTATGTGTATTCAATGCTTGAATGCTGCTTGCTTTGTGCTATTAGGAGCTCTAGTTACATTTTACTAACTAGTAAGCAAATATGTTAAGTTACATATTGCAAGGACTAAATAATTTCAGAAGGTTCGGTCTAGCTCTATTTCGCAGCTCTCGTTTGAGTCTTATCGTTGTCGGGTAGTATCTCTCATTCAAAGAATTATCTAGTCTTAGTGATATGTAATGGTATTCACGAGCTAGTTAGGGGAGATACCAGGGATTTCTTATGTAGCAGATGGCAGAGAGTGAGATGGTGTTTACCCTAGGGCAAGCCTAGGATGAGATTAGTGTTGGGAGCAGTAGTAGTGAGAAGGGACTTGGTGGAGTCGAGGAAATCCTTAAGGAAAGTAGGGATAGATGTGGAAGGTAGTATGGGCCAGTACTACTAAAAGCAGAAGATCTGTACTCGAGTCGAGGAGGGCTGAGATAAAACCGGGAAACTTGTAGTGTGTGTGTGATCCCTCAATAATGATAAGTATTATGATGGTTGTTATTATATGTTATAGCATGCTGATGCTATGTGGCAGACCAGTAGGCAGTTCAGGTGCCAGTGAGGGATCAGGATCAGGCTCTGGAGCCGGGCAGCTTGATGAGCAGATGAAAGAGTTTATTTCAGCTTAGATTACATGAAATATTTTAGACCAGAATCCTGTGATCTTTGGTACGGTCAAGGAGGGCATTATGGAAATTTTGGACGAGAGATTGGGTGCATTCCGCACCGAGATGACAGCCATGATGGGGGCGCACACATTGGCGTTCAGGGAGTTCAGAGCTTGTGGAGCTCCAGACTATTATAGGGCTAAGGAACCCATTGCTAGCAGATATCGCCAATGCCTTTCGTTCTAGCCAGTGACCCGAGGGGGACAAGCTCTGAATCGCCTCCTATCTTCTGAAGGACAGAGCGCATGATTGGTGGGAGGAGGTTGGACATGCTATTAGAGATGATTTCGTTTTTGATGCAATGACATGGAGTGACTTCTCATCCAGATTTAGGGCCGAGTTTGCACCACTTATTGAGGTGAAACAGTTAGCACGGGAGTTCCAGGACCTCCAGTAGACTACATAGATAGTGGCGGAGATCACCACCAAGTTCAGAGAGAAAGAGCCCTTCTAGTTCCATAGTATGTGGTAGACGAGGAGATGAAGAAGGATCGGTACCACGAGATGCTGAGGAGCGACATTAGACAGTTCGTGAGTCGGTCCATCTGCAAGATGGTGGAGGATATAATCGCTTGAGCCAAAGAGAGGGAGATTGAATTAGAGGCAGATAGGAAGAGGAAACCAGATGAGGTGCAGACATCTGCGGGATCGGGCAAGAGGCCCAAGACATCAGATTCTAGATCGAGAGGTCATCAGGACGGTAGCCGCTATGGTAAGTGTGGCAGGACACACAAGGGTGCATGTAGGAGCGGTTGTGGTGGTGATTCTGGTTGCTTTAAGTGCGGATAGATCGTTCATTATAGAAGGGATTGTACTACTACTACCACCCAGGGATCATACCTGATCTGCTTCCATTGTAGTCAGCAGGGCCACAAGAAAGCCCAATGTTCAAGTTTGGCTGCAACAGGACAGGTGATAGCACTTGCCCCTGGGAAATTGAGGATCACAGATAGCCATCAGGGCCAGGCAGAGGCGCCGTCGGCGAGGAGCAGGGCTCTCCAGTTATGAGCCGGTCCATCTGCAAGATGCTAGAGGATATAATCGCTTGAGCCAAGGAGAGGGAGATCGACTTAGAGGCAGATAGGAAGAGGAAACCAGACAAGGTGCATACATCTACGGGATCGGGAAAGAGGCCCAAGACATCATATTCTAGATTGAGAGGTCATCAAGACGGTAGCTGATGTGGTAAGTGCGGCAGGACACACGAGGGTGTGTGTAGGAGTGGTAGTGGTGGTGATCCTGGTTGCTTCAAGTGCGGCCAGATTGTTCATTATAGCAGGGACTGTACTACTACTACTACTACCACCTAGGGATCAAACCTGATCTACTTCCATTACAGTCAGTGGGGCCACAAGAAGTCCCAATGTTTGAGTTTGGCTGCAATAAGACAGGTGATAGCACCTGCCCCTGTGAAATTAAGGGTCATAGATGGCCATCAGGGTCAGGAAGAGGCGCCTGTGGCGAGGAGGAGGGCTTTCTAGTTGATTATAGAGGAGACACGAGCAACTTCCGATGTTGCAGGTGCGTAACTTTTGCCTTTCTATCAGTTTTTTATTTATGATTTTATTGCTATTTTCTCGCATCTATATGAATAGTTGTATCTTGGGATTATACTTCCTGTTTATGTTCAGATTATATGTTATCTGCATACCATGGGTCTTAGGGTAGTAGTGTGGGGACGTCTCCATATAAAGTGGATTCTCAGGATATGGTAACTGTAGTAAGTGTGATTGGAACCTCGGAAGTGTTCTGATAGTCTTCAGGGGTCTTATTGCTTTAGTGTCGGTTAGTTTTAGGAACACTAACAGTGGTAAGCGTTGGGTGCCAACAAGATTGATCACTGGATGATGTGAAGAATTGGGGATCTTTCCATTTGGGTGTGCGGTAAGATGTTAGTTGAACCAAAGTGGAGGAGAGTTCTCCAAGGGTGTGGGAATAGAAGGAAGTGTGGATTCAGGGTGAGTTCGCATTCTCATTAGGACGGATGGCAACCCAAGTGGCTGATTGGTTTGAGGGGTATATGAGTTGGGAGTTTGGGAAACTAGCCAACGTAGGGTTCACATATTTTGGTGTTCGATAGTTGGATTTGGAAATCAGGTTGAGGAAATTTCCGTCAGAATGCAAATTCAGCCAAGATGTTAGGTCTTATGCATGATCAGCATGGAAAGTATTGTAAGACCACATGATAGCTGTAGCATTCACTAACAGCCAGATAGTGTGGAAAATGTTGTAATATTGTGGGTTAGCCGCAACATTCATTAGCATTCAGATAGCAGAGTGTTGGCAGGGTTCCATATCTCTTAGTCAGAATAGTGTGTGCGAGGCCCGTATCTCCTAGCTAGCGGAGTGTGGACAGGGCCCATATCTCCTAGTCAACAGAGTGTGGGCGAGTCTCGTATCTCCTAGTTAGTGTGATCAGAATCAGGAATAGATAGGTAGAAAGGGTTCGAGGTGAAGTTGTATCTATGTAGCCTTAGATAGGTGAGACCTGGGAGCAAGGTCACTCCGTAGTACGGTTTGGGTGAGACCCATGGCGAGGTCCATGAACTCATAGCAAGGAAGTTGGGACGTGGCAGAGATCATGGGGTCGAGATACATAATCAGGGATTCTAGGGTTTATAGAGCCTAAAGTGGCAAGATGGATAGTACAGTTTCGATAGTCAAAGTTCTTTGGAATTTTCTAGGAGTGAATAAGAGGGTGCTCATTGATTTAGTAACTGGGTGGAATCCATTATTCTAGAGAGTAGACGGATAAGTTTGGAACTAGGAGGTCCCGGTTCCTTTGGAAGTTAGAGAAGAGGCAGCGTGATGTTTGGGCAACAGTAGTGATTATGAGGTTTTTGTGCGTAAGGTGGCTTGTGGATTGGAAGAAAGAAGACACTTACAGTTGGATTGAATAGTCTCCGAGTAATTAATTTGACTATGTTGTGCAGCTCTCATCTAAGTCTAACCATTTCGAGGATGAATCTTCTACTCGAAGGATTATCTGAGCCTTCTGTTAAGTATACGTATTCGATAGCTGGTTATGGACAAGGATTTGGTTTCTAATGGTAGCATCGAGATAATCAGGGTGAGAAGTTGTATGGTTGAATGGTTATTCGATGAGGTTTTGGCATGGGAGTTTTTGGAGCATAGGCGGTCCGTCAAGGAGACAGACCATTATAGATTTTAGATCTCGGAAAGACAGAAGTAGTTCTCTGTATGACAGTAAGGGTGACCTTTCATCAGGTTTGGAGGGTTTCGATGGTTGGGTTCATTTGCCTTGGGAAGGCCATTGATTGTGCAAGATGATAGTAGTACTTCTAGGATGGTGAGTGCCGGTAGCGGTGGGAAACACAAGTGGTCCAGGACAGGTAGGAGGAAAGTTGCGGGCATCGCGCATGAGATGTTTGAGGGATAGGTGATTGTAGCGGACTTCAAGGACGAAGTCTAGTTTAAGTACGGGAGAATTGTAATACCCATAAACCAGAAGGCTAATTAAGGAAATATATTATGCAATTTGAAGGTCTACTCGTCGAGTCCTAGGGGGACAACTCGATGAATTGAAATAAGTTTTTGGGGTGCGGGTTGAAAAACCAACTCTACGAGTTGGGGAGAACCAACTTGACGAGTTGGTCTGGGTTTGGGAAACCCTAGATTTAGGGTTTTGTACCCTATTTAAGCATCTTAATCCCCACTTTATGTCCTCATTTCCAGCCTCCAAGTCCCAAACCCAATTCCATGAAACCCTAGAGCTTTGTTGAGTTTATGAGCCATTTGTGAGTGAACTTTTGGTATTTGAAGCTTGTGAAGAAGAGGAGAAGCTTGGAGATTCAGAAAGGAGTAGTAGATCCAAAAGCAACACCTTATACCCTCCATTTTTGGCAAGCAAGTCTCAACCTTGCCTAGTGGTTTGATAGATCTCTTTCTTTTCACTTTAAGGGGTGTTTTGGTCCAAGAAGCTTGACCCTTGGGTTTTGGACGTCCCAAGCAAGGATCCCTTTAGAACTGGAATCATTAAGGGTTGTTAAGGCATAAAGGTGCAAACTTTATGCCATTGGAGCCCTCACACAAGCTTTAAGGTGTTATATGGACCATTTAAGCCCAAACGGGCCATGTATGGAAGAAAAGTCTGAGACTTTACTGATGGGTTTCGGTCATAAAACATCCTATGTGCTCATACAAACCCTAATGCTTGGATCTAGGTTTCTCTATTGTACATGCAAGTTATCCAAGACTATAAACCCTAATACTAGCATTCAAGTAATCATAGTAACATGAGAATAGGTTTAAGATCATACCTTGATTGTTATGTAGCAATAACAATCTCAACTCCTCCTTGTATTGACTTTAGAAAGCTTAGAGTCACAAATGTCACTCCTCTAATGGTTCACAAACACCAAGAGCAAGAGGATGAAGAGGAGAGAGGATGGAGGCTACCCAAAAACGTGTGAAACCCTAGAAGGATGCTTAGCCACGTTTTTGGGTCATAAGGGATGTATATATAGTTAGGCTATTAGGGTTATCTAACAAGGAAACCCTAATTTGGATGCTTAAGCCCTAAGAAACCCATGGACCCCCTTTCCTTAAGGCCTTGGACGATTTCTCATGGGTTTCCCCATAGAATTTGTCCACCCCTTAATATAAGGCAATCCATAGCCCAAATTGCAATTATCTTATAATTACAATTCCAGTCCCTTAAGTTTAATTAATCTCTTTTAGTCACAAAACTAATTACCAATTAATTTTTCACTAATATTAATTAAACAATATGATTTCTCCTTTAATATATTATTCTCATAATATATTAATAAATCATATTTAATCCTTTCTCTCCATAATTCATCCTATCAAGTTGCTTTGGTGAAGGCAACCCAAAAGGACCATGCACCATCGGGTCAAGTACATACCAAAATAGTTATGGACTTAGACACTAATCCAACAGTCTCCCACTTGGATAAGTCTAATAACTATTATGCGTATGACTTCAGATCCTGATCTGCAATCATAGTTTTCCAAAGCCGCTGTCAACTCTGATCCTATCAGATACGTGTGTCCTTTAGATAAGGGATCATATATTCCTCCATTCTAGATATCGTATGAGATATGATTTCAAATCATTCTATTTGTACTATATCTCGACTTCCGATTTATGACGACTGACTAATTGAACAAATCCAATTAGCCCTAGCCCGGCCGAGCATTTACGTTTGTCATCACTAAATTATCAAGGGGCCCAAAGATATCGCTTTTATCCTACTTTGAATAAAAGGAACGGATAAACTTTGATTCAATGCTCGCTTGTACTCACTTACCGAATCACACACAACAATATGTTTTATGACACCAAGTTATTGGTGCGTTTACATATTATCAATGTGCAACCGATTTGCAAGATACAACTCACACATCTCGGTTTCAAAAATATAAGATGTTATCGTCTCACCAATCACTCGTGATACAATTCATGGAGTGATCCAAGTGAGCGTGGGTTTAATCCAATGCTCAAATTCATATTCATAAGCACTCATGAACGTTGCAGCAATCATTTGCTTATGTCTAATACTCTTTTAGACAATCCACACACCAATCACTACTAGAAAAACAGCCTTTTACGATGCTCATTGCGCGTCGTAAAAGGCTCAGACGACGCGCAAATACGCGTCAAGGAAGGCCCTGTCATAAAGAGAGACGACGTGCTTTTGCGCATCGTCTATAGACGACGCGCATTTACGACGCTCATTTACGACACACAATGCGTATCAAGGAAGGCCCTGTCATAAAGGAAGACGACACGCATTCGCGTGTCATAACCTTACGACGCGCGTGTTAATGACACGCAATGCGTATCAAGAAAGCCCTTGTCAAGAAAGGCCATGTCATAAATGAAGATGACACACATTTTTGTGTATCATAATTTTAAATGTTTCAAAAATATATTATTTAAAGATTTACTAATTTTCAAATTAAATAATACATTAAAAATCTCATAATACAAAATAAAATACCATAAATAACAAAGATAATTCATTTCACTAATATGTCAAATACAAATAATTATTCCAAAAGTGAGTAAATGTTATAAAGAAATGAACTCATTTATATACAATTGCATCATCTAGCTTACTATGTGCCAACAACTCTCTGTTTGTTTACTTTTGCTTGAGTCTCGTTTCCGCCAAAGCTTCTAGCCATGCCAAAATATTATATCTTGAGTCTCGTTTCAAGAACCAAAATCACCTTCAATCACCCAATTAAACTCTAATGTTGGTAGACTGAGAGTTCCAGAATCAAGTTTACATCCATCACCTTCAATCACCCAATTAAACTCTAGATCTTCTGTTGTTTGAAAGAAATTGGTGTTTGTAATCTATGAACAAAAAATGCAAAGACCAAGGTTAACATTTGCTATATAGAAAGCACAACTGGACATATGAATATATAATACGCAACATAAACATTTTCATGAAAATGATATAGACAAATAAGTAAGAGTGATGATATTGATACCTTAATTACACCATTGGTGAACGAAATTTTAATTGGGTGATAGAAATACTTGACCTTTGAAAACAAATAAACAAAGGATCACATCATAATTAGCTCAATTAAGTAATTCTTATACATTGTCTCTACAAAAGATTCATCATGGAAACATTTTTGTTGGAAATAACTAAACAAAAACCTAAATACTAAGAAAAAAATTATAGTAATGGTCTTGTTTATCATGTTGGATATTTTAATTCTAGAATAAAGTGTGGTTGCATACTTCATCTAAAAACCTGTTTGTTTCATGAAATGGGAGAATTTTTCATAAAAGTGCATTTAATGATTTAATCATTTGAGATATGGAAAACTGAAATGGTGAAAGATGCTTACATTTTTCAAGGACTGGCAACAGAACCAAATGTTGGCATCATTGCAGTCAGTCCCTATAAGAGTGTTTAGCATATATGTTATTATTTATAAAACCAAGGGCAAAAAAGGAAAAGAGTATAATCTTTTTACCTTCATGGCAGATGCAGATGCGACTCTGGAGTCATCAAAAGCACGATTATCCACTGTTCATAGTAACCTAACCCCATCTTGATTTGCTAGAATTTTGATTCCATTCTCACTGGTTGAAACAACCAATAGAATTCCTTCCTTGTTAAATCGTATAAAAGGAGAAGCCTGCAAATAAAAGTTATGAGCCATTGTATTATTAATAAATTAAGGAATTGGAATTTAAAGGAATTGTAATCCATTGTATGTTTGAAAAAATATGATGGAATCAAAGTTTATACACACAATGGAATGGAATCTCATGGTCCACTCTTGAACCAATATTGTCATATATCCATGCCTTTATGTTGCCATCGGTTGCGATTGAGAAAATAAATTGGGTTCTCACTAATCTCTCTTCTGGTTATTTATTTATTTAACTTTTCATATAAAGAGACATACCTCTGACTCAATTGAGCTAGTAGTAGAAGAATGATCTTTCCTCTCATGGAAATCCCTCTGTTCACTTCCTCTTTTGGAGCCTTTGGGTTCTATCTCTCCGGTAAATCCTTACCGGTGGAAGCCTTGTGTTCACTGATTTCAGCATCAAGTTCTACAGATTCCAAAAAACTTCCATCTGTAATCCTTCGAATTCCTTTAAGAAAAAATTGTTTCATTTGTTGTGTATTGTGAGCTACAAACCTGATTTTGTTTCAGGTAGAGAAGGAATAGTCCCATTGGTAGGAATAGTTGAAGGAGGATGACAAAGCTTTTCATTAAAATGATAATTTTGTCTTAACTACTGGCGTGGAAGGCCTCTCAACAAGATTTTTTTTTCTTAAAGAAGTAAAAAAAAGATATCATAGAATTATATCTTTTTCTTATTTCAAGAATTATGATTTAAACTTACTATAGAATATACACTTATATAAAGCTATATTTAATTGCTTCGATGTTTCAATATTAAATTGTTTGTTTCTAATTTGGTTTGTGATTGCTAGATTATGTTTTTATATGTTCACGTCCATTTATAATTTTAGTTTGCCAATTAAGTTGAGATTTTAATAACTATAATTAACTAATCTTAATTTAAGAATATGATTTTTCCCGTTTACTAATAACTACTTATCAAATCATAGCCATAAGAATAAATGCCAAGTTATACCTCTAAAACCATGTCGTTTAGGGCCATCGCTGAGAGCTCTCAAATGTAACAACATTCTTTGCTACGAGGGTCAGAACTTCTTCTCCCTAGTATCATCAAACCCATACGACCACCACTCACCATCTCCTTTGCACGACAATTCAGAAAAATGAGGAAATCTTTGTGAAATTGCTCGCGATATGCTTTTATCACACTTGTTGGGCTTGTTGTTGACATACACATGTTCCTTTTGTTTGTGTTATGAAATTCAGGAACCTGCTCAAAAAAGATTCATTACTACAACTATTTATTAAAACTTAACCCCATTGTGCATATCTTTATGTGAATGTGTGTTTATTTTGTTGACTTGGATATTTCACAGGTGCTTCCAATATGTAACAATTTTTTTAGGGAATGGATTTGCTAACCATGGACCTCTTTCATCTATCAGAGTGTGAAGTATGTGTATCCAATTTTCCTGTTACAAGTTTGGCTTTTGTGTGAGAACAATGCTACACCAACATTAAAATATTACCCTAATTTTAAAAATGTTAAATAGATTTGCATTACTTAAGTCTATTTATCATGTGAAAACAGTGCTGCAATAACATGTATGACTTGTCAATAGCAGAATTTGGAAAATGGCAATCATAATCACATGCAAACAAGGCAGCAGGAATAGCCAAGATAAAGCTTCAAGCTTACAGTAGTGACATGTTTGCTCAACACGACTATTTCTTAAAGGCTGATGATTCTTCCACGGTTGTTTTTTATTTATCCACATAATTTTAAAGTTAACTGACAATTATGCCCCTGAATTAAAAATTAAGAGATTTTGAAGAAAGAGAAACCTAATGATTTGTTTATGGCCTTGTACCACTTGCACACACAAGGAATACAAACAACTAACTCCAAATTTATTCCATACCATGAAAGCAATCTGTATAAAATTAGTGGTAACACATACACACACCAAAAGAATTGAGTCAATCCCAAATAATAAAAACCAGAGATCTCTATTGCTAATAATTCCCATATGCAGCCAACCCCCAGGAAGATATCAGACACTGACTGGAGCAATAGAGAAATTCAACACCTAGGTAACCAAGAAAATTTTCATGATGAATAAACTTAATTTTGAAGAGACAATTCATCTTAATAATGGATTTATGGACCGAAGCTTAAAACTCCACCGTATGAATGAAAAAAGTAAAAAAAAAAAAAAAAAAAGTAGATATAAATTGTCTATACTGTGAATTTTAGCCACTCCATGGGATAAAAATGGAAATGATCCAATTTCCTGAAAGTATTAAAATATGCTTTTTTTAAGTGAAGGGCATACTTGTCAATTAACCATAAAATTATGTGGATGAATAAAAAGAAATTGTGGAAGAATCAGCACCCTTTCTTAAATATTTAACCTCATCTAAAACCTGAAAATCACATAATCATTGGATTTAATAAGATTTCATTGGTATTCAAAGTAAGGAGCTATTTCATTCTGTTCGAAAAGAAATCCTTGGACACTTTTCAGACCTTAGCAGCATGGCTTTATTGATTACTTTGTTTGGTTTCCCACTGCGTGCATTTGTGATTCCTCCTGACACAACAGTCGCAACCATTTCTGCAGTAGGAATGTTAAGAGACTCGACCAAACCACATGCTCTTTGACCAAAAGATGCCCTACAGATGATGATGATTTTGGTAATAACCTGCTTGGCCCTTTCCCATGCATTTCACTAATCACAACCCATAAATTGTCATACAGATTCCACCATGATTATCCAACTATTCAATTTGATTAGAGACAGATTTCTTGTGACTCAAAAAAAAAGTTACCTGATTGAGGGCAATAGACTGCTGTAGAAGAATCAGCTTAGCTCTATATCTTCAATGTGGCATTTTGTCGAACACATTCTGTGCAGTAACAAAACGAAAATCTTGCCATAAAAAATTATATGTATGGTTGTAAACCAGTTAAAGTCCCGAAAAGAAAGAACAAAAATGAGATAACGAAAAATAGCTTCGCAAGAAAAGTTACCTTGTCTCAGTGTAGGAACCACCGCCATCCTCCTCTGTTAAAATTAAAAAAATAAGAACATGTTCAAAGGTGAAACAATGACAATATGTAGAATAACTGAAAGTGATGAAGAGAGAAGAGATGGTTGCTGATTATTCCACGGTGGTCACTTAGTGAAAATGGTGATAGAAAGCAAAACCAAAGATAAGCCACATAACAGTTTCCCAAATTGAACAATTTTACCATGTGGGAGAAAGGAGAATCCTTTGCTAGGCGTGAATATCGACTGCTAGGCATGAATATCGACTGTTAGGCGCGAGAATCCTCAATTTATGCCGACTGGTGCAGGAAAAAGTAGAAGTGGTCGTCGTTCTCCAATTAAGGGTTTGTTCATATTTAACTACAAGAAGTAGTGTAAGGGAAGAGAGTGGGTAAAGACATCGTCCGGAGAAATTTTCTTGTGGAAGATTGGAGATTTGGTGATATTGCAATTTTATTGTAGGAGAAAAAAGGATTAGCGATGATATTAGGGTTTTTTTTGGGTATTAGAGTGTGGGAGATAGAAATATAGAAAAGAACGCGAGTAATAAGGTAGAGGGTAACATGGCGGCCTTTCAAACTTTTTGGATTTTCCTTTCCCCCCAATTGCAAAAGAAGGGAACGTGCGTTTCATTAAAAATATAAAGCGTCATCTCTACACGACACCCATTTTTAACTAAGCACCCTCCGTTTTTTTTTGTTGGACACGAATTTTAGGGCCCGCAAAAATGCGTGTCCTCTATCCTTCAAATTTTGGAAAACTAACAGTAATATTTAGGGTACGTACAAATGCGCATCCTCTATCAGTGTGTGTCATTAATTGTGCGTCGTAAAAGGCTATTTTTCTAGTAGTGAATTCACGTCAGTCTTCATTCATACCTACATCCAACATATGAACGACTGTGGCCTGTTCGAATAATTTGACTGTTCTTAATCAATTAAATTATTCAGGAAGTCAAAACATGCAAAGTGAAACACAAGAATAATACTAATCCCATATGGCCTCAAACCTTTGAGCATAAATAAAACACCTTTTATTTATAACCATATTGATTACTCATTATTTGTCGTTTCGGGTAATCAACTTCTTACTTGAATTATTACTACACTTGTCCCATGCTCTTAGCATGCACACAATGTTTACCTATGGTTCTTACTTTGTGAAATAGATCAAATTGAACACATTTCCAATCACTCTCATTTCACAACTCCAAATCCTTTTTCATAAGTTAAAGAATATCAAATTCTTGCCACTTATTGAATATGCTAGATTCTAACATTTTACGCAATGATCCTTTCGTAATGTCACTGCACCAAAGTCACAAAGACTATTGCCAATGATATTACAAAGTCCTCTATCGGAGATTGTTACAAGACAATTCCTTAGATATGATGTTTCTCACTGAAAGTACATTCCTTTGAACATCCTTTTGCATAAAATTTTCTAATCTTGACATAGATTTTCAATATTCAATTCCCAATATGGACACGTTTCCATATTTTCCATATGACAACTTATTCTTAATAGAATCTTATCTATTCGTAATATTGTCGACATGGTCCATCCAATACGGAAAAATTTCCATATTTTCCATATGACAACTCATTCTTAATAAAATCTTTTCTATATATTCATAATAATGTCGATATGGTCCATCCAATACCATGCTTCCAACTACTCACAAGCAACCAATCCACATCGAACTTTAGATTGTCCTTTGATAGTTGTTTAATTATTTTAGTCAAAACCAATTCTAGTCCCTTTTCCCTCTAAATGCGCTAGACATTTGGAAAATTTTAGAATGGTAAAATATTAAAGCATTTGCAATCGACACTATACCCGAAGCGTATGGGACACGATGCATAATGTTTTATTTGCTATGTCCTCAAAATTCGAATTGTGAAGAGGAATGTCGTAATCATAATCAAAATTTTAAGAACACACTATGTACCTTTGACTAAATTTATTAACATTTCTCAACCTAAGCCTTTAGATTTGAAATGAAGCATAATATTCTCTCCCTTAATTATAGCAAAACAACTTTACAACCCTTACGACTTTGCAAGGTATAACTCTTGTTTTCTATAATTAATATTGCGAACTTGCAATACATGCCTTAATAATCATACAATCATAACATTTATGCTCCCACTGTCATGATGATTATTATAAAACATAACACTTAGCTTTGACATGTATTCAGAAACAGCTTAACTTTCAGAAAAACAGTACTTATTGAATTTCTTAAGTTCATGTTTGTAATACTTAGTGCTTTGATAATCTTTTATCAAAGCTTCTTATACACTTTTGCCTTAGATACTTCATATGTGTGTCTAAACAATTAAGACTAATTGCCAAACCCCATAATTCAAATTATGGAAAGGGATACCGTAACCATAATCGAATTCGAGAATGCAATTTTACAATCACTGTCTTCTTAAAATCTTTCTTAGTGAAAGAATTTTCTCACAATCATTTTCATGAAGGAGGAGATCTTATGACACTTAGATTTAAACGGTGTATGTGTTCATATCCATGTGAATTTGTTAAAACCAAGGTTTAAGACAAATTCAAACTTATATGGACAGAACTTTCTTAATCTTGATTTCTTGCCTTATAGTAGCACGACTGCCCACCATGTCTTCCAAGTAGTTAAGCAACTCACCTTTTCCTATCAATGTACTTTCCATTGATCAAGGTCCTTGCCTTTTATGCATTCAAATGAGAACTCATAGGACTCACATGCATAATTAACTCAATTGGAACAACACAGAAACAAAATAATGTCAACACGATAGGTTGTTAACCTCAACTCGTGTGCTAGTGATGATCGATGAGGTTTATTTGATTTGTTCTTGAAACCTTTCAAGACCATTAAGACTCCCACTGACTCCTTGACATATAAGATTCTGTTGTCAATAAACATTTCTTGACAAACAAATATTCAAGAGTTAGTGTAGTTTTTATCAAAACACTTCATAAATTGGTCCTAGTTGGTCTTTGTCTTATCCAAGACATCATAACTTTCCATATTTGATGAACGTTACAAACCTTTTAATACTTGTCACTCATTGTCACAATCTTAACTCTGAGACTTGTTTTGGAATGAACTATGACTGACTTCTTGATTTAACCATTTCTTCAATTCTTGATTCCTCTTCTTAAACATACAATTGTACTAAGACTCACTTAGAGGATCATTTGAGATATGGTTCTTAATCATAAAGACCTATCATAAAGCATAAAAGGTACTCTCCCTTCTTCTTAGAATGGAGAAACTTTTATCTTTCTGCCTACTTGATTGTTCTTATTCGTTTTGCTATTGATTTAAACCTTTTTAATCAATTCCGAATTACGCTTAATCTTATAAGTATAATCATATTTACTAAACCTTTAGTAAATCATGACGAATATCTTTGTTACTCTTATGGTGGACTTGATCAACACACAACTTTGTGTGCTCGATCTCCTAGTCCTTCACTTGACACTTTGTCAACGAATTAGTCTAATTTCCAAATATGAAATTTCTCATTCATCATGCAACCAAGTTGCGTGATTTCAAATTTCTGTCCAATTGAAATTTGGGCGATAAGAAACTCTCCCTATATGGTAAATTCTTGACATTCCCATAAATAAGAATCATATCCATTCATTGTAGAAATATGCAAACATCAATTTTCATAACGATTTCATTGCAAGGAAATAAACAAATAAATAAATAAGTCAAACAAAAATTTATCTTATTTATAAAAGCAGCGGAAAACATTTGTCCTTACAATGAAAAACCCATTGAAAACTATGTAGTCAAATACTCTTAACAATTTTATCATAAATATCTAAGCTCAAAATCTAATCTTCAAGTCCATGCAATCGAGATCCATTTCTTTCTGATTAGACTCATCTTGCTCTTTCATCAAGCTTCCTTTCTTTTCACCGATCCTGCAAAACATTCAAATGCAATCTTATCACATCATGTATTAAGAATCAACGAATAGGAGCTTAATGGAGTTAGATAGTGGATTTTTACCTGAAGCACAACCATACTCTTTGACTCTCCCATCTTTGGAATCTTCAGGCTCTTGGGGCAGACTTCTATCCAACGCCCTTTCTCTTGGCCGCAAACGCAGGTCGCTTCTCTTAGAACGTCCTCGGAAGCATGGTCGGTTGACTTTCCCAACAAATACGCATCATTGCTTCACCAAATCATTTCTGATTCAGCAGCAATGAGCATGTAAATTAGGTCAATGAGGTTATCATCATGATCCATCATATAATACTTTCTTTTGAACTCATTATATAATTCAAGGAGTGACTGCAGAACCCAATTCACAGCCAACTCATCTGGAAATGACACACCCAACATAATCAACCTATCGATGTGTGATTTCATTCCTAGAATGTGGGCACACACGGATTTACCATCTTCATGTTTCATTTCCAATAGGCCTTTAGTGACATTGAACCTTTCAATTCTTCGATCTTGTGGGTTAGGGAGAATAACGGGAGGAGGAGGAGGAAGTGAAGCATGATCTCTTGTTCCTCGATCGAATCGTGGAATATCATCTTCATGTGGAAAGCTTGTTCCACGGGATTTGGGAAGACCATAGTTGTCGAACTTTGACATCTACAACACAGGAGAAAACGAATTCAAGTTAGTTGATTGATTGAGTCCTTAGTAAATCACACAAATGAGATACTAAGGCTAGGACCCAACACAATATTCTACAACTCGGGAGAGGGATGCCGTAACCCAAATTGCAGAACATTTGAAGGTAAGTGAATGATGATTCACTAATTTCCACCATGAAAAACGAAAAAGAAATTTAAGTTTTAAATCTATGAAAACTCCTAGATCCTTTGAGATTCATTGAAATTTCAATGGCATGTTTAAATCTCGATATGCCCCTCTTGTTTATGACTGGGATGCCGAGGATCACAAAGCGGGTGTGAATAACCATGCAAACTTACATGGTGCCCTCACATGTTACAGTCACCTATTCGATGTGCCGGTAAACCACACACGCTCCACCGAACTATGACAAATATTGAGTCACCCTTTGCTACCTTTGCTTAGAAACATTTAGTGTGCCGGTAAACCACACGCTCCACTAACGTCTTCGCAAAGGCACAAAGTGTAATTTCATGGAATTGCATCAATTCACTTTGCCTAAGTAACTAAGATTGGGAATTTGTAAAACATTTAGTTACTTTTGAACTTCATCATACTTATAATGGAAGGTTTCGTCCTATCCTACCCATTCGGCTAACGACCCTCCACTAGTCAAGAGTGCGGTGGGTAAGAGTGGATACCCATTCAATCGCCATATTATAGGCAATTTCCTTAAACACCCCTTATAGACCAACTTTGTGAATGAGGTCTACTAATGGTAAGACTGACTTTTACTCATACATATATATAATGTTAGACTTTTAATGTTATATATAGTATAGGGTGTATTTTACACTTTTAAAATACTAGGTGGTCAAATTTAACAATTATACTTTTAATTCAATTAAATTGTAAACCTAAACTTTTATGGATTTATTAAACCTCTTTTAATTATACACCTTAATTAATTAATAAAACCACAAGGGTGTGATTTGAACTTTTCAAAACATTACTAGGGTTTTAGAATTTAACATTCCTAATTAAAACCTTTTAATCAACTTTTAAATTCCAAAACTTGAGGGCAAGTTTTAAAACATTTCAAAACATTAGGGTTAGAATTTAAATATACATCAAAATTAAACTTTTTATCAAAATTTAAATTCCAAAACTTGAGGGCAAGTTTTTGAAACCTTTTTTCAAAACATTAGGGTTTCAACTATTTAAATTTCAAAACAACAAAACTTTTGGGTTCAAATTTAAACTATAAAACCTAAAGGGGAAAATATCAAACTTTTCTTAACAACAAGGATCAAATAAAAATAATCTAAATTAACATTTAATCACATAATTATCCATATTTGATTTATTTAATGATTTCTTGCAAAACAATTTACCAATTTAATCAAAATAATTAATCAATTATCACGTAAGGAACAAATATTTTATTAATTGATAAATATCTTCAATTAGATCAAGAATATAGTCAAATATATCATAAAATCGGATTTATATTGATCTAATATGATAAGGCAACTATCCTTAAGCAAAAACAGCAAGAAATCCCGAAGTTTGCTCCATCCGACGAGTTGACTCGTCGAGTCAAGCATGGACTCGTCGAGTCAGCATGGACTCGGCGAGTTCAGCTATGGACTCGGGGAGTCCAGCCCCCAGAAACACAAAAAACGAATTTTTCAAACATATAATGCATCAATACAATACAAACCAATCTAGGTTCTGATACCACTAATGGGTTTTGGTCATAAAAACATCCTATGTGCTCATACAAACCCTAATGCTTGGATCTAGGTTTCTCTATTGTACGTGCAAGTTATCCAAGACTATAAACCGTAATACTAGCATTCAAGTAATCATATTAACATGAGAATAGGTTTAAGATCATACCTTGATTGTTATGTAGCAATAACAATCTCAATTCCTCCTTGTATTGACTTTAGAAAGCTTAGAGTCACAAATGTCACTCCTCTAATGGTTCACAAACACCAAGAGCAAGAGGATGAAGAGGAGAGAGGATGGAGGCTACCCAAAAACGTGTGAAACCCTAGAAGGATGCGTAGCCACGTTCTTGGGTCATAAGGGATGTATATATAGTTAGGCTATTAGGGTTATCTAACAAGGAAACCCTAATTTGGATGCTTAAGCCCTAAGCAACCCATGGACCCCCTTTCCTTAAGGCCTTGGACGATTTCTCATGGGTTTCCCCATACAATTCGTCCACCCCTTAATATAAGGCAATCCATAGCCCAAATTGCAATTATCTTATAATTACAATTCCAATCCCTTAAGTTTAATTAATCTCTTTTAGTCACAAAACTAATTACCAATTAATTCTTCACTAATATTAATTAAACAATATGATTTCTCCTTTAATATATTATTCTCATAATATATTAATAAATCATATTTAATCCTTTCTCTCCATAATCCATCCTATCAAGTTGCTTTGGTGAAGGCAACCCAAAAGGACCATGCACCATCGGGTCAAGTACATACCAAAATAGTTATGGACTTAGACACTAATCCAACATTTACGTGTGTCAAATGATGTTTAAGGCCTATATATCGGTTTTCATGCTTCGTTTTGGAGTAATAAGGATTTTGGACAAAGATCTATGTCCTAAAAAACTAGGGTTTTAGATAAACCCAATAAGAAGGACTAGTAGCATGTAAAGCTGGAAACTTTACCCTTAAGAAGGCATTTTCTATATGTAAAAGAAGTATGGAGTCTTGATCTGGAGAATAGGGGCTTAATCTAATAAGATGGCCTAAACAGACAGAGGGACTCGACGAGTCCAGAGAGGGACTCGACGAGTTGAGTCGTGATGTCCCGATTTTATACAGGGCTGAACTCGATAAGTCTGAAGAGGGACTCGAAGAGTTGACTCGTTCAGACACGACTATGAGTAGCGAAGGAACTCGGCGAGTTGAGTCAACTCGGGGTGTTGACTTTGACTTTGACTAGGCGTTGACTTTGACTTTGACCAGGGGTAAAACGGTAATTTACCCTAAGAAGGATTATCCGTTCTTGACTAAGTATTATGTTTGTAATGATAGCTCAGGGAGTCGAGTGATTAGCAGTTCGGGGATCTGCCAGCTAGCTGCGAGAGGTTTATTCACGGGATTCTGCAGCCAGCTTGTGAGGTGAGTTCTCTCCAATAGGAATGGGTCAAAGGCACCAATGCCGAACCATTTATGATGTTAGTGTATATCGAATTTAGATCTGATGTCGGGGTTAGGCCGATGTATTTTAAATGTTTTCGTATTTTGGTCTAATGTCGGGCGAGGCCCGAGGAAGGTTATTACATTTGTTTCCAAACTACGGTTCAATGTCGGGTGGTACCCGAGGAAGGAATGCATGTTTAGTTATACTTGTTGTCTTTATGAAACTTTTATGTGCCTGGTAGGGAGGTGAGTGTGGCCAGGGGCCCGTATCTCATCACTAGTTGAGTGTGGATGGGGTTTCATATCTCATTACCAGCAGAGTAGAGGTGGGGCCCAAGATAGGCAGGGACTTGAGACTAGTAGTTATAGTGTTGTGTTTGTCTGTTATATACTAGCATGATTATATGTTATTGTTTGTATGTGTATAGCAGGCGGGGCCCATAGACAGGCGGGGCCTAATAGAAACAGATATGTATACCGAGAGGGGCTCGATGCCAGGCGGGCCTGATGCCTGATTCGTCCGATGCCGAGCGGGGCCCGATGTTGCGGGATAGGCCCAATGTATGTGATTATGTTATTATGTTATGTGGTAGCTTGGGGAGGCTCACTAAGCTTCGTGCTCATGGTTTTCAGTTTTCGTTTCAGGTATTTCCAGTAGCAAGGGAAAGAGCTCGGGATGACTGCAGTGCACACACCATTGATTTAGCCTGGGATGTCTTTACTCTGATATTCTGACATACGATTTTGATAGAGTATTTTGTTATGATGATTTGAGATACATGAATTTTTATGTTTATCGTGACGATTGATGAAATATGGTTTACTTAATGATTTTAAAATGAAATTTTTGGATCGTATTTTTGGGATGTTACAAGTTGGTATCAGAGTCCTGGTTTGAGGGATTCGGGCACACTTTCGGGTGTGTTTGACCTCAAACTAAGGACTTGGTATGAAATTTTAAAAACAAAACCACTTTCATAAAAAGAACTTTGAGAAAAAGAAAAGAATCTTGAAAAGAGAAAAGAATATTGAAAAGGGAAATGCACTTTGAAAAAAGGAGAAAAGGGTGTGGTGCGTGCAATTAGCCGAGCTCAAGTAAGTACTCCCAAATTACCCATAGACTTGCCATTTCGGTCCTAGCTTCAAAAGGTGTCTAGATACTAATTTCACGTTTAGAACCTTTATGTCCACATCGTGGAGTCTTAACACATCACCCCTGTAGATTTTCCATATGCATTCTAGCCTTGAGAAGTGTCCTAGATCTGTAACACCCAGTCTCAGGTAGGCATTTAATTCAAGTCAAACTTCATACTTTACCCTTGGACTCGACGAGTTAGAGGCTCAACTCATCGAGTAGGATCGACTCCGGGTCAGGGAACTAAGTGACCTACTCAGCGAGTAGGAGCTGTCTGATGGAAACCCTAATTTTAGGGTTTTCCCCTATTTATAGAAACATAACACCCTTTTGGCCTCCTTATAACTCCCTCAATGTCCAGAAAACCCTAATTCACCACCTTGAGCCTTGTAAGTGTTTGAGTGCTATTTTGAGTAATCTTGTGTGAATTGTAGTTTTTGTGAAGAAGAGGAAGAAGGAGGACTTCAAGAGTGTAACAACCTGGGTTCCTAAGTATTAGCTATTTTGTATTTTGTTGGTGATTTGTGAGGAGACTCGGCGAGTTGGAGTCCAAACTCACCGAGTATGATCGCTGTTATGGGCGCGGGTTCGCTTCCGGACTCGGCGAGTCCACGCTGTTTAATGAAACCCTAATTTCCAGGGTATGAGACTTATTTAAAGGGGTTTATGGCCATCATTTGCGGCCACTAATCCCAGAGAGAACCCTAAAGAGTCTTTGAGCGTTTTGTGAGAGAGAAGTGGAAGATCCTTGATTATTTGTGGGTGTTTTGCTTATAGAAGAGGAACAAGGCAAGAGGAGACCAAAGAAGGTGCTAATCCAGTGATTTCTGAGCTCAGAGACTTCATTTGAGCTAATCATTCGTTCCTTTCTCAGTCCTTGGTGTAAATCTTAGAGATAGGGTTTCTTTGTGGCCTTTTTGGAATGATCCATGGAGTAAATGGCCTCTTCTCGTGTTGATGCTTTAGATCTAGACCCAAAGAGGTCCAGAGACCCTTTTCCCTCAAGCTTTATGAGTGTTAATGGAGGCCATAAGCTTAGAATAGCATTCTAGAGACCATATCTTCAAATAAGGCCTTTGAACCTTTGCATGAGCACCAAGATAGTAACTTTACGTGATGTATGAGCATGGAAGGACTGGATTTATGAGTTATTGGAACGGATCTGAGCTCAGGAGTGAGTTTGAGTTGATGCATGGCATAGACTCGCCGAGTCTGAAGAACAGACTCGGCGAGTAGCATGAAGATTGTCCATAACCACTCAGCAAGTGGTCTTGCCGAGCTAAGGGGTTGACTCAGTGAGTCAGGGAGAGTCAGAAAGGGTTAACGGGTGGGCTGAGTCAAGCCGGAACTCGCTGAGTTGTTCTTGAGACTCGGCGAGTTGAGTTGTGGTGGCCCCGCGACTCATGCCAGGTGGAACCCATCGAGTTAGGAAAACACTCGATGTCTTGAGAGAAGATCCCAAAGAGTTAGTGGACATGTGTGTACTCGTCGAGTCACCGGAGTGCACTCGGCGAGTTGGGTCAAAGTTTGACCGTTGACTTTTGTTGACTTTTAGGGTTGGTCAACAATGTGGCCTATGGGCCAAGAAGGGGGTAAAATGGTCTTTTACCCTTGAGAGGATGCCAAGAGAGGATAGAGTCTAGTCTCGAGAGTTATGTTCATGAGAGCATTTGCCTTATGTGATAAGTGGTGGCGAGCTCGAGATGCAAGCGTGAGGATATTTGCTTACTGCTTGCCAGGTGAGTGTTCTCACTATACCTTACGTTGAGTAGGTAACCAGAGTTATGTGATAGAGTATTTGTATGTTGTGTATGTTATGTGTTGTACTGCATTATTTCTATGTGATTTATGATGTGCATGTTACAGAGCTAGAACCGGAAGGTTCCCAGAGTTAAAACCTGAGGGTTCACAGAGTTTGGGGGCACAGACCCACAGAGCTATAGCCTCAAGTGAATAATATGTGTTATATGTGGTATTTTGGGGAACTCACTAAGCTTCGTGCTTACAGTGTTTTGTGTTATGTGTTTCAGGATCACAGAATGGCACCGGCTTGATTGTACACACCAGAGGTAGGTTCTGTGTTATGGCGGTTGCCGCCAGAGTCTGTAATGCATATCAGGGCAAGTGTGTGTGTAACTACCTATGATAGTCTTCGGTGCAGGAGTAGTGAGCTTAGTGTGGCATTGTAATGAGAATGAGAGCATAGGGTGAAGCTACGGGGAGCCGTAGTATTCACCAGTCAGAGGGAGTTATGATGCTACGGGGAGCCGTAGTACTCACAAGGCAGAGGGAGGGAGTCGTGGTACTATGGGGAGCCGTAGTACTCACTAGTTAGTTAGCGTAGTGATGCTATGAGGAGCCGTAGTATTCACCAGTCAGAGCGTGTTGTGATGCTACGGGGAGCCGTAGTACTCACAAGTCAGAGGGAGGGAGTCGTGGTACTACGGGGAGCCGTAGTACTCACTAGTTAGTTGGCGTTGTGATACTACGGGGAGCCGTATTATCACTAGTCAGAGGCTGTCGTAATGTTGCGGGAAGCCATAGTGCCCACTAGTTGGCTAGAGATTATGATGATGGAGTGTTCTTCGATAAGTGCATGATGCAGAAAAGTTTTAGGCTTGAGTAGCCCTAGTGTTGAGTTTATGGAGCCGGTGGTTAAACCGGGGAGAGACTGGAGTCTCCGTCTCTATCGGGAAGGGTCAGCAAGGCGCGCAGGAGAATATGTGCAGCAGACGCCAGAGGTTAGAGTTGAGTCGATCTTCGGTTAGATTGTACTTTTATGAGAAAAAGGAAATTTCATGACTTGCGTGTTGCTGGGCCGTGATGGTAGTCACAGGGAGGAAGTTAGTGAGATATTTTGGATCATGTTATGTGTGACCCTTGGGGGTTCAGCTCTGGGGCCAACAGCTGACCTGGTGATCAGTATCGAAGATGAATATGAGAAATGAGCTAGAGTTTTCCATAGGTGCTGTCTGTGGACACTTCGGAACGAGCGAACGATTCAGACGCTCGAGGATATGCTTCAGGCATGTGTATTAGATTTCGGGGGGGGGGGGGATTATGGCCTGTAATTGCTCTTGGTAGAGTTTTCCTACAACAACAACCATCATTAGTGCATCGGTATGCCACCCTTTGTGCTGTTGTAGGGAAGGAGGTATCGGACCCCATTTGTTGGGGAGAGGTAGGGCAACGTGTGATGGGAAGTACAGAGATCGTGCTTCAGACGTCAGAGCAGATATAACAGGTCAGGCAAAGGTTGTTGACTGCTCAGAGTTGCTAGAAGAGTTATGCGAACAGGCGTCGATCCTAGCTTGAGTTCCAAGTCGGCAACTTTGTGCTCCTGAAGGTCTCTCCTTGGAAAGGAGTGATTCGATTCAGGAAGATGGGCAAGTTGGGCCCCCCGATATATTGGTCCATTCCGGGTGGTCGCGAGGGTAGACAGGGTAGCCTATCGTTTGGAATTGCCAGCAGAGTTGGGGCAGATTCACGACACTTTCCACGTGTCGCAATTACGAAAGTGTATAGCTGACGAGTCGGCGGTAGTGCCATTAGAGGACATTCAGGTGGATGTGAGCCTGAACTACACAGAGAGACTAGTCGCAATTATGGACCGGAAGGTCAAGGTTCTGAGGAGCAAGGAGGTACCCTTTGTTTTGGTTCAGTGGCAACATCGGAAGGGGTCCGAGATGACTTGGGAACCGGAGCGTGAGATGCGTGAGCAACATCTGGAGTTATTTGCAGAGCGAGACTTCGAGGGTGAAGTCCAGTTCTAGTGGGGGAGAATTGTAACAGCCCGGGTTCCCAGGTATTAGTTATTTTGTATTTTGTTGGTGATTTGTAAGGAGACTCGGCGAGTTGGAGTCCAAACTCGCCGAGTATGATCGCAGTTATGGGCTCGGGTTCGCGTCCGGACTCGGCGAGTCCATGTTGTTTAATGAAACCCTAATTCCAGGGTATGAGACTTATTTAAAGGGGTTTATGGCCATCATTTGCGGCCACCAACCCCAGAGAGAACCCTAAAGAGTCTTTGAGCGTTTTGTGAGAGAGAAGTGGAAGATCCTTGATTATTTGTGGGTGTTTTGCTTATAGAAGAGGACCAAGGCAATAGGAGACCAAAGAAGGTGCTAATCCAGTGATTTCTGAGCTCAGAGACTTCATTTGAGGTAATCATTCGTTCCTTTCTCAGTCCTTGGTGTAAATCTTAGAGATAGGGTTTCTTTGTGACCTTTTTGGAATGATCCATGGAGTAAATGGCCTCTTCTCGTGTTGATGCTTTAGATCTAGACCCAAAGAGGTCCAAAGACCCTTTTCCCTCAAGCTTTATGAGTGTTAATGGAGGCCATAAGCTTAGAATAGCATTCTAGAGACCATATCTTCAAATAAGGCCTTTGAACCTTTGCATGAGCACCAAGATAGTAACTTTACGTGATGTATGAGCTTGGAAGGACTGGATCTATGAGTTATTGGAACGGATCAGAGCTCAGGAGTGAGTTTGAGTTGATGCATGGCATAGACTCGCCGAGTCTGAAGAACAGACTCGGCGAGTAGCATGAAGATTGTCCATAACCACTCAGCGAGTGGTCTTGCCGAGCTAAGGGGTTGACTCAGTGAGTTAGGGAGAGTCAGAGAGGGTTGACGGGTGGGCTGAGTCAAGCCGGAACTCGCCGAGTTGTTCTTGAGACTCGGCGAGTTGAGTCGTGTTGGCCCCGCGACTCATGCCAGGTGGAACCCATCGAGTTACGAAAACACTCGATGTGTCGAGAGATGATCCCAAAGAGTTAGTGGACATGTGTGTACTCGTCGAGTCACCGGAGTGCACTCGGCGAGTTGGGTCAAAGTTTGACCGTTGACTTTTGTTGACTTTTAGGGTTGGTCAACAATGTGTCCTTTGGGTCAAGAAGGGGGTAAAATGGTCTTTTACCCTTGATAGGATGCCAAGAGAGGATAGAGTCTAGTCTCGAGAGTTATGTTCATGAGAGCATGTGCCTTATGTGATAGATGGTGGCGAGTTCGAGATGCAAGCGTGAGGATATCTGCTTCCTGCTTGCCAGGTGAGTCTTCTCACTATACCTTACCTTGAGTAGGTAACCAAAGTTATGTGATAGTGAGTTTGTATGTTGTGTATGTTATGTGTTGTACTGCATTATTTGTATGTGATTTATGTTGTGCATGTTTACAGAGCTAGAACCGGAAGGTTCCCAGAGTTAGAACCTGAGGGTTCACAGAGTTTGGTGCACGGACCCACAGAGTTATAGCCTCGAGTGGCTAATATGTGTTATATGTGGTATTTTAGGGAACTCACTAAGCTTCGTGCTTACAGTGTTTTGTGTTATGTGTTTCAGGTTTCTTTCAGGATCACGGAACAGCACCGGCTTGATTGTACACACCAGCGAAAGAGTCATATTTTGAGGATCCTGGTTTATTATCCAAGTGAAAACGGAGTTATGTTTTGTAATTTGATTATGAATGAGATTTTAAGAAAAGTTTTGTTAAGAATTAAACCATTATTTTTAAATGAAAAATTGTTTTGAAATTTACAGCGTTACAATTTGGTATCAGAGCCTTGGTTTGAGGGATTCGGATGCACCTTCGGGTAAATCTGGACTCAAACTGAGGAAGTAAGAAAAGTTTTCAAAGAAATAATTTTCTAAAGTGAATAAGAGTTCAAAGAGAAAGCGAGAAGGAGCAGTGTGTACAATCAGCCAGAGCCCGAACGGTGATTTCCCAAAATACCATTACTTTTGTGTTATGAGATATTTATGATGCAGTTTATGAGATATTATTGCATGCTAGAGACAGGCTAGTTATTTCATATGTTAGGACTAGAGTGGCCTGATTTGTGATGCCTTATCCTAGGAATTGATGTTATATGTGATGTGCTTTTGAGTATGTGATGAGTGAGAATATTTAGTTGGAATCCTTTATGGGATTTGAGTAGAGGAGTAATCTAGGGGAGATACCTAGATGAGTACCATGGTACTTAGCGAAAGAATAGTTAGAACCCACGAGGGAAAGAGTTGCAGAGTTCGGTGGTACTTTCGAGGATGAGCAGAGCAAGTGGAGTTATCATCTAGAGTGAGTCCTATGTATTCTTCGATGCTCGAATGTTGCTTGCTTCATGCTTTGTGGAACTCTCGATGATGGGAGTCAGCTACCAAGCAAATATGACGATATTCAGGAGGTAGATGGTTGGCATCATTAGGAGCTCTTCAGCAGCTGATGGCAGAGAAGTGTGGGAATCTAGGAAGATCCTAGGGAGTAACCTTAGCTAGATGAGTGCGCTGGCAGAATAGAGAATTTCGCTGGGGAGCGAGCACGTGCTACGGAATTGGTGAACGAGAAGGTCGAGCAGCTACTTAGGAGCTCCGTGATAGTCCGTGTGGAAAGTATGGGTAGATGTGGCAGGTAGTATGGGCCCGTACTACTGAAAGCAGAGGACCCATACTTGATACAGGGAGTATTCTGAAGGTTCTAATGAGCGGAATGAGGAGTGATGTGATGGTTCGAGTACCATACATCGGAGCAGATGGAGGAGTGATGTTATGGTTCGAGTACCATACATCGGAGCAGATGGAGGAGTGATGTTACAGTTCGAGTACCATACATCAGAGCAGATGGAGGAGTGATGTTATGGTTGGAGTACCATACATCAGGTTAGATAGAGGAGTGATGTTATGGTTCGAATATCATACATCAGAGCAGATGGAGGAGTGATGTTATGGTTCAGGTACCATGCATTGGAGCGGATAAAGGAGTGATGTTATGGTTCGAGTACCATACATCGGAGCGGATTGAGGAGTGATGTTATGGTTTGAGTACCATACATCGGAGCGGATTGAGGAGTGAAGTTACGGTTTGTGTATCATACATCGGAGCATATTGAGAAGAAATGTCATGGGACGAGTACCATGGTTCGTATTGAATGATGCTCGTGGTTCTTCGGTTATCCGGTCATGATTGATGAGGTAGAGATTGGATGCTATGGGCCTTAGGCTAGTGGACCATGATTGAGTTCAAAGAGACGTCCCTTGAGAGGGAGGTTGAGAGCCTTTCAGAGTATTTTGGTAAGGAGCCAGAGGGAGGGAAAATTTCGGTTTGAGTTGAGCAATCAGTCGATAGAGGAGATGTCACCTTCTATGACATGGGTGGTACTATTTATGTTCGTGTACGAAACATGAGAGGCAAGATGTTTAAGTTTTGGGTTTGGGGGTAAACCCTGCAGGTTGTCATTGAGGATGATTTTCCATCAGAGTATCAGCTAGCATGTGTGCCACGAGGTAGTGATTTACTATGAGCAGATAGTCATTTGGGACTGAGATAGTCGAGGACCACGTTACACCTATTGAGTATAGTAGGGTGTATTGTAGAGGTATCAGTGGGGAGTCCAGTCGTATTTATTAGTGCAGTGGTTTTTCTATCTATATTGGGTATTGAATATGGGAGTGGGTCCCTGTTCTTGGGAAGATCCATGTGATGGACTGTTGGTTGTTGAGTCGAGGTTGGAGAGTATGATGATTCGTAGTCCAGTCTATGGGTCAGTGATATTATTGGACAGTTGAGTTGTTTGGTTTTGGATTGGTACGAGACTTAGAACTACTAGAGGCAGTCGTGACGAGAAGTTCTTGAGGATTTCATCTGAGGTTCAGAGTATATGAGATCGATTGATTTCCTTAAAAGGGATTATCAGGGGTTGCGTAGCAATTTCCAGGGGCAGGTGCGTTATTGCTAGTGAAAATAGTTCGTGAGATTGTTGATGTGTCAGATAGTGATGGTTCAAACCCTAAGTGGGGGAGAACCGGGTGGTTTATTGAGAGAACCAGAGATTTGTGCAAGAGCGGTTAGTGGTTGGATACAGAAACCTGTGACTTGAATTCATGAGATCAGGGTCATTGTTGATCAAGGAAAGGTGCAGGATGGGATAATGCATGTGGTATATGTCTGAGAAAAGGATGGGTGTCTCCGCAGCAGGAGGTCAATGGTCAGGAATCTGGTGGTGGCCAGAGTCGTTTTAAGTGGAAGACTTGTAATGATGGTATGGGCAGTTAAGAACTTCTAGGTTGAAATATGGGTGGAGGATTGTTGAGTAGCCAACTCTGGGGTTGGGATGTGTATTCTTGCTTGGATTTTGAGCAGTAGTGGGAAGGGTTTCGGAGGATCATCAGTGTGTTCTGAAGAGTTAGCGCCTCCCTTGTATTCCAATTGAGTGCTTGGATGCACTGACTTGTGCATTGAGTAAAATAGGAAATTATTATGGGATTCAGAGGAAATGTATTGATGTATGTGTATGGTGCTGGGAGTGCGGGAATTAGTGGTAGGGGCAGGACATTGTGGTGCTCTGTTATGGTGTTCTGTGATTTCCGCGTTTAGCGTCCCGATTTCGGAGTTATTTAGAGTCTTGGGTTTAAGACGACGAGTGATGTATCATGTATCTACGGTTCCAGTGGGAGCCCTCCGTGTATTGTTATCAAGAGGGATTATTTAAGGAAGTGGATCTCCGTAGAGGTAGGTTCTGTGTTATGGCAGTTGCCGCCAAAGTCTGTAATGCATATCAGGGCAAGTGTGTGTGTAACTACCTATGATAGTCTTCGGTGCAGGAGTAGTGAGCTTAGTGTGGCATTGTAATGAGAATGAGAGCATAGGGTGAAGCTACGGGGAGCCGTAGTATTCACCAGTTAGAGGGACTTGTGATGCTACGGGGAGTCGTAGTACTCACAAGTCAGAGGGAGGGAGTCGTGGTACTACGAGGAGTCGTAGTACTCACTAGTTAGTTAGCGTAGTGATGCTATGAGGAGCCGTAGTATTCACCAGTCAGAGCGTGTTGTGATGCTACGGGGAGCCGTAGTACTCACAAGTCAGAGGGAGGGAGTCGTGGTACTACGGGGAGCCGTAGTACTCACTAGTTAGTTGGCGTTGTGATACTACGGGGAGTCGTATTATCACTAGTCAGAGGCTGTCGTAATGTTGCGGGAAGCCATAGTGCCCACTAGTTGGCTAGAGATTATGATGATGGAGTGTTCTCCGATAAGTGCATGATGCAGAAAAGTTTTAGGCTTGAGTAGCTCTAGTGTTGAGTTTATGGAGCCGGTGGTTAAACCGGGGAGAGACTGGAGTCTCCGTCTCTATCGGGAAGGGTCAGCAAGGCGCGCAGGAGAATATGCGCAGCAGACGCCAGAGGTTAGAGCTGAGTCGATCTTCGGTTAGATTGTACTTTTATGAGAAAAAGGAAATTTCATGACTTGCGTGTTGCTGGGCCGTGATGGTAGTCACAGGGAGGAAGTTAGTGAGATATTTTGGATCATGTTATGTGTGACCCTTGGGGGTTCAGCTCTGTGGCCAACAGCTGACCTGGTGATCAGTATCGAAGATGAATATGAGAAATGAGCTAGAGTTTTCCATAGGTGCTGTCTGTGGACACTTCGGAACGAGCGAACGATTCAGACGCTCGAGGATATGCTTCAGGCATGTGTATTAGATTTCGGGGGGGGGGGGGGGGGGGATTATGGCCTGTAATTGCTCTTGGTAGAGTTTTCCTACAACAACAACCATCATTAGTGCATCGGTATGCCACCCTTTGTGCTGTTGTAGGGAAGGAGGTATCAGACCCCATTTGTTGGGGAGAGGTAGGGCAACGTGTGATGGGAAGTACAGAGATCGTGCTTCAGACGTCAGAGCAGATATAACAGGTCAGGCAAAGGTTGTTGACTGCTCAGAGTTGCTAGAAGAGTTATGAGAACAGGCGTCGATCCTAGCTTGAGTTCCAAGTCGGCAACTTTGTGCTCCTGAAGGTCTCTCCTTGGAAAGGAGTGATTCGATTCAGGAAGAGGGGCAAGTTGGGCCCCCCGATATATTGGTCCATTCCGGGTGGTCGCGAGGGTAGACAGGGTAGCCTATCGTTTGGAATTGCCAGCAGAGTTGGGGCAGATTCACGACACTTTCCACGTGTCGCAATTACGGAAGTGTATAGCTGACGAGTCGGCGGTAGTGCCATTAGAGGACATTCAGGTGGATGTGAGCCTGAACTACACAGAGAGACTAGTCGCAATTATGGACCGGAAGGTCAAGGTTCTGAGGAGCAACGAGGTACCCATTGTTTTGGTTCAGTGGCAACATCGGAAGGGTCCGAGATGACTTGGGAACCGGAGCGTGAGATGCGTGAGCAACATCTGGAGTTATTTGCAGAGCGAGACTTCGAGGGTGAAGTCTAGTTCTAGTGGGGGAGAATTGTAACAGCCCGGGTTCCCAGGTATTAGTTATTTTGTATTTTGTTGGTGATTTGTGAGGAGACTCGGCGAGTTGGAGTCCAAACTCGCCGAGTATGATCGCGGTTATGGGTGCGGGTTCGCGTCCGGACTCGGCGAGTCCACGTTGTTTAAAGAAACCCTAATTTCCAGGGTATGAGACTTATTTAAAGGGGTTTATGGCCGTCATTTGCGGCCACCAACCCCAGAGAGAACCCTAAAGAGTCTTTGAGCGTTTTGTGAGAGAAAAGTGGAAGATCCTTGATTATTTGTGGGTGTTTTGCTTATAGAAGAGGACCAAGGCAATAGGAGACCAAAGAAGGTGCTAATCCAGTGATTTCTGAGCTCAGAGACTTCATTTGAGGTAATCATTCGTTCCTTTCTCAGTCCTTGGTGTAAATCTTAGAGATAGGGTTTCTTTGTGACCTTTTTGGAATGATCCATGGAGTAAATGGCCTCTTCTCGTGTTGATGCTTTAGATCTAGACCCAAAGAGGTCCAAAGACCCTTTTCCCTCAAGCTTTATGAGTGTTAATGGAGGCCATAAGCTTAGAATAGCATTCTAGAGACCATATCTTCAAATAAGGCCTTTGAACCTTTGCATGAGCACCAAGATAGTAACTTTACGTGATGTATGAGCTTGGAAGGACTGGATCTATGAGTTATTGGAACGGATCAGAGCTCAGGAGTGAGTTTGAGTTGATGCATGGCATAGACTCGCCGAGTCTAAAGAACAGACTCGGCAAGTAGCATGAAGATTGTCCATAACCACTCAGCGAGTGGTCTTGCCGAGCTAAGGGGTTGACTCAGTGAGTCAGGGAGAGTCAGAGAGGGTTGACGGGTGGGCTGAGTCAAGCCGGAACTCGCCGAGTTGTTCTTGAGACTCGGCGAGTTGAGTCGTGGTGGCCCCGCGACTCATGCCAGGTGGAACCCATCGAGTTAGGAAAACACTCGATGTGTCGAGAGATGATCCCAAAGAGTTAGTGGACATGTGTGTACTCGTCGAGTCACCGGAGTGCACTCGGTGAGTTGGGTCAAAGTTTGACCGTTGACTTTTGTTGACTTTTAGGGTTGGTCAACAATGTGTCCTTTGGGTCAAGAAGGGGGTAAAATGGTCTTTTACCCTTGATAGGATGCCAAGAGAGGATAGAGTCTAGTCTCGAGAGTTATGTTCATGAGAGCATGTGCCTTATGTGATAGATGGTGGCGAGTTCGAGATGCAAGCGTGAGGATATCTGCTTCCTGCTTGCCAGGTGAGTCTTCTCACTATACCTTACCTTGAGTAGGTAACCAAAGTTATGTGATAGAGTGTTTGTATGTTGTGTATGTTATGTGTTGTACTGCATTATTTGTATGTGATTTATGTTGTGCATGTTTACAGAGCTAGAACCGGAAGGTTCCCAGAGTTAGAACCTGAGGGTTCACAGAGTTTGGTGCACGGACCCACAGAGTTATAGCCTCGAGTGGCTAATATGTGTTATATGTGGTATTTTAGGGAACTCACTAAGCTTCGTGCTTACAGTGTTTTGTGTTATGTGTTTCAGGATTCTTTCAGGATCATGGAACAGCACTGGCTTGATTGTACACACCAGCGAAAGAGTCATATTTTGAGGATCCTGGTTTATTATGCAAGTGAAAACGGAGTTATGTTTTGTAATTTGATTATGAATGAGATTTTAAGAAAAGTGTTTTTAAGAATTAAACCATTATTTTTAAATGAAAATTTGTTTTGAAATTTACGGCGTTACAAAGAGAATATTGTAGATCCAGGAACAACACCATTTTCTCTTCACTTTCTGGTAATCAAGCTTCATACTTGACTTGTAGTTTCTTAGATCTGCTTGTGGTCATTTTTAATGGAGTTTTGGGTCCAAGAAGCTTGATCCTTGGGACTTGGACGTCCCAAGTTAATATATCTTCAGATCTAGAACCTTAGAGGGTCCTCATGGCATAAAGGTGCCATCTTTATGGCCATGAGAACCCCATGTATGAAATAAACCCCATTTTTGGTCCTTTGAGCATAAATGTCCCATGCATGTACGTAAAGTTCATGACTTTACATGTTATATCAACTTAAGGAGCCCAGATCTACCTGTTGGATGAGAGTTGTACATCAGAAATCGAGTTATGGACTTGGACAATAGTCGACTCGACGAGTCGTTCTTGGGACTCGGCGAGTCCGTGAGTTTGGTTCCCCCAACCTGTTGCGATTCACAGGAACCCAGTTGAGTTTAGAAGGGATGTAGTTGAGTCCAAAAGAGGGACCGAACGTAATAGACATAACTATGGACCTGGAATCCATGGGAATCGACGAGTGTATGAACGCACTCGGCGAGTCCAATGCCATCTCCCAACCCATGAAGATGGACTCGACGAGTTATTCATACAAATCGGTCAGTCACAGACTAGACACGTTCATATAACAAAGATAAAATCGACGAGTTTAAGGAGGAACTCGGCGAGTGAGTTGAAGATTGTCCTGATGATATGATTGAAGGAGAACTCTTCGAGTTCTTGCTAAACTCGATGAGTTGAGTCAGGTTGGGGGACAGATGAAGGAATAGGGACTCGACGAGTTGGCGGGCTAACTCGGCGAGTTGAATCAACTGGAAGTTTACTCTGATCAGGATGTTGACTTTGGCCAGGGGTAAAATAGTCATTTTACCCTAAGATCAGTTACCAGCTTTTGACTATATGTCTTTATGGAAATTATATCTGGAGAGTTGTCGGAGCAGTAGATAGAGATTTCTCACCGAGAGTTGCAGCAGTCGGTCACATGAGGTAAGTTTTCCTCCAGTTGGAACAGGTCTAAGGCATCAATGTCGGTCCGTTTAAGTAGTAGACTATGTCCGGGTAAGCCCGATGTCGGGGATAGTCCAATGCAGTTTATATGTTACCGGACTTCGGTCCGATGCCGAGGCGGTCCTGAGAAGTAGTCATGTATGCTTGATGTCTTTATGATTCATGCATGGTTGTGTGTTATGTGTTATATGTTTCGGGCTTAGGTCCGATGTCGGGCAAGCCCGATGCAGTACATATGATATGTTATATGCCATGTGTTATGTATTTATGGGCAAGCCTGATGTATGCTAGTTTATGTGTTATATGTTATTTGTTCCGAGCTTCGGTCTGATGTCGGGTCAAGCCCAATGCAGATTATGTGATTATGTCATGTATGTGTTGGGGTAAGCCCGGTGCCAGGGTGAGCCCGATGCCTGGTGCGGCCGGATCCCGGGGTGAGCTCGATGCTGGATAGGAGTCTGATGACGGGTAAGCTGATGTCGGGATTCGTCCTGATGCAGTTGGGAGCAGTCCTAGATTTATGTTATTTGTTATATGTGCTTGTATGGTATATGGTAGTTTGGGGGAGCTTACTAAGCTTCGTGCTTACAGTTTAAGTTTTGGTTTCAGATACTTCAGCTAGCAAAGGGAAGTGCTCAAGCTGATGGCATGGCATACACCACATTCTATTCGCCTGGGACTTTACTCTGATATTTTATATGAGACTGTGATATGTTGACAGATTTATGAGATTTTGAGATACGTGTTCTATGATTTTATTCTATGGTGATGATATTTATGCTTATTAAATGATTTTGAAAACGAAATTTTTGGCTGGTATTTTTGGGACGTTACAAGATCATATTCACATCGTGAACCTTCATGTTCACGTCGTGGAGCATGGCTGGTTAGGGTTTCTGCCACGTGTCACGCTCTTAGACTACTACATCTTCAGAAGACCATATCTTTTGCATATGAAATATGTTTTTGACATTCTTTATATCCACGCATAGGTATTTACGAGTTCTACAACTCTCTTTTAGATTCCTATAGATAACTCTCACTATATTTTAACTTCTTCTTATTGGTTTATAGTGTTAGAGTTTATCGTAACTTCTTTACGAGAAGTTAGATTGAGATTTGTTAAAATCTTTTGGAGTTGTATGGATGTATACTTTGATTTATACTATAAAGTATATATGAAAGTTCATACTTACATTAGATTTTACCATGAACTACATAGTAATCACATTTCTCGTTTAACCTAATCACATTACTTGTTTGGCATAATCACATGTGATTGTTGTTGACCTATTTTGACTGGTGTTACATTCTCCCCCTGTTGAAATAATTTTGTCTCGAAATTTATCTTCTGGATGGGATATTGTTAAATAGTTAGGGTTTATTTTGTTTCATCTGATCTTCTCGTTCCCAAGTAAATTCTGGTCCTCGTAAAGAGTTCCATCGAACTTTCACTATGGGAATACGAGTTTGTTTTAGTTGTTTGACCACTCGATCCATGATTTCAACAAGTTCGTCTACAAAGTTGAGTTTGGTATTGACTTGTATATCGTTGAGAGGTACAAAAAGAGTATCATTAGATATACATCTTTTAAGATTTGATATGTGGAAAAAATCGTGTATATTGCTTAACTCTTGAGACAACTTTAATTGATATGTGGCATAACCAATTCTTTCTAGAATTTCAAAAGGTCCTATATACTGTGGGTTTAGTTTGCCTCGTTTTCCAAATCAAATCATATCTTTCCAAGGAGATACCTTCAAAATTACTTTATCTCCAACTTGGAATTCTAAAGGTTTACGTCTTACGTCAGCATAACTCTTTTGACGATCACGTGCAGTCTTTAATCGATCCTTAATTTGCATAATCTTATCAGTTGTCTCGTGGATTATTTCCTGTCCTTTACGTAAGGTATCGCCTGTACGCTCTTTGGCCATTTGTGTGTCTCCAACTTCTACCCAACATATTGGGAAATGGCATTTTCGTCCATAAAGAGCCTCAAACGGTGCAACCTTAATACTTGTATGATAACTATTGTTGTAGGAAAACTCAATTAACGGTAAATGAGTATCCCATTTGTTTCCAAAGTCTATTACACAGGCTCATAATATTTCTTCTAAAGTTTGAATGGTCCTCTCACTCTAACCATAAGTTTGTTGGTAACATGTTGTGCTCATATCTAAACGTGTTCCTAAGGATTTTTGTAGTGATTGCCAAAATCGTGATGTGAACCTACTATCTCTGTTAGAAATAATGGAAATTGGAACTCCAAGCAGTCTGGCAATTTCATTGAGATAAGTTCTAGTCAGCTTCTCCATCTTGTCATTCTATATGATTGGTAAGAAATGGACAAACTTGGTTAATATATCGACTACTACCCAAATAGTGTCGGAACCACTAGGAGTTTTGGGTAATTTGGTAATGAAGTCCGTTGATATCTGCTCCTATTTCCACTTGGGTATATCTGGTTATTGAAGTAAACCGAGGGCTTTTAATGTTCTGCCTTTACTTTAGAACAAGTTAGGCATTTGCTCACATAAGTAGCAATCTCAGCTTTCATGTTTGGCCACCAATAATGTTCTTTTAAATCTAAGTACATTTTATCAGAGCTTGGATGAATGAAATATATGGACTTGTGGGCTTCTTCCAAGACCAATTCCCTGACTCCACCGAACTTAGGCGTCCAAATTTGGTTCATAAATTGTCGTGTTCCATCATCTGTTTGTATATATTGCTTTTCCATTCCTCGCAAAGCTTTATTCTTGATGTTTTATTCTTTTACAGCCTCGAGTTGAGCTTCTCTAATTTGTGTGATAAAGTTGGAATGGATAGTTATAGTTAATGCTCGTACCCAACCAGGTTTAATATATTCCTTTCGACTTAATGCATCTACTACACGTTTGCCTTTACAAGATGATAACAAATCTCACATTTGTAATCATTCAAAAATTCGACCCATCTTCATTGTCTCATATTAAGATCTTTTTGGTTTAAGATATGTTGAAGACTCTTGTGATCAGTAAAGATAGTAGACTTCGTACCATATAAGTAATGCCTCCAAATTTTTAGTGCAAAAACTACAGCTTGCAACTCAAGATCGTGGGTAGTGTAATTATTCTCATACACCTTAAGTTGTCATGATGTGTAAGCGATAACTTTTCCCCTTTGCATCAACACACATCCCAATCCTTGATTTGATGCGTTGTAGTATACGATGAAATCTTCAGTCGTATCTGGGAGGGATAGGATTGGTGCATTACACAACATTTGTTTTATCCTTTGGAAAGCAACTTCTTGTTTGTTTTACCATTTGAACTTCATATCTTTCTATGTTAATGTTGTAAGCGACTTGGCTATTTTGGATAAATTCTCTATGAATCTACGGTAATAGCCAGCAAGTCCTAAGAATTGATGCACTTCTGTTGGTGTCTTTGGTGCTTCCCAATTCTTGATTGCTTCAACCTTGGAGGGGTCAACATGAATCCCTCTATTACTAACTACATGCCATAAAAATTGTACTTCTCTAATCCAAAATTCACATTTAGAGAATTTGACATACAACTTTTCTTTTCTTAGTAGTTCTAAGATTATTTGCAAGTGTTGACCTTGTTCTTCATTGGTTCGTGAATATATCAATATATCATCGATAAATACTATCACGAATTTATAAAAAGTATGGTTTGCAAACACGATTCATGAGGTCCATAAACATTGTTGGGGTGTTGGTCAATACAAAAAGCATAGCTAAGAACTCATAATAACCATATCGATTCCTAAATGTTGTTTTTGGAGCATCCTCTTCTTGTACCCTTAGTTGATGGTATTCTGATCTGAGATCTATCTTTGAGTAGTAGCTAGATCCTTGCAGTTGATCAAATAGATCATCAATTCTTGGAAGCGGGTAACAATTCTTGATCGTTAGTTTGTTCAACTCCTGATAATCAATACACATTCGAAAGGATCCACCCTTTTTTTTAACAAAGAAAATTGGTGCTCCCCATGAACAAAAGTTTGGTATGATGAAGCCTTTGTCAAGAAATTCTTGTAGTTGGCTAGATAGTTCTTTAATTTCAAATGGAGCCAACCGATAAGGAGATTTCGCTGCTGATGCTATTCCTGGAATTAAATCGATTCATAATTCGATTTGTCGAACGAGTGATATTCTAGGTAGATCTTCAGGAAACACATTTGGGTAATTACATACTTGAGGTATGTTGTTGATTTCTTTTGTTTTACTCTTCTTATCTACAATGTGAGTCAAGAATGCGCTACATTTCTTATGTAGATATTTCTGCGTCTTGGTGCAAGAGATGACTTTGAGGTTTTTCCCAAACTTATCACTATAGATAATCAGGGCTTCGCCGTTAGGTAAGGGTAGTCGTATGGATTTTTCATTGCATAGGATTTCAACGTGATGTAAAGATAACCAATCCATGCCAATTATGACATCAAAAACACCGATAGACATTGGCATGAGGTTGACGTGAAATAGGTAGTTATTTAGAGTTAATAAACAATTTTCTAGAATTTCATGTGTTCTCTCGGTTTAACCATTAGCGATTTCTACTTGATAGATTTATTTTAATTTGCATGCATGATCTTTAAAGAGCACGGGTCGGGAGGACATTGCAAAAACGCCAGTGGAGGTCAGGTTAGACTCATGACTTAATAATTTTCTAAACGCCAGGGTTATAAAACTTCTATCAACTCTAGAGTCAAAGATTATAGTAGCATATACATTATCTATGAAAAATGTACCAGATACCACCAAAGGGTCCTAGATAGCTTCCCTGCATCCTGTTACGAATGCCCTTCCGCGACCTAAACCTCCTTAACTCCTTAACTTTGGACATTCCTTCTTGAAGTGTCTAATTTCTCCACACTCAAAAGACGCTCTTCCTCCACCATAGCTTGTTCCAGTATTTGGTTTTTGATTTATGGTTGCAGGTGTTGTGCTCCTACAGTAACTAGCAGTGTGCCCCTTCTTCTTGCACTTCATGCAAACAATACAATCACCTGTGTGTTGAAGATTGCACTGACTGCACTATGGAAAATTTCCATTATTCTTCCTTGGTTGTATGGGTATTGCTGTCGAGGCTGCATAACTAGTTGCCACTTCTTGTCTCTTCCAGATTTGGGAGGTTCATATCTCTGTCATACGGGCTCTGTTTTTGACGTTCTTTATTTCCACATATAGCTAATTCTGAGTACTACAACTTTCATTTAGACTATGTCAGCTAATTCTCACTCCATTTTAATTTTAATAGTATATGAAGATTACAATGTTAAAATCCGTGTGAAAAACATAACTCTTTCATATAAACTATGTTCATGACTGTCTTTATATTGATGGATTCGTATTTACGAAATCTTCAATTCTTGTTTACATTCTTTTGGCTAACACTCAGCTGATTTAAATTTTGATTTCTGTTTCGCACACTGACTGCTCCACTGAAAATTTGAAAGTCAAATTTAGGCGTTCTTTATTTCCACATGTAGCTAATTCTGAGTACTATAACTTCCTCATTTAAAGTCAAATTTAGGCGTTCTTTATACATACGTTTTCGTTTTTACGGCCATTACATCTTTTGTTTAGATTACTTAGCCTAATAAGAAAGCTATCTTAGATTCATATTCTACGATGCATATCGCTGTATACGGAAGAACGCAAAACTCTGAACAATCATAAATTCTTTATATGAAATAAACTCTTAGCGTTCTTTATATTCATGAAATCATCATCATGTCTATTACAATTTTCATTAAGACTATTTATCCTAAATATATATATATATATATATATATATATATATATATATATATATATATATATATATATATATATATATATATATTTTATCAAAAACGTTATTTTTATTGCTTAATAATAAAAGGTCTATATAGTATGTAAGGCGGACGACTATCAATTATCATATTCAATGATTTTAATTATTAAATAATAGGAATAACTATGACTAAAACATCCAACTCTATTTACCCATTGAAACAATTAACTTTTGTAGGAAAATACCAAAATCTCATATATAATTACAAAAACATCATATCATTTCACGAGATTTTGACGATAAATAAAATTAAATCTTATCATTTTATTTTTACAATTCTACGACAAATATAAATTCGAACGGCTATATAAAATCGGTTTGTAAATATTTTTTATATTTTAATATTAATATTATTATTGTTACTATCATTAGAAATTTCAAACAACATTTTATAAATCAGACATTATAAATTCAAACGACTATATAAAATCGGAACAAAAGCAAAGTTTGTCCATATTAATTATGGATATTAATTGGTACGTTATTACGATTGAGTGGTGTGATATGCAGATTTAAAATATTTAGTCGAACACTATACAATATTTCCATTTATATAGTGATTCGAATTTATAATGACAAATTTATAAAATGTTTATAATAATAACAACAATGTTAAAAGAGAGACATTCGAATTTATAATGTCAGATTTATAAAAAGACACCCCATATTAAAATATGAACACCCTAGTGAATCTTTTAAATATTTTTGTTTGCTGAAATTGCATTGTTTTTCGAAAAAACTGATTATAAACAGTTAATTATTTGCTGAATTTTTATAAAAGTATCAATAGGGTATCAAAAGGTGACATCTCTCTCATAATCAAACCATATCCAAATTCTCCTACAGGCCCGGTTTTAAGGGGGGGCAAGAGGTGCAGCCGCACAGGGTCCGAAGAAAATAGAGCTCGAGCTTTAATTAAATTCTATATTTAATAACTAAATATATATATATGAATTTATTCAAACTTTTAGATAAAATATGTGTAGCTCAACCGGCAAAACTGCGTCCTTACTTTTCAGTCAAGCGTGGGTGGTGGCGGTACTTTTCAGTCAAGCGTGGGTGGTGGCGGTTCGATTCATGTACACAACGTTTTCATGTTTTAAATCATTTTTCAGTTTGGCCCTTACTTTATGTTATATATGTCATAATCAACCCTTACTTCCAATATGTTTAACAAATCAGTTTTTAAAAGTTACATAATTAACCATTTAATTTTTTATAAAATTCCATATGTTCCTCTTTAATTAATTTGTTTACTTTTAAGTTTTCACTAACAACAACTCATCGACTTAAATTTGTTTACCTTATATATTAAAAAATTATATTTAGGGCCTCATTTTTCATTTTAGCACAGGGCCCTTAAAATCTCAGAGCCGGCCTTGTTCTCCTACTCGATATCCGGTAAACTCGCACTCATAATACATCGGTCCAATCATCACCCCTCCTCAAACCCTATTTCTTCTAATGCTTTCTGATGATTTCTTCATAATCAATATTCTTGATAAATCCTTCTTGAACCCGACATTCAAAATCCTTCCTCAAATTCTTTACTTTTTTCAACAATAATCAATTTTATATCTCATCGTGTATACTTTATGATCGATCATATATATATATATATATATATATATATATATATATATATATATATATATATATATATATATATATATATATATATATATATATATATATATATATATATTCTATCTTCCACCTTCCTCGTCATCAATCACAATTACAAGGTTTCAAATGAGCCCAACAAATGGAATCACACTCATTCTTGGGCCGACTCTCCAAGTAAGTCTGTTTGGGAAGCCCAACAAATTCAATGTTGATTTTTGTAAATTTACTCTTTGGGTAGAGATGAATATTGATCAAGGTTCTAAATAACGTGTGTAATTTAGCAGTAATATCAAATCTTAAGTTTTTCTGAGCCTTGGCGAATCATGACGTTTGTAAGGCATGACTTAAGATGATAATTTTCTATATAATTAATATTTTTATATGTATTTTCAACTATTATTCATTTTTATATACATATATAAATTAAGACGGCGTTTTGGTAAAACTTGGCGGCAAGTGCAAGCCTTGGAGTCATAACGAGCTTTTTAGAACCTTGATATTGATAGTTCCGAGCCGGTTTTGAAACAATCCATTCTTTTTGGGATTAGACAGTCTTGAGAAGGGTATTTTTTCGGTTTGGTCTTTTAGGATAGGTCTCGATTTTTTTTTATCCGATCTCATGGTATTTGCGTGCTTCTTTTTTGGTTTGATTTCAATGTTTTTAACACCAAAATGACACATTAAGATTTCCTGACACTAAATTTTAATAAATAAAGAGGAGAAAGTTGGTTAATATGTGCTTAAAAACCTTGTAATTAACAAAAGATGACGTGTTTGTAAACTTTGGATTCCAGTCTTTTTTTAGACCGGTTTCGGAACCGTCTGGGACGGTCTATGGCCGGTCTTTTTTAGGACCAATAGTTTTTCAATCCAGTATCATTTTATATCGATTTGATCTTGGTATTTTATCGATGATGGTCTTTTTGTTCATGTGTATGTTAGGGTGTGCATTATATAGCGTCACCATACATATTTCAAAAGTTTACAAAGATACCCTATACTATATGATAATGAACCAAAGGGACATATCATAATATTTAATACACCCCTTTTAAGATGCGGGTTCATGAAATTTTAAATTGTCCCAAAATTTTATAATTAATTACGTTTGTAGTCCATTTGTAAAAGATATGCGCAAACTAGTGAGCGTATGGAACGTTCAAGTCATGTACATGTCCAATGACAAGACATTACTTAACAAAATAAAAGTCAATGTCCATATATTCAGGATGTTAATGTTGGACTAGGTTAGATGCTAGGTACATGTAACTGACATTATCAGGAAACACAACCACAACCGTAGATTAGGCAATTGATAAGATAACTCAAGGAAAATATTACGCAGCCATACGAGACCAAACACAATCGACGGATGACGGACATAAGAAAAGACCATGCAACAGGGTTATTTAAGTGAATATACAATATGTTAATATATAGACTACATTATGTATAAAACATAAATTAAAATGTTAAATAAACTTGAACCTAAGTAAACCTTTTAGTTTTTCTGCTTGTTAATTTAATATATAGGTTTTAACTAATTTAAGTTAATCATTTTAGCATTTAACGAAAGAAATCAGTTGTTTGAGTAAACACACACAAAGCACATACCAAAGTCATAAAAAAATATATAAAGTAGCAATTAACTTAATTAAGTTTAAAGGTTTTTTATGTTGATTCCAGGTTTTGTATCCGTTGAAAGGATTTTCACAATACATTACTAGGTGTGAGACTCATGTATTACATGAGTTTAATTAATTAATATATATATATATATATATATATATATAATTTTAACAAATTGAAAAGTTTGAATTTATAAGAAAAATGAAAAAATTTTGAATTATTAAAATTAATGAGACTTTAATTTATTGAATACATTACATATATAAACTCTTTCTAATAAATATTTTATATATATATTACCTTACACATTAAATATGAAATTTTAATTTAATAAAATGAAAAATACAATAAAATAACAAGTGGAAAATAGAAAATTTAAAAAATCTATAAAATACCATGTGTCCAAATGAATGAAAAGAGAACATGTGGTAAAAAAAACATTCATTTATTATAGTAGATGATTGATATTAAGTAGATAATCTTAACGTACAAATAAATGTAATTGAGCAAGATCAAAATAAACCTCAGAACATTTTTTCAATAATAATATTACATTTGTGAGACAAAAATGATTATGTAGAAATTAAAGAGTCATGAAAGTTTAATATGATGCAAGTAAAACAAATGATATATAAAATAATAACATCACGGCAACGTTTTAAATTAACTTTTTCATAATGATAACTACGTAGTCTTGAGACCAAAATGAATATCAGAGAACAATCATCAGTTGAGGGATCTAAAACAAAAAAAAGTAGTAGAATAAGAGAGGCAATGGATAATATTGGGTACCATTGATATATATAAAGTAAATTACTGAAATCGTTCCTGTGGTTTGTTCAAAATTGCACGTTTGGTCCCTAAATTTTTTTTTGCATTCGGATCGTCCTTGTGGTTTGATTTTGTTGCGTTTTTGTCCCTGTGGTTTGATTTTGTTGCATTTTTCGTCCCTTACATACATAAAGTTAGGGACCAAACATGCAATTTTTACCAAACCATAGGGACGAAAAACGCAACAAAATCAAACCACAGGGACGATCCGAGTGCAGAAAAAAAGTTAGGGACCAAACGTGGAATTTTGACCAAACCACAAGGACGATTTCAGTAATTTACTCATATATATATATATATATATATATATATATATATATATATATATATATATATATATATATATATATATATATATATATATATATATATATAGAGAGAGAGAGAGAGAGAGAGTGGTTCAAATGAGAACCAAAAAAGATTAAGAACCGTAAGAACCTCTAACTTTAGATGTTTATAAAGGGTTTAGGGTTACCCTAAACCTTAAACCCTAACCCCTAACCCCTAACCCCTAAATTCTTTATAAACACCCTAAACCCTTTATAAACACCGTAAACCCTAAACCCTTTATAAACATCGAAAATTAGAGGTTCTTACGGTTCTTAACATTTTTTGGTTCTCATTTGAACCTTTACCTATATATATATATATACACACACACACACACACACACACACACACGGTATGCTTTGAGGCCCGTGCTAAGCACGACCCGTAGAGGGTAATTTGGGCATTTAAAAAAAATAAGTGACGTCCTAAAATCAATTTTAAAACAAGATATTGGGTCCAACTATCCTATAATAAGATATATTACATATCAACTCTTAAAGTTCTGATGTGTTATGTAGAATAGCAAAATTTCGCATTTGTGAGGTCAAAATAGTAATTTTCTCATCAAGATTCTAACAAGTGGATATTAGGAATTCTTACAAAAAAAGAATGTGAAAAGGCGAAGAGCAATGTAAGTCTCTCACTCAACCTGCTTTCTTAGATCACAAGTCATTTGGATTGAAACCTAGAAAGACGTGAGAAAATATGGAGACGAACTTAGGGTGATAAACAAAGGCTAGTGACATGAAAAAATAGCATTGTACTTTCATTTATCCAGCTATAACATTGTAATTTCAAATTTGACACAGTTGGGATAAGATGACCCACTAATAGAAACTTTTTGGGCTTCCCACATAAGCATATAAACATTTTGTTAGTTTCTCTATAAAAAGCAGCCAACAAATCATAGGAACTCAAACTAGTACTTCCATCTAATGAAAAATTGCAACTTTTGACTTTGTGCCAAATATACAAAATATCCAGTTATCTCTTTGGTTATTTATAATAAGGATTGCTAAAACAACAACTTGTGCAATGTTTTCCTTTGTAGTAAATTTGAAATGACCGTGGGTCACCATGATGATGTCACTGGTAAGCTGCCAAAGGATGAAGATAATTATGTTATACTTTTAGTGATTTTATTTAAATTGTAATAAATGAAATAAGCACTTCACTTTGAAATCCAACTAAATATAGATGGAACAAACAACTATGACTATTCATTTATATGCAAGAAAAGACAACGGACTTTCTACTATATGCAAAAAAAAACAGCAACGAACTTTCAATTATATGCATGAAACGTTAATGCATTTGGTAAATCTAATTCTTGTATTAGGAGCATGAAACAACAATGAAAGGGCATTACTATAAACAACGAAATCTAATGAAAGTACACTGGTAGTAGGGTTGAGATAATGATAAAAATGAAAGTACATTGCCAAAAACAAAAGTACACTTCTATAATTTCATAGATTTTCTAAAGTATAATGCCCTAAAAAGAAAAATTGAAATGTATGATACTACAAATATTTCTCAAAATACAATGTCTCAAACAAATCAATGTAAATACAGTGTTATTTCTTGCATTTGTGCCATAAAAAAAAGACAAGCTTACCGATGTTGATAGTCTTTTCCATCTTTATCACCTGTAAAAAACCCAAATCTTGATTCTTGCTTGAGCAAGTTAATCAATACATTCTGGCACCTTTAAAAACGACAAACTTAACACAAAAATTATGTTGTAAGTAATTTCCTTGATATTTTATAATAAAATTGAATTATTAATAATGTTTGATAAGAATTCTTGCTTTAAAAAAATATTTTTTTAAAGATTTTTTAAATATTATACATTGAGTTCTTAATCCTTCACAAATTATAAGAATCTTTAGTATGGAAGGTGATGAAAGAACTAACGAGGAAAAAAAAACAATACATAAATTTATGACCAATTAGCAATCCATCGCTTTCACTCTTGCGAAAGGTGGCCATATAGGTGAGCTTGGAGTGAACTGTTCTTGACACCCTGCAGAAAACTTTATGATTTTTACTACTGTTAATAAAGATCATTACTGAAACTTCAAGTATTGTAGAGAAGAAGAAAACGATAAACCGGTGGGGAGGGGGAGTGAGGGTCATGAAAAGAGAAGCTTCATACGGATCACAAGGAAGCCAAAAAAAATCTAATATTCATGGATAGTTTTATATCATATGACATTTATGTCACTAAGAAAATTTTTTGTGGCAACTTTTTATTTGACCATTGAAATCTTATTGGTTTAACTATAAATATTTAAAATTCATAATCACCAACTGACCGATAATCAATTTAAAGGCGCACAAAACACCTCCTCGATTAACTAATTATATGATTATCTGATGACTACTTAAGATGCAATAACCACTTTCCAAGATATGTATGCAAATATCCCCATCATATATATATATATATATATATATATATATATATATATATATATATATATATATATATATATATATATAGATAGATAGATAGAGAGAGAGAGAGAGAGTTAGGTTAATATGAGACGACTTAATTTTGTGAAATCGTGAGACGGAATCCTAACCACTCATTTATTAGATAAAACAAAAACATTTTTAAAATGCAAAATAATTGAAAACTTTCGAATTTTTTTTCCAATATTATATTCGGAATATATATTTTCCAAAAAAAATAAAAATAATACCAAAAAATAAAAAATAAATACAAAAAAAATACATTTTTTTACATATTTTAGTAAAATATTTAGAATATTATATATATCTGGCAAATCTAGTAGAATATTCTAAACATTCTAAAAATCATATTAGAATATGTACAGTGTAATATTCTATTAGAATATTTCATGTATTTTTCAAAAAAAAAACGGTAATTTTTTTATTATTTTTAGTTAAATAAAGTTCCGAAAATAATAATTAAAAAAAGAATTTTTGGATTTTTCATTTTATTTTGCATTTTAAAATTAATTTTAGATTTGGTCTCACGATCTCACAAAATTAACATGATATCAAACAAAATTAAACCTATATATATATATATATATATATATATATATATATATATATATATATATATATATATATATATATATATATATATCAAACAATTACTAAAAACTAAAAGGGAGATTCAATTCTTGCACTTGACATCGAATTTAAAGACGATATACCTTCGTGACATCTAATTGATAGAGGATATACCTTCGTGAATAAACATATCTATCGGCATAACTAGTTTTCAAAGGAAGATCTTCGGTATCTCCCTCAATAATCTTGCACTCCTTCAAAGACACCATTTCCCTACATTTGTAAGCTGGTGAGGTGATTGATCCAAGATAGTCACATTTTTAGGATTAGTGTGTTTTACGATACCCAAAAGTAGTGAACGTAATGCCGGCCTCGACCAACATCCACCACTTAATTACAACTAGTAAGATAAGCTGTGATTAATACCTTAAGTTTAGCCTTTCTTTGAACTACTTTAAAAGTGGCCCATAAAAGCCACACCTTTTATCCCTGATTACTATGACAAAGGCTGCCTCTACAAACCTTTTTGCCTGGTTCTTTCAATCCCCTTCAATTAAAAAAACTATATCAAGTGAATACCAATTCATTGAATAGCATCCAAATACTAAAATACTATCAGGGTTGGTTATCTACCCAATTAGTAAAATCCTTGAAACTTCAATTTCGTGGAAATGCAAATAAAACAAAATGAATATGATGTAAGAAACACTAATTAAAAATAGAGTAAACCAAGTCAATACTTGTACTCAGTAGCCAAGAACAAAAAAAAAACCTAATTTTCTAAATAACAACATGCACAAACGAACGTTAATAAACCAATCAACTGAAAATCGTTATAAGAAAAAAAGCGCAAAATAAAAACAATGTGTTTTGATGCTTCGTTTTCAATCTCGAACTCAATGATGGCTTCCTCAACAAATGTGATTCAATCCAAAAGTGAGCCAATTTGTTGAAATTTGATCGTTTGAGAGAGAGAGAGAGAGAGAGAGAGAGAGAGATGGTGGTATTATTTATATGGTTGAGATTCATTGTCACATTCTCGATTCAGTAGTTGTTCTTTGTCCACTGTAATCATATGTGATTAAATACATGTAATCATATGTGATTATATGTATCTAAGTGATTATATTCTATGTATTTAATCACATATAATCATATGTGATTAAATACATATAATCATATATGATTGTACATATAATCACATGTGATTATATGTATCCAATCACATACAATTTTTGTGGAGAAGATTCATTGTCACGTTCTCGATTCAATAATTGTTCTTTGTCAAATTTAATCATATGTGATTACATACATGTGATTATATCTATCTAATCACATATGATTTAATTGGACAATAATCATTTCTGCTTTTTTGATTCAATAATTTTTATCTTGTATTTATTCATATGTGAATGTCTTTAATCATAAAAAAAAATTTGTCTATAGATTATATGTGATTACATACATATATAATCACATTTGATTATATACACGGGAACAATTATTGAATCAAGAACACGGAAACAAATATTTTCCATACAAATGATATGCGATTAAATACATATAACCACATATGACTAGATACACGAGACCAACTATTGAATTGAAAATGAGTAACAAATATTATCCACATAAAGCATATGTGATTAAATAGATATAATCACATGTGATTATACATATTAGAATAATTATTGAATCGACGGAATAATAAATATTTTTCATATGAATCATATATGATTAAATATATATAATCGCATGTGATTAAATACACAAGAACAACTATTGAATCAACACATGAAAAAAAATATTGTCAATGTAAATCATATGTGATTAAATACATATAATCACATGTGATTTAATACACGATGCCAATTATTAAGTCGGAAACATGAAAATAAATACGACTCACGTAAATAATATTTTATTAAAATACATATAAGCACATGTAGTTATATGTATCTAATCACATATGATTTACGTGTACAATAATCATTTTTGCATTCTCGATTCACTAGTTTTTCACGTGTATTTAATCACATGTGATTATATGTATTTAATAACATATAAATCATATATGATTTGATATATATAATCACAATAGACTTGATACATATAATCAAATGTGATTATATACAAGAGAAAACCTAAAGAATCAAAAACACAATAACAAATCTTTGTAGGTAGGTGTGGGGTGGTGACGGCGGGTGGTGGAGGCGGGGTGGTAGTGATTGGTGGTGGTGGTGTGTGGTAATGAGTGGTGTTAGGTGGGTGGGTGGTTGCAAGTGGTGGTGATAGTGACGGGTGGTGGGTGGGTGTGGGTGGTGGAGGTAATTTATTTTTGCTTTGTGATTATATGAATCTAATCACATATGATTAAATACATATAATCACTTGTGATTATATGAATCTAATCACATATGATTTATGTGGACATAATTCATTTTTGCTTTGTCGATTCAATAGTTGTTCTCATGTATTTTATCGAATGTGATTATAGGTATAATCATATGTGATTAAATACATGAGCACACATATTGAATCGAGAAGGAAAAAATGTGTCTTGTCCACCTCAAATCATAAATGATTATATACATATAATCACATGTGATTAACTACACAAAAGCAATTATTCAGTCGAAAACTGTGATTTTATGTATCCAATCATATATGATTTATGTGGATAAGATTGACTGTCACATTCTCGATTCAAAAATTGTTCATTGTCCACTGTAATCATATGTGATTAAATACATATAATCATACGTGATTATATATATATAATCACATATTATTTATACGGACAAAAAATAATGATGTTTATATAAATCATATGTGATTAGATACATATAATCACATATGATTATATACACAAGAACAATTATTGTATCGAGAACACAAAGATAAATAATGTCCATATATATCATATATGATTAAATGCATCTAATCACTTGTGATTATATGTATCTAATCACATAAAATTTATGTGGAAAATATTTATTTTCGTGTTCTCGATTCCATTGTTGTTCTTGTGTGCTTAATTACATGTGATTATATGTATCTAATTAGATATGATTTATGTAGACAATATTCATTTTCACGTTCTTGTTCAATAGTTGTTCTTGTACATTTAGTCATATATAATTTATGTACACAAGATTCATTTTCGCGTGTTTGATGGTGGTGGTAGGTGGTGGTGTGGTGGTGGTTGGGTGGTGATGATGGTGGGTGGTGATGGTGGTGGCGGGTGGTGGTGGTGATGGTTGTGGTGGGTGGGTGTTGGGTGGTGGTGGTGGTGGGTGGTGGATATCGATGGGTGTTGGGTGGTGGTTGGTGGTGGTGGCAGGTGGTGGTGGTGGTTGGGTGGTGATAGTGGTGGGTGGTGATGGTGGTGGCGGGTGCTGGTTGGTGGTGGTAGTGGTGGCGGGTAGTGATGGGTGGTGGGTGGTGGTTAATGATGGGTGGTGGTGGCGGGTAGTGGTGGTGATGGGTGGTAGGTAGTGGTTGTGGGTGGTGGTGGCATGCGATGGTGATGGGTGGTGAAGGTGGGTGGTGGTGGTTGGGTGGTGATGGTGGTGGTGGGTGGTGGTTGGTGGTGGGTGGTGGGTAGTGATGGGTGGTGATGGGTGGTGATGGTGGTGGCGGGTGGTGGGTAGTAATGGGTGATGACGGTGGGTGGTGGGTACCGATGGGTGGTGGGTGGTGGTTCGTGGTGATGGGTAGTGATGGGTGGTGGTGGCGGGTGGTGGTTGGTGGTGGTAGTGGTTATGATGTGTGGGTGGTGGTGGGTAGTGATCAGGGGCGGAGCCAGAAATTTCCGTTAGGGGTAGCACATATTTTTTCCCGATAAAATTTAAAAAGTGATACCAAATTAAGTAATTAACCACAAAAATTAAACATTTTATGGGATCCTGCACAACATACATCTTCAAAAGATCATAATGGCGAAAAATAACACCTCCCATATCCTATATTTTTCAAACAAATTAGCATACTAGGACATTATAGCTAGCTTCCTAACACACTAAACATTTCTGCTGTGGTTTTCCTATATGATCTTAATGACAAATTATAGGGCCAGGTCTGTTAAACATGAACAGTTCCACTGGAGCATCAAACAATTAATCTAACAACATAATGGAACCTAAAAAGATCAAATAGACGATATAAAATTTGATAGGGAAAAAGCTTATAAGATGGGGTTAGATCAGTAGTACTTACTAAGAGTGCATTTGTACCTTTAGACCATAACATACACTCAATGAATCACCTGTATAGATACACAATTCAGTTTTGATTTGAAGTTAAATAAAAAAAATACAATCAATTTTGTGTTAAAATTCTAATTTAGTTATTAGAATTGACAACAATCAAGAATATACTTATAATTTGTGAGATTCTTCTGAATTCCAAAGCAAGACTTTTCACAAACACTTGGAATGCAAAATTCAAAGACTTCATAACTTCATTTGAAGCTAGACCCATTACATTAGAAAGAGACATACAAGATTTTTATGATCAACTTGTAAGTAGTAAACACTCTTGAAGAAGTGCAACAGTTTAAAGGATACATTTTCAACAAAGTACAAAAAAGAAACAACTAGAATCGAGGTTTTATTGTTACCAGACATATGATCTGTTGAAGAATTGTTTTTTAATCTTCATCTCAAATATCAATGCCTGATCAAATTTGTTACTAGAAAGAGACTTGATTTTTAAACTTCAAACAATTCTCATCTTCAAGGAACTGGAACTTTCAGACCATAAACCCTAAATTTAAGATAATTGTAGTCCAAAAACATTCAGGAACACACAAAGATTCAGAAGCATAAGGACAAAAGGAAAAGGTTCTAACCATTTAGATATGGAGGAGGGATTCGGTGCTGGCAATGGCCCGTTTGATTCCTCATCTTCCTCATCAAAATCTTAGGAGTAGCACTAGTAGTAGCGCCTCTGTAATATATATATTTCTCGGATGGTTTTGAGGGGTAGCCCGTGCTACCCCTGGCTACTAGGTAGCTCCGCCAGTGGTAGTGATGGGTGGTGGGTAATGGTTGGTGGTGGTGGGTGGTGGTGGTGGCAGGTGCTGGTTATGGGTGGTAGGTAGTGGTTGTTGGTGGTGGTGGCGGGTGGTGGTGATAGGTGGTGGAGGTGGGTGGTGGTGGCGGTTGGTGGTAGGTGTTGATGGTGGCGGTGAAAAAGGACGGAGCTGATTAGATGCAAGAGTGGGCCATGGCCCACCCTAGATTGATATAATATACTGATTATTTTAAATTATATGATAACAATAACATTGTTGTTAAATTTGATATAATAATTTATATATACTAGATTGATATAATATATTGATTATTTTAAATTATATGATAATATATACATTTATTATAACTTCATAATCTCAATCGTTTGAATGACTTCTACCCGCGAGTTACACTTAAATAAAATTAAATATAATATATGATTTGATGTTATTTATAGTTGTTTTTATTGTTATTTAATTTTTTAAAATTTATTTGCTTAATGTTTTAATTTCTATAATTATAACTATTTAAATCATCAAACATTGTTTTTTTATTGTAAAGCTAACAATATAATGATTTATATTTGAGTTGACATTGTAATGTATAGAAATACCTATATAGTTGAAGTCTTTACAAATATACATTTTTTTAATATAACTTTAACGTTGTTGTTAAATTTGATATAATAATTTGTATATTAATTTGATATAATATATAGATTATTTTGAATTATATGATAATATTTACATCTATTATAACGTTATAATCTTAATCGTTTGAATGACTTCTACTCGCGAGTTACACATCAATAAAATTAAATATTATATATGGTTAAATATTATTTATAGTTGTTGTTATTGTTAACTAATTTTTTAAAATTTATTTGCTTAATGTTTTAGTTTCTATCATTATAATTATTTAAAACATCAAACAATACTTTTTTGATTTTAAAGGTAACAATATAATCATATATATAGAGTTATTTTTAATTGTTGTTATTATAAATTATTTTAATCTACTTATTTGAAAATTTTTAATGATTATAAAAAAATATATTTAGAAAATATTTTAGTTAAACTGATATTATAATTTAGTTTTTGCATTTATCACTTTTAAGTATTTACAAAATATTATTTGGTTTTTTTTAGTGTAACTGAAATTTATATTTAAGTTGAGACTGTAATGTTATATTTAAATTAACAATTTAAGTATTTTGTCAAAATTGTTCAAAAGTTGTAGCTTTAAACTAATAATGGTTTACATGCAACAACATTTTAAATCTAATAAATTAAGTATAATATATTAATATTTAAAGACATAACTTTATAAATAGAAGTAAAAATATTATTTTAAAATTGAAATTTAGTATATTTATGATTACACTTTAGGTTTGATATTTATTTAACCTTATTAACCAATTTACAATCATTATTAGAAAGACACTACAATTTATCAATTTTAACTATTTATAAAATAATTTTTGGGTTGTTTAAATTAAATAAAATTTATATTTAAGTTGAGCCTATAATGTTAAATTTTAATTAATAATTTAAGTATTTTATACAAATTGTTAAAAAATTATACCTTTAAAATGATAATGGTTTACATCCAACAATATTTTAAAACTAATAAATTAAGTATAATATGTTAAAAGTTGAAAAAACATAATTTTATAAGTAGAAGTAAAAATATTATTTTAATATTAAATTTAGATTATATATGATTACAATTTAGATTTGATATTTATTTAACCTAATTACCAAATTATAATTATTATTATAAAGAAATTGAAAAGTCATGGGAGTTTCACATTAATATGGTAAAAGGAAAAAAGAATGAGGGTTTCAAATGCATGAGATTCAAGAAAAAATGCTAGCTTTATAACTATATATATATATATATATATATATATATATATATATATATATATATATATATATATATATATATATATATATATCCTCTCCTAATAAAAGAGTACTTCGATAGCCACGTGGCATCTTCTAAACCCCTCTCTATACTTTTTTCCCGCCTAAAACTTTCATTGTGATATACCGAAAATACCCCATTTTAAACTCGATGCACTTCTTCTACCGTTTACCCCATCCTCTAATCACGCTTCCGTTTCCTCTAATTTCGCCTTCTTGGTTTCGGAAACTAGATACTAATTCAAATTTGAAATACCCAAATCTCATAATCAATTACAAATCAACATTTTTGGAGGAAGCTAGGGTTCTAAAATGAAGTCATCTCCAAATCTTTTTTCCCTTCAACTTCACTGGTAATGAAACTGATCTACGATTTCTATCTCTATTCAATACTTCTATTAAATTATATCTAATGTAGTGATTTGATTTTGATTTTATGTCAACAGGTGAGAAAGTGTGTTTTTATGAGGAAGGGGAACATCCGACCGTCTTGACCTACGGTTGCATTCAAAAACCTCAAAATAAGTAATCAATAATCTTTAATATTTCTTTCAACATGAATTAGTCTCGATATAGTGATCTCATTGTTTATCCATCCAATCCCCATGGCTTCTTTACATTCAGGGTATTATGTGGCCGATTTAGTGAGTGGGTGTGTAAATTATTGATTTTGTTTTGTGATGACTTGAGTATGTGAAAACTTTAGGGTTTAAATTTACGTTAATGATTTGGGTGTACAGAAGTTTTAGGTTTTGTTGATTGTTTTCGATGAACTTAAAGAAAGACAAAATGGGTAGTATATTGTTGTTGGATGAATCACTCAACTCCCATTGGAGAAGGCAATTCTACCGCTATATTAGTCTTTGCCAAGCTTGGGAGCTTATCTGAATAAAAGGTAACATTATTCCTTTAATTTTCACATTTTTCTTTATTTGATAAATTTTCATCAGCTTCTATTTTTTAAAGCCTTCTCACTTTTAAAGCATTCTTATCTTCTACTACTTTTTTTGTGTATAGTTCTAATTTATGTGTTTCATTTTATGGGCAAATAAAGCTCGGGAGAACTACATGGATGGTGTTGAACTTTAATAAGATATCAAATTTAATTAAATTTACTTGACATTCAAGCCCGTCAATGATAATCAAGATGCTGCAACCAAGACATGGGACAAAAATTCCAATTTTTGTCTACCCTAAATGAAGAACTATCTATCATGTTCATTAATGCTAATATTATTTTGTTGTTGTATCTAATGAGCAGGAGGGTGCTACAAGAAAGACCATTGCAAGTATTGTGTGATAGCCATAGTGGGTGTTAAAACATAGAAATGAGATATCTATCTAGGGTGAAGGTAATTTTTGGTTATTCAATGTTGATAGTCTAGCAAAGTTCCCATGTGGTTTTTGTTATAGATCATCCACATTTTGAGGTAGCATAAATTTTCTTTTATTTATATATGCATTTGAACATATGTATGTGCATGTATGTATTTGGCTATGTGCGTATGTGACATTGAGTGTATGTGACTGCATGACTATGTATGTATGTGTTTTATTTGCTTTATTTAGTGTCTTTTTTGTTTGGCTAAATACCAGAAATAACGGTGTACTTTGTACATTTATTTATTAATTCTCTGGACTAGGTAAATGACTATTGTTAATAAGTTTTCAGTTGTTTCATAGTGCATATAGTCATATTACTAAATTTTGCTGAATCATGTAGTCATCGAGGGTACCATATGCAGAAAATCCCTATATTTCTGATTTAAATATAATAATTCAACAATTAATCATAATTATTCGATAATTAGATAGTAGATTATATAGTAGATATTATTGAAATTCCCGAACAAGGTTTCAAATTCAAATTCTATATTGTGGTTTCAATTTATTTCTTTTTTCGTTGGAAAAGATTGAAATGGCGGTTTCCATTCCTTCTTCTTGGTTTTCATTAACATTTTTGGTTTGAATTCCTTTTTTTTGAAATGTCCGTTGGATAAGATTAAAAAAGCATGACATTTGATATTTAGTCATAAGGAATCCAAAGTTAAGGACCATTCCTGCAAAAACGTTTCAAAATAATGTGTGAGAAATTTTAAAACCATAAAAACCAACAATGATATTTAGTCTACTTTTTTTTTTATGTTATTTATATTATTACAAAAGCTATCTTCCAAGTAATACAGCCGAATTCCTAAAAATGATTAAATAAAAAATAACTAACGCATTTTTGGATCTGAATTTGAATTAAAATTTTGATTGGAATATTGGACACATATTTATACGTGTGAGATTATTTTATTAGCTTATGTGAAATTTGTATAGATTTTTATATAGATAAATAAAAAATTAATCGAACTACGTATTTTTGTATATTTTTTATTATGATAAACTACACATAATTTGTATATTTGGTTACATATCCTATTTAGTTTTTTGAATCCTTTTAAAGATTTGAAAGAATCCCAAAAATCAACATTTTAAATTCAAATTTTAATAGATACATATCGAATACTCCAATAATACGTCTTCAATTTTCGTTCCAATTCCAATTGTCGACTTTCATTGTGCTTTCTTCTTCAACATTACGTTTTCTATTTTATTAAATTCCACATAATCTTTTAATGTAATAATTGCAATAAATGTAGTAATAACTATAAATGGATATCAATTTCATTAATTAACTTACCTTTTAATTTCAAAATTTTCTAATTTATGTTCATTAGTTTCTTTTGTTTATTTAATTAAATTTAAAAGATAAAAAAACATTTCAATTATAATAATTCATTATTTTTTTCTTATAAATTCAAAGTGCTCAAATATTTTGATATTCATATTTATTATTATTATTATTATTATATATATATATATATATATATATATATATATATATATTTAAAATTAACCAATGTAATACATGTGTTTCACAAACTAGGTTATTTGCAAATTGGCTATTGGATATAGGAAGGAAATGCTGGTGGTTCTAATGATGGTGATGCAGTTATTTATATAATCCTGAAGATCTTCTTATTACTCAATCTTCTGATCCTATAGGTTCATTAATTAAGTTTGTATATCCATCATTTCTCGATAACTTGAACGGTCCAAAATATTTTGAAGAAAGATCAATACTTGCACCGAAAAATGAAGTTGCTCAAGAAATAAACGATTGTCTGCTTTCATTGTTTCCTGGAGAAGAAAAAGAATACCTCAGTTCAGATAGCATCTATCACACAGAGTTTATTCACAATAAATTTGATGAGAGTTTATACTCACCTGATGTTCTAAATGGACTTAAAATCTCCTGTTAGCCAAACCATAAGTTGATTTTAAAACTCGGTGTTCCGGTTATGTTACTAAGAAATATCGATCAGAAAAATGGGTTATGTAATGATACTAGACTTCAGGTGGTATCATTGGCTAATTGTGTCATAGAAACAGTGGTCTTAACTGGAATTAACATTGGACATCGAGTTTTTATTTCAAGGTTGTCTTTAATAACTTCAGACAACAAAATTCTATATAAGTTCAAAAGTAGACAATTTTCCCTGGTGGTTTGTTTTGCTATGACCATAAATAAAAGTCAGGGCCAATCGTTGAAAAGGGTTGGGTTGTTTTTATGATAACCGGTTTTCTCACACGGTCAGTTATATGTTGCTTTATCCAGAGTCAAGAGTAGAGAAGGATTGAAGTTATTGATTTTAGATAAGGATAATAATTTTACTAATAAAATTTTCAATGTTGTGTTCAAGGAAGTATTTCAACACCTATGTTAAACTCTTATGTTTGTATTACTTATCAAATAAAGTTATACCTGTTTACTATCCAGAATCAAATGCTTTTTTACAGTTATTAATTTTTTTGGTGTATAATTTTTATAAACTTACCGTCCGTGGTTTCCACGGGTTATAACCTAGTGTGTATATATATATATATATATATATATATATATATATATATATATATATATATATATATATAATTTCCTTAGTTAAAACAAATTTTGGGCTAAAATAGCCCACCGTCTACAACTTTTAAATTTGTTTCTTTTATTTTATTTTTCATTTTTCTCTTTGCGCATTACATTAGGATACGGCCGACATTTCAATCAAATAAGGTTTTGTCGTTTTGAAACGTATTGCATAGTCGTTCCAATTTCTTATTGCAATTAAAACACTTTAAAGTTTAATCTCCATAGCGTCTCCAGGTTTGTTTTGTTTTGTTTGTTTTTTTTTTCTATTTTATCTTAATTAATCAGTTTGTTTTATTTATATCTTATATAACTTTTCATTGAATTAGTTCTGTCCAATTTAACATTAAGGTATGCATTGATTTTATTTTTTGATCGTATGTTCTTATGTATTGTATAAATTAGGTTGTTAATTGTTGCTATGAAATAATTATATAAATAATTGTATTATATGTTATTGTATTACATATAAGTTTGATTTGTATAGAAATATAAGATTATGTTTGTAATTGAATTTTTCTGTGATTAGTGAATTTTGTTGAACAATGGGAACAAATCAAAAAAGATTAGATTCATTTTTCATGCGTAATGTCTTACCAAGAGGTGAAGAGAAAAACACGACATCATCATCATTACCGATTGGGAACCCTGAAGCACCTCCAGAAGATGGTAACCCTCTACCATCTTCAACGGCTAAGTGCCCTGCACCATTTTCAACAGTTGAGAATCCTACATTTTGTTCTATTGAACATGATCCTGGCCTACGTCTACCTATATGGAAATATGCAGCCAACATGAAGGATGAAATCAGACGAGCATAGTTAAGATCGGGGCCACATCAACCTGTGTTGCCTAAATATCCTCCATCCGGCTCAAAAAGTCGCCCACGACGTTTTCAATCTAAATGATATTCTGAATTTCCTTGGCTTGAGTATTCTAAAACTAAAGATAGAGCATATTGTTTTTATTGCTATATTTTTCTTGAAGAATCAAATACCCATAATGGCCATGATGCATTTACAACCAATGGTTTTAAAAACTGGAACAAAGTTAAAGGGAAACATTGTTCATTTTTGAAACACATTGGAGATATACCAAACTCTCAGCATTATAATGTTGTGTGATTTTGTGATACTTTGATGAATCAATCAGTACATATTGATAAAGTGCTGCAAAAACAGTCTGCTGATCAAATTGAAAAGAATAGGCTAAGGGTGAAAACATCAATAGATGTTGTTCGTTTTCTTTTATTTCAGGGGATTTCATTTAGGAGGCATGATGAGAAAATTGATTCAAAAAATCATGGTAACTTCATTGAGTTAATCAAGAACACAACTTCTTACAATGAAGAGGTTGCAGGTTTCGTTTTAGAAAATGCACCCGGCAACGCGGAATACACTTCACCTGAGGTTCAGAAAGAAATTTTACATGTTTTTGCTGAGAAAGTGAGAAAAAAGATAGTTGAAGATATTTGTGATTCTAAATACTGCATAATCATGGATGAGGCAAGTGATGAAAATAAGAAAGAACAAATGGTCATTGTTCTTAGATATGTTGACAAGAAAGGTTACATACAAGAATGATTTTTTAATCTTGCCCATGTCAAAGATACATCGTCTTCCACTTTGTATTCTTATATATGTGAAACTCTTACTTCTTACGAGCTTGTTGTTGAGAATCTTCGTGGACAGGGGTATGATGGAGCTAGCAACATGCGTGGTGAATGGAAGGGATTACAAGCATTATTCCTTAAGGATTATCCATGTGCTTATTATATACATTGTATGGTTCATCAGTTACAACTTGCGTTTGTTGCAGCAGCTAGAGAAGTAAGCTTTGTACATGATTTTTTCCAAAATTTATCTTTCATTGTGAATGTCGTAGGTGCTTCGTGTAAACGCCAAGATGAGCTATAAGCTACTCAAGATGCTGAAATTGCAGAATTGTTAGAATCTAGTGAAATTAATATTGGTAAACGGGATAATCAAATTGGTACTTTAAAGCGTGCCGGAGATACTCGTTGGATCTCACATTTTACTTCTATTAGTAGTCTTATACGGATGTATAATCCAACTTGTACGGTTTTGGAAAACATAAAAAAGCGGGCTCTAATTATAAAACAAAAGGTGATGCTAGTATCACGTTGAAAAGAATGACATCTTTTGAATTTGTTTTCATTTCACATATGATGAAACAAATTTTGGGAATTACTGATACTCTTTGTCAAGCTTTACAACCAAAATCTCAAGACATCATAAGTGCAATCACAATGATCTCCCATACAAAGAAACTGATTGAAACCCTTAAAGATAATGAATAGACAACTTTTCTTAATGATGTCGTTGAGTTTTGTAAGAAGCATGATATTGACATTCCTGAATTCAAAGATCCTTATTTTGAAAGGAGAAGCAACATGAAGGGAGGTAATATTACTATTGAGCATCACTATCATTTTGATATATTTAATGAAACTATTGATTTTCAGTTACAGGAAATTAATACAAGGTTCATTGAAAGAGTTGTAGAGCTTTTAGAACTTAGTCTTGCTTTGAATCTAAAGGAGGACTATAAACACTTCAATTCTGATTCTTTTGCAAACTTGTAAAAAAATATTATTATCTTGATTTCACAGAACAGGAAATAGATGTTCTAAAATTTTAGTTGAAGCACTTTGAAGCTTATGTGAAGGACCATCCATTTTTGGAAAAGTTGTCATCTATTGTTGAAGTATGTCAAGGCTTGGTAGAGACAGGAAAAGCAAGTTATTACTATCTTGTTGACAGATTGATTCGGCTTGTGTTGACCCTTCCGATGTCTACTGCGACTACTGAGCATGCATTTTTCGCCATGAAAACTGTGAAGAATAGACTACGTAACAAGATGGACAATGATTTTATTGCTGATAGTCTAGTTCTTTACATCGAGAAAGATATCGCAAAGATTTTTAGTTTATACTCAATTTTAGATGATTTTAATGATGTAAAAGAGTGTCGTGTGCAACTAAAATGAACAATTTACTTTAAAAATGCATACATTGTTACATTTTATTATTGTTTGAAGTATTTTGCTAGTAGTTTATATTTTGTAAATTATTCGGCATACCCTAAAAAAATCTTAACTACGCCACTGGCGGCAGAGGTGGTTGGTGGTGGTGGGTGGGTAGTGATGGGTGGTGAGTGGTGGTGGTTAGTGATGGGTGGTGGTGATGGGTGGTAGGTAGTGGTTGTTGGTGGTGGTGGCAAGCGGTTGTGATGGGTGGTGTAAGTGGTGGGTGGTGATGGTGGTGGCGGGTGGTGGTTAGTGATGGTGGTGGTGGTGCGTGGTGGTGGTGCGTGGTGGTGGTTGGGTGGTGAGTGGTGTTAGTAAGTGGGTTTTTTAATTGTTTGTAACTATTTTTTGATTTACATTAATATTATTTTATAATTTTAATTAATAAAATTGTGTTTTGCAAATTTGTTCTCAAATGTTCTCGCAATAAGAAATGTTCTCGATTGAACACTCCTATATATATATATATATATATATATATATATATATATATATATATATATATATGGAAAAGGGAATATACATTACATGGTTTATGGTTTAGGGGTTAGGGTTTAGGGTTTAGGTTTAGGGTTTAGGTTTGGGGTTTAGGGTTTAAATTTAGGGTTTAGGGTTTAGATTAGGTTTAGTAATGTTTACTTATGTGAAGTAATAAACGATAATTGAAGAAAGAAAACAAAGATGGTAAAACGATAATGAAAGAAAGAAATGTTATGGAGGGTGATATATTTACCAACTGAAACCAAATCGGGTATATTTCGCATGATAAAACGATATATTTTAGAGGTTTAGTACCTAAGCTTAGGTGGGGCTGTAATGTATATTCTGTATCCCCATATATATATATATATATATATATATATATATATATATATATATATATATATATATATATATATATATATATATAATGTTTTTTAATATCATGGATGATTTTAACTCATAAAAAATCGTTTTCAGCATCAGAAAGTTAGCATAAAAAACAAACAATTTTAGGTTCTTGAAACCAAAGATTTATCTAATTTTAAGCATATTAATGGCGGTAAATGGAAGTTTGTTATAATGTAGGACTTTGTAGATATTTTAATATTCCTCCACATCCGCCCAGCAATTCAGCACCTTACGTTCACCTTTGTTTTTATATTATCCCACGTCTGCTTCTTATTCGTCATCACCCCCATCTCTATCTGGTCCAACCTGTATGAATGGAATTAAACTGATCATTTTATGACATGCTTATTAATTTTATTTGATTTTAGGAAACGAGCTTTGATTTTGTTTTATTTTTATTTTAGATTTGTTTTTTATTATTTGATTAAATTGTTTTAAAATTAGAATGTGTTGAAGATGAAGACGAAGAAGATGGACATGGTTATGAAAAAGATAATAGTAAAATGATCATCTTAATAAAAAGCGATATCGGAATTTTATTCTTAACTCTCTTGCTTCAAACACAAACACTAAACAAGAATTTATTTTAGGTTAAAACAAAAACACTATAACTTAATAAAGAAATAAAATTAATAAAAAATGGTGAAAAAACATCATAAATGGTCCTTGTGGTTACCCAAAATCTGAAGTTTAATCCCCGTGGTTTAAAAATCTCATAGATGGTCCCTGTGCTTTCAAAACTTTTGATGATTGGTCCTTATTGCTAACTCCGTTAAGTTTTATCCGTTAACTGAAGGGTATTTACATCATTTCACTAACACAGACCATTTATGATGTTTTTTCTTAGTTAAAAAAAAGAAATATATTATTTAATTTCCTCTCTCTCTCTCCTAAATCTTCATCTTGTTCTGTAACTTCTTTTATTTAATGTATACACATATAAAATTAAGAAAATTGATGTAGTATGTTAGTTGCTGAATCTTTTGGAGTATTTCTTCCACCGAAGAAGAAGGTTGTGGTATCTTTGTGTGTCTGTATCGACATTCTGGACCATTTTGATAATATCCTAACTTGCACCAGTATTTTTTGGATTTAGCATCAAAATAACTCCTCAACGATCTTGTAATGATGAAAAATTAGATATGACAATACTAAACTGAATTTATAAGGCAAAATTTGTTGATATACTGATTTGACATATGAACCCAAAATTGGGTTTGGTCCAGTCAAATCGAGGGTTGTAGGTATTAAGTGATATATTATTATGTGTACATTATATGTATATTATATTTCTGTATTTACTCTAGTCAAAAGATCTAGCTGTACATTCCTAGATAATCTCTAAGTTAGTTTGTAATCTTGGCTATATATGCCAATCGTATCTTGTACTCAAAAACAGAATTCACAATATACAACAAATCATTTGTTTATATGGTATCAGAGCACTCCTGCTCACACAAGCCAAATCGTTCCTGCCCTAAAATCAGTCAACAATGGCTTCCAAAAATCCCGCTCAAATCACCGCCTCCACTCATCTCACAATCAAACTTACGCCAAACAATTACCCGGTGTGGAGAAAACAGGTTGAATCAACCTTAATCAGCCTTGACCTAGATGGTCACCTCACCTCAGCACCACCGGCGACCACCCTCACAGACAGAGACGGAAAAATCATCTCAAATCCAGAGTATCGGCCATGGTACTGCAAGGATCAGATGATCTTCAGTGCAATTTTAGGGAGTTGCTCAGATTTAATCCAACCCCTGGTGTCATCTGCTACAACAGCCCGTGAGGCTTGGAATCGACTCAGTTCCAGTTACGCCTCTACTTCCAGGTCACGCATCATCTCCCTTAAATCTAAGCTTGTGAAAAACCCTAAAGGATCCCGATCGATCACATAATTTCTCCAGGATATGCGTGCTATCGCTGATTCCCTGGCCCTTGCCCAGAGCCCCGTCACCGAAGAGGACCTCATGGTCCATATTCTCTCACAGCTTGGCGACGAATATCACACCATTACTGCTGCTCTCAAGGTACGAGACACTCCAATTGAATACTCAGAACTGTTTGACAAACTTACTGACTTTGAACGTAGCCTCAAAGAAGCCCATCCTCCCTCCGATATCCTGCCTACCACGGTCAATTACACTACCCGCAATCAAGGATTCCACAATCGGTCATCCAATACCAACTCTTCCAATCGCCATACTCGATCTTCACCGCCCTTTCAGTCTCGTGGCACTCAACAGTCTCAATGGCATAACAACACCAATCCTGGTGGTAACCGAAACACCAAAAACAACCAGTTTTGTCAATTCTGTCACATTCCCGGTCACCTCACCAAGGATTGCCGGAAACTAGCACGCTTCCTCCGCGACAACAACATCACACCTGACAGCCACAGCCATCCACAGCCCACTGCCAATGTCACCACATCTTCCCCAGCCTCTCCAAAATGGATTTTTGATACAGGGGCATCCAATCATGTTGCTTCCGATCCTACATCCCTTCATCACGTATCGGAATACGGAGGACCCGATGAGATAGTACTTGGTGATGGTACCTGTTTACCTATTACACATACTGGTCACTCCTATATTCACACATCTCACAAACCATTACTTTTATCTAATGTGCTTCATGTTCCTAAATTAAATAAGAATTTAGTTTCTGTTGGTGAATTATGTGACACTAATCTTGTTTCGGTGGAATTCTTTCCATCTCATTTTTATGTGAAGGATCTGGACACGGGGGCGCGACTCATGCGAGGAGAGAGAACTGATGGCGTTTACCTCACTCGGTTCCCCAAAACACGTTCCATTCATGTCACCTCCAAGACCTCACCACTTCTTCTTCATCACAAACTTGGTCATCCTTCGCGTCAAGTCTTCAAGCAATTAGTCTCTAAGCTAGGTTTTAGATTTCAGTTTGAGTCTAATGTTCATTGTTCATCTTGTTCAATTAATAAAAGCCATAAATTGCCATTTGGTCAAAATTCCTTTGTTGCTACAAAACCACTTCAACTCATTTATTCGGATGTATGGGGACCGGTACAAAAGTCTGTTGATAAATTCTCTTATTATGTCATCTTTGTCGATTATTTCACCAAGTATATATGGCTATATCCTTTGACTCACAAAAGTGACGTTGCTCTCATCTTTCCACAATTCAAAGTGTTAGTTGAAAAATTCTTCCAGCTACCCATTGTATCCTTATTTAGTGACAATGGAGGTGAATACATAGGTCTTACCTCATACCTTCAACATCATGGTATATCTCACTACACAACTCCACCCCACACTCCTGAACAAAATGGCATTGCGGAAAGACGTCACCGGCACATAGTTGAAACCGGTTTAGCACTCCTCCATCATGCTCACATGCCATTAACCTTCTGGTCCCATGCATTCCAAACAGCCGTGTACCTTATCAACCGCCTTCCAACACCCCTTATCCAAAATAAATCCCCCTTTGAATGCCTCTTTCACCAATCACCGAACTATCATAAACTACAAGCCTTTGGTTGCCTATGCTATCCGTGGCTCCGTCCCTATACCACCTCCAAATTACAACCACGATCAGCCCCCTGTCTATTTCTCGGGTATTCATCATCTAAGTCTGCCTACAAGTGCTATGATACTCAAAACAAAAAATTATACCATTCCAGACATGTGGAGTTCATCCCCACAACCTTCCCTTATACCACCGAAAACCTTCCTAAAACACTCCCTACCCCTGATACGCTACTCAACCCACTCACACCTGAACAAAATCCTCTACATACTACCAACCTGCCCACCTCTTCAAATCCAGCACCGCCAACTACATCTTCCCCTCCTCTATTCACTACAGCTGATACTCTCCACCCAGAACCCATCACCGACACAACTAATCCACCCGACGAGGAACCAGCCACACCCACCCAACAACCACCGTCTCCCAGCACCTTCAATCCACCATCCCCAACAACACCGCCACCTCCTACAGCCTCAACGCTTCATGCTCATCGGCCTCGAAAACCCAACACCAAATATTACAACCAATCATTTGTTAACTCCACTACTTTACACCCCATTCCAAGCTCCATCGAACCAACCACCCATACTCAAGCCCTAAAAGATCCCCAATGGCGCACTGCCATGGACCATGAGTTCAACGCTCTCTTACAAAATGGTACCTGGGAACTCGTACCCAAATCCTCCCACACTCCAATCGGATGCAAATGGATTTTCCGCATTAAACGCAACCCGGATGGTTCCATCTCCAAATACAAGGCCCGCTTAGTCGCCAAAGGATTCCTCCAACAACAAGGCAAAGACTACTTCGAAACCTTCAGTCCGGTCACTAAACCTGTCACAATACGCACAGTGCTATCCATTGCCCTCTCCTCTAACTGGAACATCCGACAACTCGACGTTAATAATGCTTTCCTTCATGGCACCTTGCATGAAGAAGTATTCATGACTCAACCTCCTGGTTATATCCATCCTGATTATCCTACTCATGTTTGCAAACTCCGTAAATCTCTCTATGGGCTCAAACAAGCACCTAGAGCTTGCTATCTCGAACTCACTTCCTTCCTTGTGTCGTTTGGCTTTCACAAATCCAAGGCTGATCCATCTTTGTTCATTTATAAATCCGGTTCCATCATTAGTTATCTCCTTGTGTACGTCGATGATTTTGTACTTACCGGCAACAACAACTCCTTTCTTGACAAGTTCGTCTCCGCATTATCCAATCGGTTCTCCATAAAAGACCTCGGTGCCCTTCATCATTTTTTAGGCATTGAAGTCATTCCTGTCTCTACTGGTCTCTTTCTTTCCCAACACCGTCACATCCATGATCTCTTACAACAATTTCACATGGATGGAGCTAAAGAAGTCACTACTCCGTTAAACTCATCAGCTCATCTCACCTTGCATGACGGCTCCCCCAGTACAGATCCGACACCGTATCGCCAACTTGTGGGCTCACTACAGTACCTTGCGTTTACACGTCCGGATATCTCTTTTGCGGTCAACAAACTATCACAATTCATGCATGCTCCTACTGACACACATTGGCAAGCTTTAAAAAGAGTTCTTCGATATCTCAAAGGTACAATTTATCATGGTTTATATCTTCACAAGCAATCCAATCTCTCACTTTCAGCCTTCTCGGACTCCGACTGGGGTAGCATTGGGTGTGGTGGTCGCTCCACAATCGCTTATCTTTTATTCCTTGGCTCCAATATTATCTCCTGGCGATCTGCACGACAAAAATCCGTATCTCGTTCGTCTACAGAGGCAGAATACAAAGCCCTTGCCAATGCTGCCTCCGAAGTTATGTGGGTTAAAAACTTATTAAGTGAACTTGGTATCTTGCTGCCTCAGTCTCCTACACTTTTCTGTGACAACACTGGTGCTACATATTCATGTGCGAATCCTGTTTACCACTCACGAATGAAACATGTGGCCTTAGACTACCACTTCGTCCGTGAACAGGTACAAGATGGCTCACTTCATGTTCGTCATGTCAACTCTGTCGATCAGCTTGCAGATGCTCTAACGAAACCTCTCTCACGGGGTCCATTTCAACGACTACGATCCAAGATTGGCATATCCGATGGATCCTCCATCTTGCGGGGGCGTATTAAGTGATATATTATTATGTGTACATTATATGTATATTATATTTCTGTATTTACTCTAGTCAAAAGATCTAGCTGTACATTCCTAGATAATCTCTAAGTTAGTTTGTAATCTTGGCTATATATGCCAATTGTATCTTGTACTCAAAAACAGAATTCACAATATACAACAAATCATTTGTTTATAGTAGGGGTTCTGGAGATGGAGTCCAAATTTGATGTAGGATTTTTATTATGGGATAAATCAATTAAATGATCTTATAGTTGAATCAATTTAGAAATCTCTTGTTGTCTCTCTCTCAGAATTTCCATACAGGTGAGTGCAACGACAAGAAAAGATGGAGCTTCAAAAAACCCTTGAAGGAATCTCAACTGTCGGTGCCGGTGAAGAACAGAACAGAACAAACACACAATTGGCGTCGCTACCACAACCGTTGGAGCTACAGATATCGTCGTGGCTGTTGTCCGACTCACAAACTAGAGCAACGAAATTTTGCACGTCTGTTTGTGTTCGTCTCCTTAATTTGGCACTAGAAGACCCTTTTACGAAAGGAATCCGTGTAACTGGAAATGAGAATGAGATACGAGGTAGTGTTGCATTATTAGTATTATTGTCGGGACATGGTACAGGATACAATCGCGGATTTTGAGCTTTGTGGAATTGGAAAAGTTGTAGGAAGTGTTGGGCATGTCATCGGAGTGAGACCCACAATGAGATTCTGGAGTAGTATTTTGAGTAAATGTAGTAATGATGGATGGATTAGCGATTATTTTGGTTTCTAAATGATGATATGGATCATATCCAGTGGCTCTGGGAGATATGTTAGGAAACTGTAGCGCTGAAACAAAGGCTGAAGAAGATGAAGAGTTATATGAAGATGATGATGAGATTGATGAAGCAGAAACAATGTCGTCGATCGATATTTCTTTTCTAGAGTTATGTGTTGAAGTCGATATCTTGATTGTGAGGTTCACGGCTGAGAAGTCTCTAGAAACCTTCTTCGATAATGGTTCTGATTCTTGTTCTTCATTCATGTTCAAACCGCAAACAATAGCTTCTCGAAAATCTCACTGGGTTTCGAGAAAGACGAAAGAAAATACCTTCAACTGTTGAGAAATTACAATCACATTCAAGTAATCATAACTCGATGTAATCGGTTTTAAGATTCAGAATCATGTGTGTGTGAAGCGAAAACCTACAAAAGCAAATATATGATTCAAATTTTGTGTTCTTGAGTGTGTGTACGTTGAAGAACAAACCCAAAAATCTATATTCTCTACTTTATTGGTTTTTGATTTTGTGTTATTGGGGTGTTACAAAGAGATATGTTTGTATGATGAATCAGAACCCATATCTTCATAGGGTTCGTCCCAAGATCTTCATCTCAATGGGTTGAGAGAGAGAGAGAGGAGAGAGAGGACTTTACATATATATTTTTTTAAATAAGACAAAACATCATAAATAGTTCTTGTGGTAGTGAAATGACGTAAATGCCCTTCAGTTGACGGATAAAACTTAACGGAGTTAGCAATAAGGATCAATCGTCAAAAGTTTTGAAAGCACACGGACCACCTATGAAGTTTTTAAACCATGGGGACTAAAGTTCAGATTTTGAGTAACCACAGGGACCATTTATGATGTTTTTTCAAAAATGGTTAATAAACACAAAATTGAAAAAAAAAGGTTCATTATTTGAAAACAAAAATTACATAAAAAATAGGAATACATATAACAATAATTACAATATTACAAAATTACCTTATTTTATTCTCCAATGGATATTCTACTTTTGACAAATATGTGTCGCTACTTTTCCATAAGATATTTTGGTTCATTTGGTTTAAACTAAAAAATTGTTGTTTGTTTACGGATAGAATAAGAAAGAGTAGATTAGTGTTTTTATAAATTAAAGAATAATAATAATAATAATAATAATAATAATAATAATAATAATAATAATAATAAAGAATACACCAAGGCATGTATTTGTTCTTACGAATTACTTGTAGAAGTTATCGTGGATAGAAAAGAATACCACTTGAGATGAAGAATTGGAAGAGAAAATTTCATTTTTGATGATTTATATTATTGTATGAATAAAAATATCCTTATTTAACGGGATAAAAAATGAAATAGAAATCAAAATCTACTCATTTAAATGATATAATTATATAGAGAATAGAAACGGTGACTTAATAAATATATCTTTAACTAGTAAATATGTTTAATTTTTAAAATTTGATATTGTTGTGAACTAATTATATGCGGAATATATAGAGATTGTATAAATCGTAAACTAAATAGTGGATATAAGTTCGGTAAGGAATTTCTTTTGATAGGGAGATAACAAGTTTTTTGTACATATTTTTTGACGAACAAAAGAAATAAATCACTAAATGAATAAAAAATAACATGATTACAAAAAAAATTCTCAAAAAATCATCTCGATGATTCATTTATACAATGATTTTGTTGTTATTCACTAAAATTGTTATAAAAGTGAATTTTTTCTTAATTTACTTAAAAATGAATCATGAAAATGTTTTTTAGGAATTTTTTTTGTGAATCATCTAATGATTCATTTTAATTGTTTAAAAAAAAATTCTTATATATATATATATATATATATATATATATATATATATATATATATATATATATATATATATATATATATATATCGTAGTCAAGTTTTAAATTTATAAAACTAGTTTTATCTCAACCGGACTAATAAACACACTAGACATTGTACCTAGTCGTGCAATAGTATAATTGTGGTAAGCTCAGGTGTCGAACACAAGGGTAACAATGGTGAATTAAATTGAATTCTTGATTATAAGTTACACACAAAAGTAATCAGTGAGGGTTTTATTAAATTAGATCTCAAATATCCTATTAAACTGCAAATCTCGATAAACTGACCGAAGACAAATCTCCTTATGTACTTTGATTTAGATAAACTACATATCAAAGTAATGACTTACTACTGACACAATGAAATTTTATTCATTATTCACCGATTCCTAATATCACTAGCATCATGGTCACACTATTAATTCTTTGATTTCAACATAACTATTAATTCATTGATCAAGCGAACAAACAATCATGCAAATCAGTATGTAGTTCGTTTTAAAAATTATTTGATCTTATTTAACTCTAATAATCATAGGATTTAAATGATGCATTGAATGGTCATTCTACTCATGCACACACATTAAAGTTCACCTCTTTATTTCCCAACCCTAGGTTTTGGTCGAAATACTAGTCGTAATCACCAATGGTCACTGTACAACTATGATTCAAATTAACATGGTCAGATGGTCATCTAAACTCTATTAATTCAACAATACGGAACAAAGTAACAATATTTAACACATATGGATCTTCAAATAAACTTGACAAAATAAATTAAATAAGAATAAACAATCCAAATATCAACTAAACCATAAACTCAAAGTTTAATTCAATCATAAACATAAACTAAAAGGTTTTAACACCTAAATCAGAAAGTAGCACATAATTGAATCACAATGGAATGCTAATCATGGTCACGACAACAAAATACATGATCTCCGACATGAATACGCTCTCTAATCCCTCAGATCTTCACTCAAGTAAGCTTAAGAGCCTTCCGAACGCCCTCTTGACCCTCAAAATGGAAGAATAGTTTTTACTTGTCGACTAAGGATTAATGGAAATCGAGTTCTTCCCTTAAGTTGACTAAAAATCGCTATTTAAAAATTTTGGAACCGACCTACGTACGCGGGGCGTACTAAAATTGCACAGGGCATAGTCGGTTTAATGCACAATCAACATCCGGACTCATCGGCCCAGTACGTTGGGTGTACCATGAACTACATTGGGCGTACTTCACATCTTCACGGTATGCACGACGTAGACCCATTACACGGGGCATAATGGGCCTCTTCAGACTCTAATTCCATTTTTGTGATCCAACTCAGGTTTCCCCCTTTTTCACTTCGTTTCCGTTTTAGCAACAATTATACCTCTAAAATATAAATTTAAACATTGTAAGTGACTTTTAGTTCTAAATAGTAATAATTAAAACTAAAATATTAAGATATGATATATATATATATATATATATATATATATATATATATATATATATATATATATATATAGACACACACACATACACATATCAAAGGGTAATGGCATTAAGTCATATGGGCTAGGATTCAAGGGTAATGGCATCAACCCAATGCACACGACCAATGACCCATTTATGATCCATTGGTCTTAACATGACACTATAAGCCACTACCACCCAATACACATGGACCATGAACCATTTGTCATCTATTCGTCTTAACATGACACAATAAGCCAACTACCACCTAATGCACATGATCAATGACCCATTTGTCATCCATTGGTCTTAACATGATACTATAAGCAAATACCACCCAATGCACACGACCCATGACCCATTAAGCCACTACCACCCAATGCACACGACCCATGACCCATTTATCATTCATTGGTCTCAACATGACATTATAAACCACTACCACCCAATGCACATGACCCATGACCCATTTGTCATCCATTGGTCCATTTGTCATCCATTGGTCTTAACATGAAACAATAAGCCACTACCATCCAATGCATACGACCCATGACCCGTTTGTCATCCATTTATCTTAACATGACACTATAAGTCACTACCACCCAATGCACACAACTCATGACCCATTTGTCATCCATCAGTCTTAACATGACACAATAACCCACTATCACCGAATGCATACGACCCATGAACCATTTATCGTCCATTGGTCTTAACATGACACTATAAGCCACTACTATCCAATGCGTATGACCCATGACCTATTTGCTATCCATTGGTCTTAACATTACACTATAAGCCAATACCACCTAATGCACACAACCAATGTCCCATTTTCCATCCTTTGGTCTTAACATGACATTATAAGCCACTACCACCCAATACACATGACCCATGACCCATTTGTTATCATTGGTCTTAACATGTCATTATAAGCCACTATTACCCAATACATAGGTGCTATGACCCATTTGCCGTATATTGGTCTTAACATGACACTATAAGCCGCTACAACACAAAGCACACGACCCCTGACTCATTTATCATCCATTGGTCTTAACATAACACTATAAACCACTACCACCTAATGCACATGATCCATTACCCATTTGTCATCCATTGGTCTTAACATGACACTATAAGTCACTACCACCCAATGCACACAACCCATGACCCATGTGTCATCTATTGGTCTTAACATGACAGTATAAGCCACTGCTATCCAATACACACGACCCATGACACATTTGTCATTTATTGGTCTTAACATGACACTATAAGCCACTACCACCCAATACACACGACCCATGACGCATTTGTCATTTATTGGTCTTAACATGACACTATAAGCCACTACCACTCAATGCACATGACCCATGACTCATTTATCATCCATTGGTCTCAATATGACATTATAAGCTACTACCACCCAATGCACACGACCCATGACCCGTTTGCTATCTATTGGTCTTAACATGACACTATATGCTATGTAGTTATAGCGGTTTAAAATCAAATATCGGTCAAATGCTGATATTTGATATATAGGTTATCGCGGTGGGATATTGGTGGGATATCAGTATTTTTGTATTATGTAGCGCCTTTGTAACCTTGTGTTGTATTGGATGGATACATGGTCATTCAGTAAAACATATAGTAAATTAGAAAATGTTAGAAGCAAATGTTTTTCAATCCAAAAAAACCCCACCATATATCTATAATTTAACAATAAATGAAGTGATTTAATTAAAACTTTAGCTGTAAACGCTATTTCACTCCTATCCCACCGATATTTGCCAAATATCAATCAAATAGCGGTCAAATATCGGTCGATATCACCGCTATTTGTGGTACCACTATTTTGGACCGCTATTTGTATTGCTATTTTGCCAGCTACCGACAACCGTTATCCCACTGATATCCCACTGCTATTGACTGCACATACTATAAGCCACTACCACCTGATGCACATGACCTATGACCCGTTTGTTATTCAATGGTCTTAACATGACACTATAAGCCACTTACACCCAATGCACTCGACCCATGACATATTTGTCATCCACTACAACATAATTTGTGATGGAAGATCTACTACAAAATTCACCACAAAATACATGACAGAATACCCTAGGCAATGTATTTCATTTCGTTGTTACATTTGCGATGAAATTATTATTTCCCTCGCAAACCCTCGCTACAGGGTTTTTTGGAATGGAAATGGGTTGTTGCAAATTTCATTGCTTTTCGCCTTTTGCAACAGGATTTCAACTTTTTGCAACAGATTCCTTTCGTTGCAATATCGGTTTTTTTCTTGTAGTGTGAAAACATCTATATATATTTTGCCTCGAAGTCTATTCTTTACTTTTGTTAGTTTAGTTAAATTGAATCAAAACTTCTTCTTTTACTTTATTATCTATAGTTTAATTAGCATTTGAATTCTCATTCTCCCTGTGATCAACACTTGGTCTTACCAAAACAATACTGTTACATGATCAGGTTCATTACTTGTAATGTGTATTAGTTAGTTGCAATAAATTAGGGTTATAAAAAAACCTAATAAATTATATTTATAAAAATACACATCAAGTTTTTGGTACTGTTATTGGGGACTTGTTGTCATGTTATTTAAAGCTTATTTTATATACTAAACTAAATATATCAAGTTTTTAGCGTCGTTGTCAAGTTATTTTAAGCTTATTTTATATATTAAAGTAAACAAATTAAGTTTTTGGCGTCATTGTCAGGGAGAACCTCTGCATTTAGTTCACATTATTTATTTCTCATTTAAACTTTGTAAATAGTTTAGAATATAGATTTTATTTTTAGTCTTTATGTTTTGTTGGAGTTTTTTCGAGTTTCGATGCTCTTTGTATTTTTTCTGAGGAAGTGGTACGGGAACTGGAGTTAGTAGATGAGCAAATTCAAGAAGAGTCATTTGATCCAGAAACAGATTTGAAGGAGGAGTGGTGCTAATAACATAAGGCTCAAACAAAGAACAATAGCAAGCTGAAACCCATATTTCGAAACGCAATACTACACCGTTAGCGACGCGACTTCCCGAGTTGTCGTTTGTGTTCCACTTGATGGAGTAATAATTCCATCTTTAGAGAATTTTCTAAAGTGTGAACCATTTGAAGAAGAATTTTTTTATGCAAAAACGATTTCCAGGTACATGAAAGGCTAATCGGAGAAGAACTGGATAAATGGAATGTTGAAATCCAAGAAAAGTGTCAGAAGATGTACCCGCAGCGACGTAAATCACTGTTCCAACAATTGTTATTCCAAAACATAATATATAAGTATTATCTCTAGAGGGAGTTTTGAAGTGCGATCCTTTTCTGAATAGTCTCAAGCCAACTACAATCCTTGTCGATATTTTGAAGATCTACAAGAACAAGTTCGAGATGTCAATAATAGGAACAAAGATTCGATTTTTACGAATTGGTCAAAGGAGGATACTAAAAGAAACCGATGGATTGGAAACAACTAGATTATAAGTTTATTAAGTTGGGAGTTCAACTTAAGACTCGCACAAAAAGAAGCGCTTATCGAGAGACAAGCCAACATTTAAATTAGTTTGCATTTTCTTTTGATTTTTAGTTTTTATTTTTAAATAAAAGTTCTTTCGATGATTCTTATTTTTGTTACAAGTTACTCTCCAACTAAGACATGACAAATCTCAAAAGTTAGTTGAAATCATTACGAAAAGAAGGCAACATGTGAGACACACAAATAAGTGTAGGGTACACATTAGACATTGAGTGAATTGTGCATTCACTGTGACATATGGGAAGAGACAAATACAAGGGACTAGCCGAGAGCCTAATCAATGTCTGATTAGTCTATTTATTCATCATAGAGGAAATCTGTTTTTCGCGAAGATAGGCCCATGATCCACACTGATTTGCGTCGTGACTATCGATTCCGTCACAACTAACATTCATAATATTTGAAGATCACGACACAAAATCTATAAGTTTGTGATGAAAACATGCCAAACACATATTACTTTTCGAGTTATTAGATTCCATATGTCTGCCTATTTTATTGACAAAGGTTTGATCTATCAGCAATGAAGTTTAGTTTCCAAAATTTATTAAGACAAGATGATTCAAGCGTTGTATCTATAAGCAACCCACAACAATCATTCAATATCATCACTACATACCTACGTGGAGTTCATTCCAGTTCACTTTATTTTATTTTGTTCTTAGTTGATTATTTATACAATGAGGACATTATATAACTTAAGTGGAGGGTTGAGGATTGGAATTAGGATAATGCATAGTAAATGAAAATTTGGTCTAATTTTAAAATTTTTCAATGTTTTTGAGCATTAGTTTATTTATTTTTCTTGAAGAATTAGTTATTAAAAGAAACTAGAAAAATTTAATGCTGTAAAAAAAAAGTTGTTGAAGGTTTCGAGTTATTAAAAGCTTTAAAAATATGAATATCTTGAAAAATGTCAAATGATGCAAGTAAAAAAGGGACCAAAGTTTTTCATAACTTGCAAAGTTAAAGTTGTAATGTTTATTGCATCGTTTTTTTCCTTTTAAGTTGAGTCTAGGAGCTTGGAAACCATATTAGGACCTAGAATGATTCTAAGCTTGCTTAAGCATAAGCAAAGCGTTAGTGTGAGGTGTTTTGATATTGTCTAAATTAGTCATATATTTTGAGGTAATTATCTTAATATTTAAGGTTAATTAATATAGTTAAAGATAAAAGCTATTTAAAATTATTTATATTTGATAAACATAGGAAATTTCATGGCATGTAGCAAAAGGAAGAATTTGGAAAGCTAAAAAAAAGACTAAAAACAGAAAAACATCAGAAAAACGAAAAGATGTGCCACACCTTTTAGGGATGTGTTGTGCCCTTTAGAAAATCATAACATTAGAAAAAGATTTAGGTAATTAAAAAATCATGTGCAGATGAGGCTAAGCGTCGCGACCACTTATCCTTAGCGCCATGAGGTCAGAAGTATTCCAATCATCCAAAAAGCCTTTTGGGTCAATTTTGAAGGTGTATAATCAATTTGGAGTGAAGATTTGAAGAATCGAAGCGAGAAGCATTATGATTTCGAATCAGTTTGCTGAATGATCATGTTTAGTAAATCTATTCTTATGTTTTTCTATTTTTTTCTTTCGATTATGGGGTAAAACCCTAATTTTTTTAGTGAATTAGATGTAACTTGATGATTTGGTGTGATTTAGTTGTTTGAATATTGGTTTTATTGACTGTATTGTATTTTTTTGATCAAAATTCTTATGTGTTAAAGGTTTAATTTCTATTACTTGTTAATGAGTTAATAGAATCTAGATGGTCAACCTAGATTTTATTAGCTTGAATCATGATTGTTTTATGACCACTAAATAATTATGACTAGTGTTGACAAAACCTAGGGTTAGGTAATAAAACCGTAAACTTAAATTTTTAAGAATGCGCCTGTGAAGAAATTATGATAATAATTGACTTTCATGACCATTAAAGTTAATTCATAGATTATATCTCTCATAATACGAACTTATTTATAATTGTTTAGATAGTTACTTTTGTGACCATTATGTTAATTATTTTTATAATTATACAATTTAGTTTATCATACCAAGATAACTAATACATTAGAAATCAATAAGTAATAACTAATATTGATTACACTAAACTGGAATCCACCATATTTAAAGGTGAAATTCAAATATATGTTAAAACATCTTTATATCTTTTGTCTCTGAGTTTATTCTTTAGTTTTGTTAGTTTAGTTGAATTGAATCAAAACTCCCTCTTTTACTTTATTGTTTATAGTTTAATTAGCATTTGAATATATCTGAATTAAGTTCCCATTCCCCCTGTGATCGACACCTGGTCTTACCAAATCTATATCGCTACACGATCAAGTCCACTGTATGCAATGTGTATTAGTTAGCTGCGATAGATTAGGGTTTATATATTTAAAACCATATGATATATATATATATATACACACACACACACACATGTAAATACAAATCATGTTTTTGGTAGCGTTGAAGTTATTTAAAGCTTATTTTATATACTAACCTAACCATCAACATTTTGGATCCATTGTTGGGGACTTGTTGTCTAGTTATTTAAAGTTTATAACTAAACACATCATATGTCGAGAGGTGTTTGACTTGTCAGAATTCAAAGCCAAGAATCAGAGGCATGGCAACAAGTTGCAGCCATTGGATATCTCATTATGGAAATGAGAATAGATTTCTATGGATATCATCACCAAGTTACTAAGGACTCCATGTGAGATTAATATTATTTGGTTCATTAGGGATTTATTGATGAAGAAGGCCCACTTTGTTATTATTTAGGAAAGTTATTTAGCCAAAAATTTGGACGACATCTACATCGGTGAAGTGGTTTCTCTAAACGGGGTGCCACTTTCGATGGTTTTCGACTGGAATGTTTATTTTACTTCTAGATTTTGGAAGAGATTTTATGTTGATCTAGGTACGCAGTTGCATTTCACTACTATGTAGCATCCTTAGATAAATGGACATAGTGAGAGGATAATTTAGAGATTGGAAGATATGATGAGGGATTTTTTTTCTTGATTTTGGTGTAAGCTTGGATACATATCTAACATTGGTAGAGTTTTTTATAATAACAACTTTCACGCCATTATTGGTATGGCCATTTTTGAGTTACTTTATGAGAAGAAATGATGACACTAGTTTGTTTGGATGAGGTCAGACATAGAATGATGGGGAGCATGGATGTGGTGCATAAGACCACCAAGATGATTCTACAAGTGAGAGAAAGACTATGGACTATGCAGAGTCATCAGAAGAATTTGATTTTGAGTTCCATAGTAGAGACTTCGTGCTTCTGAAGGTGTCACCTTGGAAAGGTTTCATCCGGTTCCGAAAGTAAGGCCAGTTGGCCCTAGGTACATTGGACCTTTCATAGTGATTGCTCAAGTGGGCAAGGTTTCTTACTGGTTGTATCTGCCTGATGAGTTAACTCAGATCCACAACACTTTTCATTTCTCTCAGTTGAGAAAGTGCATTGCGGATGTAACTTCAGTAGTACCATTGGATGATATTCATGTAGATGAATGTCTGAACAATGTGGAAATGTTGATCATAATTTTTTATATGAAGAAAAAGACCTTATGTAACAAGGTGGTTGGTCTGGTACAGGAGCAGTGGTAACACACAAATGTTTCATAATAGACGTGGGAACCAGATGATGAGATGCGGGGTCATTGTCCTAAGTTATTTACCACACCAAGTTTCAAGGATGAAATCAAATTCAAGTGATAGAGAGTTGTACCACTTGATTTTTGGTATGATGGTTATCTTGGATATTTTTTAAATTAACTAAGAATTGGGGTTTTAGACAAGTCATGGTGCAGCTGCTTGATGCTCGCGACAGGAGGCATGTTAATAAGCAGCAACATAGTGGTTTATTGCTCACGGTGCAGTGGCCACTATACCCCAAAACCATAGGTCTTGAGTTTTGATCCTTATTTAAGGATTGAGGTGTTTAGACTTTTCTCTATTATTATCCTCTATCTCCAGAGAACCTCATAGAAAACCCTATCCCCTTTTTCTTGAGATCATAAGCCTTGTCCCCCTTAATTTTGTGCATTTTAAATGGAAGGAGTGAGCGTAGTGGTGCGGGAAGGGGTGTTTCAAGTCAGATCATGTATTGTGAGCATCTTTTCGACTTCTGTAAGTCTTCAGGTTTGGAACTTGTTGTGTACATATGCTTAGATCTAATATTTGATGCTTGGTTTCAACTCTTTTATGGGATTCAAGTAGATTTGACAACCTTTATGGTTAAATTTTAAGTCTTAGGGTCTTCTAGACCCTTAGGAGTGTAAGACTCAAATGGTCGTCTTTTATTTTATGTCATGAAAGGTCTTGTGACATTAAGGGCTTAATATAAATATAAGGTTAGAGTTATGATAGCTTGATGGATATAAATGGATAAAGTTGAAAACTTTATCCATTAAGTTCTTATTTCAACTTGTTTTGGAGGTTTAAAGCTTTGTTCTTAATGGATTAAGACATTAGGAAAAGCATTCACAACACACTAGGTATGGAACCGCGACGCCAACCACAATTAGCAATTGCGAATGTTTTGGCGTTTAGTGGTCACATCGCAACCAAGGAGTTGGTTGTGACGCGAGTGTCGTTGACTATTGACTTTGATTATTGACCCTTGGCTTTTTGACTCGTTTGAATTTTGGCCAAATTAGAAGAATTGATCTATAGACTAAGGTCTAGTTTATGTTTGGTTTAGGTAGTTAGGTAGCTGATTCTTTTCTACTTTTGATTCTGGTGGGTCTTCTCACTATATTACTTATGTCATGATTGGATCCTCTGTGTTTAGATGCCTGTGTAATACTATAACATGTTAATATGCTTAGTTAGAAGAGTATGGTATTGACTATGGATTATGGTTTGAGGCTTTTTGCTTGTTTACATGCTAAATGGTATGTTGTTTGTATTGTTGGGTTGATGACAAGAGCGAGATAGGCCGTGATTCAAACAGTGCTAGGTGAGTTGATGACAAGATCAGGACTGGCCATAAGGAATTCCTAATTGGGATGACAGTAAAATCGAAATGGATGATAAGCTAAAAGGCCCAATACTTTCATGTATAGTTGTTAATATGTTGTTTGTGGTATAATGGGGAACTCACTAAGCTATGTTTCCAGTTGGGGGTTAAATGTTTTTCAGGTTGTGCTTCAGGAAGTTGGAGACTCCAGCTTGATTAAACCTTTTGGTACTTGCGATTCTTTTGTGTTATTTGCTTTTGTATTTTCTAATACATTCTTTTGACTATTTATTATTAAACCTTTTGGTACTTGTGATTTTATGAAAACATTGTGTTTGGAATGTTTAATATAGCTTTCTTCAAGAATAATGCTTCCTTGCCAAAGCTTGCATGTTCCCAACACTCAAGATCACCCAAAAAACACAAAGAGTACCAAAATGAGTTTAGGAGAGAGGATGAGCTCCAAACACTTCAAGAGAGGTTGGGGTTTGATTAAAGACGCTCTAAGGATGATGGAGGCTAAAAATGTCAAAATCCTAGGGTTAATGCTCTTTAATAGGCCCAAATCCTAAGGCCTAAGGCCCACACCCATTCTATAGTGACTCCCAGTGCCCCAGGCTAATCCCTTATTCCTTTGTGATTAGGTTATTCAAGCTTTACTCCTTGCTTCTACCTATCCTTGGACTTAAAAACCACCAAAAAAGAGTGGAAAAACACAATCGGAACTCAGGTGTTACAAAAGTCAATGGTCAATACGTTGTGACCCATGTCATGGTCGTGTTGCGAACACAAAACAACAAAATAGTCATTACGCTATTCAAACTTTTTGTCGCAAACCTTCCTTGGTATCTTCACACTTTTCTAGGTAGAATCCATTTCTTGTTAATCACTTATTCCATTAAGACAAAAGTTGTAACTTTCTAGAAACCATGAAATGAGGTCCTTAATGGATAAAGTTTCCGACTTTAGCATCATGCAAGCCTAAACTAAGCACTACACCATAACCTAGATCTAAAAGATGCCAAAATGGAAAAATATGGATGTATAGCTCAAGGAGGGCTTGAGCATGCACTCCTTTCACCCCATAAGGTCCAAAAAACCATCACAAAATCCTTTGGGCCGGAAGTTTTCCAAACTCTATAGAACATATGAAAAAAGAGACCAAAAATGTTGAAATCAACATATTTAGAAGCCAAAAAGCATAAAGTTAGGAACTTCAATACTTACAGAGCACAATAAGGTGACAAAGAAGTAATTACTCGCGAGATCTAGCTTTTGATGCACAAAATCTTCTCGCTTCTTCTCAAAGCTTCACTAAAATACACGAAGAACACCAAAAGGGCATGAGGGGGGCTAGGGTTTCATGTATTAAGGTTTCTTAAGGTTGGTATCTGCAAATGAGAGAAACGTAAGAGTTACCTTTAAATAGTGTCCAAAACCCAAGATTTTAGGGTTGGACTGGTTGCGACAATGCTTCGCGAGACATACATGGTCACGTCGTGACTTAATGATGTGGCACACGCTGCAAACCTCAACAGAATGTGTCATGAACTAGGGTTATACCCAAAACACTCTTTCATATTTTCCCTAAAGTTAATAAATGAACATTTTCGGGAATAGGCGTTACAATATAATGCAATATGATGAGCGCATACATTATGTTTTGCAACCTTGTGAGCTCATACAAACATGCTGGGAGTTTCAATATTTGTCAACGCCTCTTAAGTACACTAAATGTTCGTTACAAGTCCTTCATAGCTTTTTCTTGGGACGTCTTAAAATTTATTCTCTTTTTGTTGTTTGTACATGTAAACGATTTGAAAAGGACAAATAAGCTAATATATATATATATATATATATATATATATATATATATATATATATATATATATATATATATATATATATATATATATTATCAGTAAGATAACATCCACTATTATATGCTACTCTATTTGCTTAAAACGACACATCTTACCAACATCTATCCCTTCGAAGGCTGGCAAAATTACATTTCATCGTTGCGGCATGTCACTATTTCCTCATTTCCTAAAGACCTTTAAAGTTAGATGTCATTGAATATCAGAGACTAGTCAAAAATATTGATGTCATTGTTTGCTCCTGCAATACCAAAGAATGCATGTTATATCCAAAGATTATAGGGAGCGATTGCTTCTAGAATTATCGTCACTTTTATAATCACATCGCATGTATTGACGACATCATGCATTTAGGCATAATGCCTACACCTAATGCATGCAACCGATGCTACCTAACATTCCACCGAACCTATTTCACCTTCACCACACCCAATGATGTGTATTCAAGGTGCGATGAAATGCCCACATCATCCCCACCGCACCATGCGATGATGGTGTATCCTCTATTAATCTGATCTAAAACACTAAAACTAAAACATAGGACACAAGGAAACTATTAGATAACTAGGTTCCTTTTGATGGTGACAAATCTAAATCAATGGCGAAACCACATAGAGTCGTGGCCACCCATACAAATTTAATTTCTTATATATAGTACATATATCATATTATATAAAAAGAAGTTGGGCTTAATATGGCTAATTGCCAATTTTATAATGGTTCTCGTTTATTGTTTCTTATTCCATTTATTAATATTTATTCATCAATCATCACCATCAACTCATCACCATGAGCTTAGTTCATTATTTTTTTTCTTGTTATCCTAATTAATCAATTATTTTCTTATTTTTTTATTTTCATCGTAGATTTCTAATATTATTTTTTGCTATTGAATTAATTATTTGTAGTATTGTATTATATGTAACTTTGTTTGATGTATAAAAATATAAAAGCTTTGTGTGTAACTGAAAATTTTTTGGTTAGTGAATTTTGTTGAACAATTGGTACAAAACAAAAAAGATTACATTCGTTTTTTACACGTAATTTTTTGTGATTAATGAATTTTGGCCTACTCTAAAAAATCAGAATTTCAAACTCGCATGTTCATTTTAATAATACCATAAAAAAGAAAATACCGTCTTTAAACTAATGACCAAACATAATATTTCAACTTCTTCCTTTTTTTTTACCCCAATTTTTTTTTTTATTATTTTTTTTAAAGAAAGCCTTATAATTTTACTTAAGTATATACTAAATTAATAAACAAGTAAATAACCGAGACTATTCCAAATTCTTTTGTTCAAATTATATTTAGATAGTTATAAAGTAAATAAATTATTTGAAAAAATATGAAAACTAAAAGAACAAAAATAATAATAATAAAAGCAATTTTATTTCATTTTTGATTTTTATCTTTTCTATCGTAAACAAGTCTTTTATCATTTTGATTATTTATTTTTTATATTTATAGTTTATTTGTTATTGGTTTAAAAGCTGTAGGCCCACCGTATCATTAAAATGGTTAAGAAAAAGGTTTCAAGTTTCTTGAAAAGACTCTAGCTTGAAGTATTCGTCCAATAGCTTTTTGGCTTGAAAAAACTAATGAAAATGCTTTTAAAAAGCCCCCAATTGTGAATGATATCCGAATCAAGGTAGCCTCCGAGTTGGTTGAGATAGCTCCGAGGTGCCACTATCCTACTCCTAGGAACATGATCCTTACATTTCCAGTATGGGAGAACGGTCAGCTTAGATTGATACAAATAAGGAAACGACGAGGATGTGTTTGGAGAAAGGCGACTTCATTATCGATAGCTTTGCAGGTTTCATAGGGTTTGGTTAAAAAGACACTCCACTTTACCGTATAGATGCCCTAACTAATTTTTAAAATATTTTTATTTGTTAAAATTGCATTGTTATTCGAAAATAACCACTTCACCTCAAAGGGATGACCTAAATTTTGGATATTTTCACAAATAACCACAATTTTTGGAATGAGTGTTTCAGATTTCAATAAATATATAATTTGTTTTTTTTTCTCCATTAAAAATCTATATCTACCAAATTTATAATATGACCAATTTGAAATGTTTAATATAACCAATTTTTTACTCGAATGATACATTTTATGTTATTGTATCATATCTACGTCCAATTTACTATTTACATAAGAAAAAACAATCATTTTCTAATAAATTTTGATACAAATAAGGAAACGGTCAGCTTAGATTGATACAGATAAGGAAACGACGAGGATGTGTTTGGAGAAAGGCGACTTCATTATCGATAGCTTTGCAGGTTTCATAGGGTTTGGTTAAAAAGACACTCCACTTTACCGTATAGATGCCCTAATTAATTTTTAAAATATTTTTATTTGTTAAAATTGTATTGTTATTCGAAAATAACCACTTCACCTCAAAGGGATGACCTAAATTTTGGATATTTTCACAAATAACCACAATTTTTGGAATGAGTGTTTCAGATTTCAATAAATATATAATTTGTTTTTTTTTCTCCATTAAAAATCTATATCTACCAAATTTATAATATGACCAATTTGAAATGTTTAATATAACCAATTTTTTACTCGAATGATACATTTTATGTTATTGTATCATATCTACGTCCAATTTACTATTTACATAAGAAAAAACAATCATTTTCTAATAAATTTTGATTTGTTTATAAGATTTTCAACATTTTCTTCAAATTCCAGAATCATTTTATTTTTATTTTTGTTGTTTCAATCGAAAATCCGAAAACTATAATCCTGAATCAATAATTTAAGTCGGAATTTTGAATCCAAAGCTTACTTTTTTTGTTAAAAAAAGATTTATTATCCGACATAAAGTTAAGCAAATACTCATTTCGAACGTTGTGGTCATTTTAGCAAAAAAAAAAAAGTTATTTCTCCATCTTCATGATTCCAAATGGTTATTTTTGAATATCCCATACGCTCACTTCGAACCGATCTTAAAACCAAGACATGGAACACTAACAATGTTTTGAGTATCTCAAGACTTAGAAACTTTTTTTTATTGTTTTACAAAAAACCACATCTCAATCGATAGACTTTGGGACAAGAAAATTACATATTATATATTATTTAGTTAGCATAAGAAAGTTTTGTGGTAAAAATGTGAAATAAGGAAGTTTTGTGGCCAAAATATGAAACCTCAAAAGATACTATTCCTAATCCAATTGGTTTTACTATATACTATAATTATAATATATTAGTTGTAACCACTTGGGTTGTGGTGCTTTGGTAAGGCATGTGGAAGATATGGTGGATAACCTATTGACTCATGTTCAAATCCTGGCACCACTCAGTCCTTGTGGCAATGAAGGTTCGCCTGCAGTGACTCCAGGGCATGAAGCAAAGCTTTATGTTTGCAGCGGGGGATTAGTCGGTGCGCGAAAACTGACCCGGAAACCCTCGTTAGGGAAGATCCCTTTTCCAAAAAAAAAAAAATATTAGTTGTGTTAAATTAAATATATAAATGAAAGTTGAAAAGACTTAAGATTTGTGAAAAAAAAAAATAATAATAACGAAGAAATCATTGCCATTTTGTTTTGTTAAGGTGGCAGATAAAAAGGTTTACAAATGTAAATGCTCAAATAGTACTAATTTATTTAGTTTCTATCATAAAATAGACAAGAGTCCAACACCCACCTAGAAACCTACCATTCCCCTAACACGTTTTAATGAAGGAATATAATTAATGCTATCGTAGAAAACGAGTGAAGGAAACATACCATATCTCAACGACTGATCGTATATATTTTTTTATTATTTTAATAAGTTTCCTGTTTAATTCAATCTCCCAGATTTTTTTTTTTTTTTTTTTTTTTTTATATATGGCAATCAGGTTTTTGTGTATGTATTAGTTTTTGCATCTTTTTTCTCTCTCCCCTTCTGCACCATATACAGCCCCCAAGTTCGAATCGCAGAAGGTAATATATGATTCTTGGGTACTCATTGATTTCAATTCCTATTTATCTCTGTTGAGTAGTAAGTAATATATGTATATTCGATGATTCATGTTTCCATGAATCTTTAAGCTTCTTGTATTCTTGTGCGAATTCATAGCTAGAGTTTCTTTTGCGGTAAATCTACGTTCATTTGTATGATAATGTGATAATTGTCTGCCGTTTGAACTCTTCATTTTCTAGGACTCCTTAAAACATGATGTTGAATCTGCGCTAATTAACTAGATCTTTTGAATGTTGTATTATGAATAGATGTTACTGTCGACTAGCGAGCTTTCTTGACTTTTAATGTATGACAGATTGACAACTCATATCGAGTTGGAAGCAAGAATACCGTCTTCACTTTATATTTTGATGATTAAAAATATGTATCTGACAGATCATTCTTCCATTTCAGGTCTACTCATAGATTTGCTGGTGTATCTGTCGTTCCCATCCAACAGTTCATCTTCATTCTCTCCATTATCATATATAGTCTAGATCTAGTCCATTAAAATAAAACTGAGAATCCCAGCAAGAGCACGAAAAACGTGTTTTGACCATATCTCTTCAAATCGTTGAAAGTGTTAGAACTTTTTCGGTTAATCGTAGTAAATGGATAGCAGAGAGGGTGTTTTGATGCAACGTTACGAGTTAGGGAAGATGATTGGACATGGGAATTTTGCAAAAGTCTACCATGGAAGGAACCTGGAAACCGGGATGAGTGTTGCAATTAAGATCATAGATAAATCAAAGGTTATGAAAGCCGGAATGATGAAACAAATAAAGAGAGAGATCTCGGTGATGAAATTAGTCAAACACCCGCATATAGTACAGCTCCACGAAGTCATGGCTAGCAAAACCAAGATTTACTTCGTTTTAGAATATGCTAAAGGAGGTGAGCTCTTCGATAAGCTGATTAAAGGGAAGCTGAAAGAAGATGCTGCAAGAAAATACTTTCAGCAGCTCATCAGTGCCATCGGTTTCTGCCATAGCCGGGGAGTTTACCACCGGGATTTGAAACCTGAGAATTTGTTATTAGATGATGAAGGGAATTTGAAGGTTTCAGATTTTGGTTTGAGTGCTTTGGATGAAACCAGGAGGCAAGATGGTTTGCTTCATACAAGTTGTGGTACCCCTTCGTATGTTGCTCCGGAAGTGATCGACCAGAAAGGGTATGATGGGGAAAAATCGGATATTTGGTCTTGTGGGGTGGTATTGTTTGTGCTTTTGGCTGGTTTTCTACCATTTCATGATTCTAACCTCATGGAGATGTATAGAAAGATCACAATGGGAAAATTTAAGTTTCCAAATTCATTCCCTAACGAAGCAAAAAGTTTAGTGTCAAAGATCTTGGATCCAAACCCTGAAACCAGGGTTTCCATTGCTGAAATAATGGAAACCCCGTGGTTTAAAACAGGTTTGGATTCCGAACCACAAAGAACCAACAAAATGGTTTCTGACAATCTGGAAAACCAGCCAGATTCATTTATGAGCTCTTCTTTAGAGAAAATCAACGACTCCACGTATTCAACAGAAGGAACAACGGACATTTTGGAAAAAGATGGTAACTTAAACGCGTTTGATATCATTTCGTTGTCAAGAGGAGTCAACTTGTCGGCATTGTTCTACCGCAATGCCAAAGATGAGAAAGAAGTTAGGTTCATGTCAAGACAGACTCGTGTGGCTATCATTTTGAAGTTGGAAGAAATAGCCAAGAGTTGGAAGTTGAAAATGATGAAAAACAATGGAGTGTTGCTAAAGATGGAAGGATTAGAAGAAGGCGTAAATGGTGGTTTAGCCATTGATTGTGAAATACACGAGATTGCGTCTAATCTTCACCTCATTGAGGTAAAGCGATTGGGAGATGATAGGTTCGGGTTTTGGGAGATTGTAAACGAGCATATAAAACCGGCCCTTTTTGGTGTTTTATAGCAATGATAAAACTAATCGAGTTATGGTTGATGGTTGATAAAATGTAGAATTAACGAAGAGTACTTCATTTGTGTATCCATTTTTTCTGATTTATGGGCTACTAATGCAATGTCTAAGCCACACCATTTATTAAAAAGTTGTTCACATTATAGAATGTAGATATATCATGTATGATATGATTATTTGAAAAGCTAGCCCTCATTGTATAGAATCCATCACAAAAGGTGTGGTTATGTATATTATTTCAACAGGCTTAAAAACCTCAATGTCACTTTACTATCTTTTTACTATTCTAATGTCTAATGTAAATGAAAAGTTGTTTACATTGTTTTTATTTGAAGAAAGTTAGTTACTGGTAGTTTATTTTTTTATTTTTTTTATGTAGTTTATTTTACTATTTTTAGCCTTTTTGTTATTATTGCAATACATATTCTTTCCATACTTTATTTGGGATCGTATCGGGTGTTTTCTCTTTTGCGTAAGGTGTTTTGTAGGTTTTTGGAGTCTCTTTGCGGTTGTGATTAGTTTGTTGTCGAGTTGATGGGTTGTATGGGCTTTCAAGGAGTTACTAGGCTTTACTAGATCTATATAAGAGGTTTTGAGCTTGGTTTGTTGAAGACTTGGATGTGCCACCACCAACACAAAAGACAACAAAGAACCTCAACACCAAAACAAAAAAATTACCAAAATCAAACTCAACCAAATTACCAACAACAAAACCAAAATCAAAGACAAACTCAACACCAAAATCAAAGAAAACTTGAACACAAAGAACCTCTCATAGATATGTCACCGCCTTAGAATTATGAGAGTCCTAACTTACCCCCTCCTAAACAAAATCAACCAAATTACCAACAACCACAACCGCAAAACCAAAACATCCACCAAAACATCCACCAAAACAATCAACCTCAAAAGAATGTTCTTCAAGTTCAACAACATCAAGTCCTTCAACCACAACAACAACCTATTTACCAACAACCTCAAATGTACCAATATCTTATGTACTCACAACAACAATCCATGTACAACCAATACCCTAACTATCAACCCTATCCACCACAAATATACAATCACCAACGATATCCACACCCGCCATAAAAACAACCTCCTAATTACATGCAACAAAATCCTAATCAATCCAACCCTCCTCAAGAGTTGACACTTTTTGGTATGATGTTACTCACACACCTTTTGGTATCCTAATCAATCCAACTCACCGTAAATCCTAATTATAGGGTATGATGTTACACACACACACCTTTTGGTATCATTTATCTCACAAACCATCGAAGGATCGAATTGAAGTCGAGTATCATACATCAACTCACCAAGTTCCATGGTTTATATAGAGAGACCCTCAAAGGAACTTGAAGTCTTTTCATATGATTTGTATTAGTATGTGACCCGAACATGTGACATTAGATGATTTTAAGTTAACTACATTTTCACTTACCATGGAAGATAACGCTAGAGAGTGGTTGTTCAACTTACCACCGAGATCTATCCATACATGAGAAGAGTTGCTCAATGATTTCAATAGCAAGTTCTATCCCATCCCTCAAATATCAAGGCAAAGGAGTGACAAGTTCTCCAAGTGCAAGTTTTGGTTGCGCGAGGTGCACTTTCTGGGGAACCTTGTCAACTAGAACGGTATTTTGGTCGACCCGACCAAAGTGGAGGCCATGATGAGATGGGAGGTTCCAAAGTTTCCATTTGAGATTCAGAGTTTCCTCAGGTTAGCAGGATATTAACGGAGATTCATACATGATTTCTCCAAGCTGATGAAGAAGGTCGTTGTATTTCGTTGGGGGTCTGAGCAGCAGGCGACGTTCGATACATTGAGGCAGAGGTTGTGTGAGGCGCCGATCTTAGCCCTGCCAAAGAGCGTGGAGGATTTTGTAGTGTATTGTGATGCGTCCATCTTGGTTTTGGGCGTAGTATTAATGCAAAGGGGGCACGTCATTGCTTACGCCTCAAGGCAGCAGAAGCCTCACGAGGTGAACTACCCGACGCACGATCTGGAGTTGGGGTGGTTGTTTTTCCCTCAAGATTTGGTGACATTACCTCTATGGGGTCCGTTGTACCATTTACACGGACCACAAGAGCTTGAGGTACCTCATGGATAAGCCAAATCTGAACATGAGCCAGTGTCAGTGGCTAGATGTGATGAATGATTACAACTGTGAGATCATCTACCACCCGGGGAAGGTCAATGTTGTGGCCGATGTGCTCAGCTTCAAGGCAGCCCTAATCAAAGACATTTGCTTGAAGATGACGGTGGTGACTCCGCTTCTGTAGAAGATTCGAGAGGCCCAACAGGAGGCAGTAAAGGAGGAAGACTGGAAGAGTGAGCGCATTGTGGGCCAAATTTCCTCCTTCGAATATGATAGTCGCAGACTATTGACATTACACTGTAGAGTGTGGGTTATGTACACAGGTGGTGTGTACTAGATCCTAATTGAGGAGGCATACAAGTCCAGATTATCCATCCATCCCGGGGCGACGAAGAGGTATAAAGATCTTCGTCCTGATTAATGGTGGCCCTGCATGAAGCAGGATGTATCCTGGTACGTTCAAAGGTGCTTGATCTGTACGAAGGTCAAGGCCGAGCACCAGAGGCCTCACGGCAAGACGTAACTGTTGGATATCCTTGTGTGGAAATAGGAGGATATCACTATGGATTTCATCATGAAGCTTCCCAGGACCGCACGGGGAGTGGATTTGATTTAGGTCATCGTGGATCAGTTCACTAAGAGTGCCTATTTCATCTTGATCCAGGAGAGCATTTCGGCCGAAAAGTTGGCTGGCATCTACATCAGAGAGGTAGTAGCTCGACACGGAGTGCTAGTTTCCGTAATTTCTGACTGAGACGTGCGATTTAATTCCAGATTATGGAAGAAATTTCATGATGAGTTGGGTACTTGTCTGCATTTTAGCACAACTTTTCACCCCCAGACGGATGGTCAGCGTGAGCGGACCTTCCATACCTTGGAGGACATGATGTGGGCATAACTACTAGACTTCGGTGGTAGCTGGGATACCTACCTTCCATTGGCAGAGTTTTCTTACAATAATAGCTACCACGCGAGCATTGACCGTTCTCCTTTTGAGATGATTTTATTGGATTAAGTGTCTAATCTTGTAACTATTTTAGTATGTATTTGATTTGATTATGAGAATGGTCATTTTGGGTTGCCTTCACTCATGCAACTTGATTGGATGACATAAGGAGAGAGAATAGAATTTATTATATGAATAATAAATTGGTACTCGAAAATGGTTTTATTAATATATTACAAGATTAATATATTATTTGGAAATCATATTATTTAATTAGTATTGATCAGAAATTAATTTGGAATTAATTTAGTGGTCAAAAGAGACCTATTAAATAATTGGGGGATTGTTATGCAAATCATTGATAGTTACATAAATGGGCTGATAGACTCCATAGAGTGGAGTGGATGAAATCCTATAGGGAAGCCCTATAGATATCGTCCATGGGCTCTAAGGAAGGAGTTAATGGGCTACTTGTTGCCTAAGTTAGGTATTAGGGTTTCCATCTAAAAACCCTAGCAGCCACAGCTATATATAGGACCCCATACAAGGGGATTTTCGGCTTAAGCATTCAAGAAACAAAACCATAGCCGAAATCCTTCTCTCCCAAGTCATCATCCTTGCATTGAGTGTTTGTGACTCCATTAGAGTTGCAACACTTGGGGCACTAGGATTTCAAAAGTCAAGATCAAGAAGGATTAAACTTGTTATTGCTACATAACAAGAGAGGTAAAGGTTCTAACCCTAATCATATGTGATTTTCGAAATATATATGCTAGTTATAGGGTTATTGCTTTGGCATTCATAGTTATATGTTCAAATTAGAAACACCTAGATCCAAAGCAATGATGTTATACTCATAACCCAACAGCTTTATGGGATGAAGTGCAGAACCATGATATGCTGGGGTGAGGTTGGCCAGAGGGTCATGGGGAATACTGAAGTGGTACTCAAGATGACGTACATGATCCAATAGGTCTGGAGTAGGCTTCAGACTGCTCAGAGTCGGCAGAAAATATATGCAAATAAGTGTCGTTCAAACCTGGAGTTTCAGGTAGGAGATATGATCCTCCTAAAGGTGTCACCTTGGAAAGGTGTCATCCGGTTCAGGAAGCGGGGCAAGCTGGGCCCCAAGTACATTGGTTCTTTTAGGGTTATAGCCCGGGTGGGCAAGGTGGCGTATAGGCTGGATCTTCCAGCCGAGCTTAGTCAGATCCATAACACCTTTCATGTCTCCCAGCTGCGGAAGTGCTTGGTCGATGACTCTGCAGTAGTTCTACTAGAGGATATTCAGGTGGATGACAGCCTGAACTACATCAAGGGACTGGTAGCAATCCTCGACAGGAAGACGAAGGATCCGAGGAAAAAAAGGTTCAAGTTAGTGAAGGTGTAATGGCAGCACTGCAAGGACTCAGAATGGACTTGGGAGCCGGAGGATGAGATGAGGGAGCACTACCCCGAGCTAGTCCTAAACGCAGAAGACTTGGAGGACGAAGTCTAAAATAAGTGGGGGAGATTTGTAACGCCCGGATCCTGGTATGTAATTTAAATTAAATTATTCATTTTTTCAAAGGGACTTGACAAGTAGTAGGCCCAAACTCGTCGAGTAGGAATGGAATTTAGACGCGAGACTTGAAGTCTACTCGACGATTTGAGAGCCTCAACTGGATAAGTAGGGCTGCTAGAGTGAAACCCTAGTTTTCAGTGTTTTACACCCTATTTAAGGACCTTAACACTTTATTGTGGCCTCCCTCATCGCCTCCCTCAGTCCAACAAAACCCTAATTCGTGATCTTGAGCCTTTTGAGTGTGTGTGAGTGATAAGAGGGTGATTCTTTGGTATTTCCTTGAATGAGTGGAAGTTAGAAGTGCTTGGTTGAAGGAAGAAGATTTGGATCCAGAGATTTCTTTGTCAAAGCAGCCTTATTGAGGTATAAAGTCTATACCTTGACTATTCATTTACTAGATCTCTTCATGGAGTGGTTTAGTGTCACACCCCCAAACCAAGGATGGCGGAAACGTCTGGGGGTGGAGGACTTCATGTACAGTATCACAACAACGTGTATAATAGTGCTCAAAGTAAAAACAACCACCATAAATATAATTGCAAAAGTTACACCAAAGTATATGTTTACATGTTTCAAAAGCAATTACATTATGATGACAAAATAAATTGTTGACGGTTTAGCGTCCCATCCTCAAAGCGATGAAGTTTTCCTGTTTCACTGATTTCCTGAGAATACAAGTAGTTTTAAAGTGTGTCAACACAAAGGTTGGTGAGTTCATAAGAGTTTTGTTTGAAGTAGAAACCGTTTTTCCTTGTAAAATCGATTTAGTTTGATTTCCAGAAAATCCAATATTTTCTTAGTTAAGTATGAATAGAAATAATCCTACATGATGCTATAATGAACCCTAGAGTAATCCGTAGAGTTCATCTATAATCGTCCAACATATAAAGTTATATAAGACTTAACTTAGATAAAACGTTGAATATAGTGGGTCTGCCCTAGGTCCACAACCCAACGAGGAACAGGAGATGAGGCGGGCACCACCAATTCTAGGCCAATCAAGACTAAATTCTTATATGACTCAACATATACGCTCAGCGACTATAGTTGAAGTCTAACAATTTTAGAGGATGTGTAGTTTTAATATCATACTAGCTTTGTATAGAGACCCGGTACTTCGTATTTGTACCCATAGAGATAAAAGGTGATTTTAAATCGACATAAAACTCATTTAGGTTTTAAAAATAAAATCCCGTAAACTTATGGATTGTTCCCTATGTGAGCCGTTATAATCATACTATGACTATGTGAACCTGCCACGACGTTCTCAGTGTCGCGAAAAATGAAATGACATTTGTCACCCGTAGACCTGCAGGTCCAACTGTAGCTAGCAGCAAGGTGTGGGGTGTCAATCCCAATATAGATCTATATACAAGTATCACGTTCTCCCTCAAGGAGATTTTGATTATAACTACCAGGAATTATATCCCGCACTCGGACGTACGGGGAGATAGAGAGATAGAGATCGAAAAAATAGAGAAACTCACAATATAGGATAACAAGTTTACGATAATTGTGTGTGAATATAAATATTTCTTGTATGAATGTACCTTTCTTGTACGAGTGCGTAGAGTGATGTATCATAAACTATACCTATTATAGTTTATCTAAAATGTATGTACTATGTATGAACCCTTTTTATGGAAATGTAACTAGTGTTGTGAATTTATCAAAACATAGATTAACTTTCGTGAAATGTGTGCGAATAGAAATCTTTCTTGTATGAATGTACCCTTCTTGTACGAGTGCGTAGAGTGATATATCATAAACTATACCTGTTATAGTTTATCTAAAATGTTTGTAATATGTATGAATTCTTTTATGAAAATATATTAGTATTGTGAATTTATCAAACTATACCTCATATAGTCTAATAATACATGTTCCAAAATGAATGAATAATATTTAATATTTAATATGAATGTCTTAATTCCAGTTCATAATGATAAACTAACATGGAAACACATTCAAATATTAGAACTTATGATTATACACTTTGCTCAACATAATACAAAGTGTTATGATATTTACATGCTGTTGGCTAACTTTAGCCATTCTGCCCTGTATTTGGAAAAATCATAGAAAAATCATACGAAGTCGAAAACTAGATCCGTAAATTTTGAGAGTTCACAAAATGTGTCTAGTTTGCTCATAAATTTTATCTCAATTTATAATGACCTCTAACTTGGGTGAAAAAGTCCAAAATCACAGACTGGTCCGGATTGTTGTTTGAAATGATAGGCAGTTTTGTAAAAATCACCATAAATTGTAGAAAAATCGTATGGAGATGTGCAAGTAGCCATTTTAAAGCTAAAAACTCGAACTATTTTCACCTTGTACAGTTTTGAAAACAAAAATGTTTAAGATGCCCAAGACAGTCCGTGAATGGAGTTGAACTTTTCTGATGAAGGCTGTTAGAAAAATCTAGTTATATTCTTAGTGTTTTAACTTGTATTCCCCCCCTGAAAACTTGAGAAATCATGAAAATGTAGGGGTATGAACTCACCTTGAGTGATTTCAGTAGATGATTGTTGAAGAATGGAAGTGTTTAATTCAAGAACACTTGGAGATGCCTTGAAGGTTTTTCGAGAATTAAGTGTGGAAGAACACTTGAATCCAGCCTTGGATCTCGAAAATTTGTGTAGAAGAGTTTGAGAGAAAAAGTGATGTTTGTTACTTAGTGGAACGAGAGAAATGAGAGAAAATGAGGAGTGTGGTTGATTGTTCCAGCTCAAAAACGTGGGAGTGAGTGAAATTTGAGTGTAAGGGAACATTGAAGTGACATAGGTAAGGTGGGGAGGTATGGCTGGTCATAGAGTGGGTGTGGGGTGGTTGATTGTGACTTTGATTTTTTTTTTTTTTTTTTTTTTAACTTGCAGGGCACAATGGAATATATTACTCCTATACAGGAAATTGACTCAATCAAGGACGATTTCACAATTAAAGTTCGGATCATACGTCTTTGGACTCAAAAGTCAAGAACAATGTCTTATAATTGTCTATATCCCATTTTTAGTTTAATTTTCTAAATATATGTGTGGTTGTCTATGTGTGTGTATCTCTTTAAAATTCTGCAATTTCATCATTTTATGACCCCCATTTGCGAAGTTGAGTATTTATTTCCAAAAATGCGAAACTCCAGGGACAATATTTGAAATCTTCTGTTTTCTTTCCCAATTCGCATTCTACTGTGAAATACTTCGCATCTTCATTCTTACACCCTTCGCATCCCTTCGCATTAATCACCTTCGCATTTTCATTCTTACACCCTTCGCATCCCTTCGCATTAATCACCTTCGCATTTTCATTCTTACACCCTTCGCATCCCTTCGCATTAATCACCTTCGCATTTTCATTCTTACACCCTTCGCATCCCTTCGCATTAATCACCTTCGCATTTTCATTCTTACACCCTTCGCATCCCTTCGCATTAATCACCTTCGCATTTTCATTCTTACACCCTTCGCATCCCTTCGCATTTTAACCTAATTAATCAAATGCGATTCACAAAATTTTTCTTTCCAGATGCGAACACAGTTTAGTTCTTGAACTCTAAACTTGCGAAATCAAAATTTTCATATGTTGAACCCATATGCGAATATTAACCCAATTGACTTCAAATTGATTCATAGATGCGAACACTCGATTGTTTTACTTTCGCAAAATGAGCATCAACAACTCCACAATCGAGTTTTTAAATTCTTGCAACCAACAATTTCATAGTCCTTGACTTCGCGTTTTTCTTCATGAATCATCCCTCAATCATCAATCCAATTGCGAATCAAAAACTCATATGTTCTTGCTTTATCGATTCATCGACCTAATACACAAGGTTTAATAGAGTTGACCGGCTTGACTTGATGACTTGACTTGACTCAAGATTGACGATTGTCACAAATTGACCCGAATATGACGGTTGTCACATCATCCCCCCGTTAAAGGGAATTTCGTCCCGAAATTTGCACTTCGAATGGGGATCCAGGAATTTAGAGGAAAGATGGGGATGACTTTTCGTAGTACCAGAATTTGATTATGGCGAGGAATAACTCGCCCGATGTCACATGATTACTACTATGCATGCTTTAATCGATGCTAGATTTATCATATAAAGAAATTCGGGATTTAAATGTCGATGTTAGAAACACGTACTGATATTTGCGGGCAGTTCCGGAGTGGTTTCTCCCTCGGTGATTGCAAACACCCTCTTACCACCACCAGCATCTCTTGTCCTTGGGCATTCCCTTTTAAAGTGCCCTGTTTCTCCACACTCGTAACAGGTTGGGCTTACTCTAGAGCCGGGTACCTGGTTGATAGGTCGTGCTGGTGCCTTACAGAAACGAGCAGTGTGCCCCTCTCTGTCGCAGTTTTTGCAATGCATCTTTCGGCAAGCCCCAGTGTGATGGAAGTTACACTTGTTGCATTTTGGAAGTGTTCCAGTGTATGGTTTCATGGGAGTTGGTGTGGTGAGGGTTGTGGCAGCATGAACAGCAAGGATCTGTTGCTTCCTAGCGAGGCCTTGGGTTGATTGGTCCTTCTTGTTGTCCCAAAACTTTCTTTCGTTGTTCCCTCCTCTTGCTTGGGTAAGGGTGGTTGTCATAGTGTCATGGTGGGCATGATGGTCAATGAGTTTGCAAAAAGGAAAACTGATCAGATGGTAAGTTCCTACTAGTAAGGACAAGTCAGTTGTTATAGAATTTGATTTTTCCTGCATTTTTCTTCGATTTAAGAATTCCTTATATATAGTTCATAAAGGAAGTCCATATGAATGAACTTCACGAGTTAGTGGGTTTTGTGGTCTCTCTTAGATTTTTCACGAGTGTGCTCAAGGCGATTGGTGCGGATCGTATGTATTCTCGTTATTTGCATCAACCTCTGCGATACTATGGAGAGTTGTTCTACCCTGAATCTCGTTTCGGGCAACTCTATAGACTAGGATTGGAAAAATTTTATCTGCTGAGTTTCCTTCGTTTATGTTGTAGAAGCTTCGTTCTCTATTAAACGACATATGTTGGTCTTGTTCTTTGCTCCAGGTTTCCAAGCACTCTACCCAAGGAGGCATCGGGCCTTGAAAGCCGGTCAAGGGTTGGGATTCGGAACAAGAGTCATCGGGGTTAAGTTCTCCACTTCAGGGTCGGAGTCAGAACCATCAGCATAGCCTTCAGCTTGGTGACCATCTACAGGGGTTGGGTAATCATTCTCTGGCTCCTCTCCGAGCCATTTGGTATTGTAGTGGTTAGGGTAGTACGGGTCGTCGTGTGGGTGGAATCCAGCCATGATATCTTCGCGAGAAATGGGGATATAAGAAATGATTAAGAAAACGTACTAATTTGCTAATTATACGATGATCTTTATCAGGTACTTCAACAAATTGTTTAGTGCATACTAATTATATGTATTCAGGACAGGATAGACCTTCGAATAAGCGACCCTAACTCTAAATCCCCAATCCAACGAGAACAGGAAGTAGAGCAAAGATCCACAGATTTTTAAGTCTATGACGTCCTGGATACATAAAATTTTAATGTATCCACTAAGCAACTATTGACCTATTGATAAAGATCTACTTAGTTCTTGCAGATGTAATTTTTTTATAATGCCAAAATACCCCTATGGTATTTCATTGTGGTAGTGTTGGTAAGTTTTTAGACTTGTTGCCACATCACAACCATTCTTGGGCATATGCTAATCACTCCTCGGACCAGCATAGTTGATCAGGCTATGCTATTCCCAAGACTGATCATACATCCCCAGGCTTAACTGTGATATCCAACAATCATTACTTTTGTTTTGTCCTAAAAATAATGCTGACCTTAGTATGTATGCATGCATGTATACTTTTAACAAAAGTTATTTATTCTTAAAGGTATAGTGGTTTTGAAATCTTAAAATCAGAGACCTTAGTCCCAATGCATTTATAGTTTGTATATCTTATGTGGTTCGATATACTTAGTTCACTATAAACAATGCTCTGATACCAATCTGTCACACCCCCAAACCAAGGATGGCGGAAACGTCTGGGGGTGGAGGACTTCATGTACAGTATCACAACAACGTGTATAATAGTGCTCAAAGTAAAAACAACCACCATAAATATAATTGCAAAAGTTACACCAAAGTATATGTTTACATGTTTCAAAAGCAATTACATTATGATGACAAAATAAATTGTTGACGGTTTAGCGTCCCATCCTCAAAGCGATGAAGTTTTCCTGTTTCACTGATTTCCTGAGAATACAAGTAGTTTTAAAGAGTGTCAACACAAAGGTTGGTGAGTTCATAAGAGTTTTGTTTGAAGTAGAAACCGTTTTTCCTTGTAAAATCGATTTAGTTTGATTTCCAGAAAATCCAATATTTTCTTAGTTAAGTATGAATAGAAATAATCCTACATGATGCTGTAATGAACCCTAGAGTAATCCGTAGAGTTCCTCTATAATCGTCCAACATATAAAGTTATATAAGACTTAACTTAGATAAAACGTTGAATATAGTGGGTCTGCCCTAGGTCCACAACCCAACGAGGAACAGGAGATGAGGCGGGCACCACCAATTCTAGGCCAATCAAGACTAAATTCTTATATGACTCAACATATACGCTCAGCGACTATAGTTGAAGTCTAACAATTTTAGAGGATGTGTAGTTTTAATATCATACTAGCTTTGTATAGAGACCCGGTACTTCGTATTTGTACCCATAGAGATAAAAGGTGATTTTAAATCGACATAAAACTCATTTAGGTTTTAAAAATAAAATCCCGTAAACTTATGGATTGTTCCCTATGTGAGCCGTTATAATCATACTATGACTATGTGAACCTGCCACGACGTTCTCAGTGTCGCGAAAAATGAAATGACATTTGTCACCCGTAGACCTGCAGGTCCAACTGTAGCTAGCAGCAAGGTGTGGGGTGTCAATCCCAATATAGATCTATATACAAGTATCACGTTCTCCCTCAAGGAGATTTTGATTATAACTACCAGGAATTATATCCCGCACTCGGACGTACGGGGAGATAGAGAGATAGAGATCGAAAAAATAGAGAAACTCACAATATAGGATAACAAGTTTACGATAATTGTGTGTGAATATAAATATTTCTTGTATGAATGTACCTTTCTTGTACGAGTGCGTAGAGTGATGTATCATAAACTATACCTATTATAGTTTATCTAAAATGTATGTACTATGTATGAACCCTTTTTATGGAAATGTAACTAGTGTTGTGAATTTATCAAAACATAGATTAACTTTCGTGAAATGTGTGCGAATAGAAATCTTTCTTGTATGAATGTACCCTTCTTGTACGAGTGCGTAGAGTGATATATCATAAACTATACCTGTTATAGTTTATCTAAAATGTTTGTAATATGTATGAATTCTTTTATGAAAATATATTAGTATTGTGAATTTATCAAACTATACCTCATATAGTCTAATAATACATGTTCCAAAATGAATGAATAATATTTAATATTTAATATGAATGTCTTAATTCCAGTTCATAATGATAAACTAACATGGAAACACATTCAAATATTAGAACTTATGATTATACACTTTGCTCAACATAATACAAAGTGTTATGATATTTACATGCTGTTGGCTAACTTTAGCCATTCTGCCCTGTATTTGGAAAAATCATAGAAAAATCATACGAAGTCGAAAACTAGATCCGTAAATTTTGAGAGTTCACAAAATGTGTCTAGTTTGCTCATAAATTTTATCTCAATTTATAATGACCTCTAACTTGGGTGAAAAAGTCCAAAATCACAGACTGGTCCGGATTGTTGTTTGAAATGATAGGCAGTTTTGTAAAAATCACCATAAATTGTAGAAAAATCGTATGGAGATGTGCAAGTAGCCATTTTAAAGCTAAAAACTCGAACTATTTTCACCTTGTACAGTTTTGAAAACAAAAATGTTTAAGATGCCCAAGACAGTCCGTGAATGGAGTTGAACTTTTCTGATGAAGGCTGTTAGAAAAATCTAGTTATATTCTTAGTGTTTTAACTTGTATTCCCCCCCTGAAAACTTGAGAAATCATGAAAATGTAGGGGTATGAACTCACCTTGAGTGATTTCAGTAGATGATTGTTGAAGAATGGAAGTGTTTAATTCAAGAACACTTGGAGATGCCTTGAAGGTTTTTCGAGAATTAAGTGTGGAAGAACACTTGAATCCAGCCTTGGATCTCGAAAATTTGTGTAGAAGAGTTTGAGAGAAAAAGTGATGTTTGTTACTTAGTGGAACGAGAGAAATGAGAGAAAATGAGGAGTGTGGTTGATTGTTCCAGCTCAAAAACGTGGGAGTGAGTGAAATTTGAGTGTAAGGGAACATTGAAGTGACATAGGTAAGGTGGGGAGGTATGGCTGGTCATAGAGTGGGTGTGGGGTGGTTGATTGTGACTTTGATTTTTTTTTTTTTTTTTTTTTTAACTTGCAGGGCACAATGGAATATATTACTCCTATACAGGAAATTGACTCAATCAAGGACGATTTCACAATTAAAGTTCGGATCATACGTCTTTGGACTCAAAAGTCAAGAACAATGTCTTATAATTGTCTATATCCCATTTTTAGTTTAATTTTCTAAATATATGTGTGGTTGTCTATGTGTGTGTATCTCTTTAAAATTCTGCAATTTCATCATTTTATGACCCCCATTTGCGAAGTTGAGTATTTATTTCCAAAAATGCGAAACTCCAGGGACAATATTTGAAATCTTCTGTTTTCTTTCCCAATTCGCATTCTACTGTGAAATACTTCGCATCTTCATTCTTACACCCTTCGCATCCCTTCGCATTAATCACCTTCGCATTTTCATTCTTACACCCTTCGCATCCCTTCGCATTAATCACCTTCGCATTTTCATTCTTACACCCTTCGCATCCCTTCGCATTAATCACCTTCGCATTTTCATTCTTACACCCTTCGCATCCCTTCGCATTAATCACCTTCGCATTTTCATTCTTACACCCTTCGCATCCCTTCGCATTAATCACCTTCGCATTTTCATTCTTACACCCTTCGCATCCCTTCGCATTTTAACCTAATTAATCAAATGCGATTCACAAAATTTTTCTTTCCAGATGCGAACACAGTTTAGTTCTTGAACTCTAAACTTGCGAAATCAAAATTTTCATATGTTGAACCCATATGCGAATATTAACCCAATTGACTTCAAATTGATTCATAGATGCGAACACTCGATTGTTTTACTTTCGCAAAATGAGCATCAACAACTCCACAATCGAGTTTTTAAATTCTTGCAACCAACAATTTCATAGTCCTTGACTTCGCGTTTTTCTTCATGAATCATCCCTCAATCATCAATCCAATTGCGAATCAAAAACTCATATGTTCTTGCTTTATCGATTCATCGACCTAATACACAAGGTTTAATAGAGTTGACCGGCTTGACTTGATGACTTGACTTGACTCAAGATTGACGATTGTCACAAATTGACCCGAATATGACGGTTGTCACATCATCCCCCCGTTAAAGGGAATTTCGTCCCGAAATTTGCACTTCGAATGGGGATCCAGGAATTTAGAGGAAAGATGGGGATGACTTTTCGTAGTACCAGAATTTGATTATGGCGAGGAATAACTCGCCCGATGTCACATGATTACTACTATGCATGCTTTAATCGATGCTAGATTTATCATATAAAGAAATTCGGGATTTAAATGTCGATGTTAGAAACACGTACTGATATTTGCGGGCAGTTCCGGAGTGGTTTCTCCCTCGGTGATTGCAAACACCCTCTTACCACCACCAGCATCTCTTGTCCTTGGGCATTCCCTTTTAAAGTGCCCTGTTTCTCCACACTCGTAACAGGTTGGGCTTACTCTAGAGCCGGGTACCTGGTTGATAGGTCGTGCTGGTGCCTTACAGAAACGAGCAGTGTGCCCCTCTCTGTCGCAGTTTTTGCAATGCATCTTTCGGCAAGCCCCAGTGTGATGGAAGTTACACTTGTTGCATTTTGGAAGTGTTCCAGTGTATGGTTTCATGGGAGTTGGTGTGGTGAGGGTTGTGGCAGCATGAACAGCAAGGATCTGTTGCTTCCTAGCGAGGCCTTGGGTTGATTGGTCCTTCTTGTTGTCCCAAAACTTTCTTTCGTTGTTCCCTCCTCTTGCTTGGGTAAGGGTGGTTGTCATAGTGTCATGGTGGGCATGATGGTCAATGAGTTTGCAAAAAGGAAAACTGATCAGATGGTAAGTTCCTACTAGTAAGGACAAGTCAGTTGTTATAGAATTTGATTTTTCCTGCATTTTTCTTCGATTTAAGAATTCCTTATATATAGTTCATAAAGGAAGTCCATATGAATGAACTTCACGAGTTAGTGGGTTTTGTGGTCTCTCTTAGATTTTTCACGAGTGTGCTCAAGGCGATTGGTGCGGATCGTATGTATTCTCGTTATTTGCATCAACCTCTGCGATACTATGGAGAGTTGTTCTACCCTGAATCTCGTTTCGGGCAACTCTATAGACTAGGATTGGAAAAATTTTATCTGCTGAGTTTCCTTCGTTTATGTTGTAGAAGCTTCGTTCTCTATTAAACGACATATGTTGGTCTTGTTCTTTGCTCCAGGTTTCCAAGCACTCTACCCAAGGAGGCATCGGGCCTTGAAAGCCGGTCAAGGGTTGGGATTCGGAACAAGAGTCATCGGGGTTAAGTTCTCCACTTCAGGGTCGGAGTCAGAACCATCAGCATAGCCTTCAGCTTGGTGACCATCTACAGGGGTTGGGTAATCATTCTCTGGCTCCTCTCCGAGCCATTTGGTATTGTAGTGGTTAGGGTAGTACGGGTCGTCGTGTGGGTGGAATCCAGCCATGATATCTTCGCGAGAAATGGGGATATAAGAAATGATTAAGAAAACGTACTAATTTGCTAATTATACGATGATCTTTATCAGGTACTTCAACAAATTGTTTAGTGCATACTAATTATATGTATTCGGGACAGGATAGACCTTCGAATAAGCGACCCTAACTCTAAATCCCCAATCCAACGAGAACAGGAAGTAGAGCAAAGATCCACAGATTTTTAAGTCTATGACGTCCTGGATACATAAAATTTTAATGTATCCACTAAGCAACTATTGACCTATTGATAAAGATCTACTTAGTTCTTGCAGATGTAATTTTTTTATAATGCCAAAATACCCCTATGGTATTTCATTGTGGGGGAACTCACTAAGCTTTGTGCTTACGATTTTTAGTTTTTGTTTCAGATCCTTCTTCTTCGAAGGGAAAGGATCTGACATGGTAGCAGCGCATCACACACACACAAACGATTTTCCGCATATGAGATTCTTGGGATTTGTACTCTAACATTGTTACTATTTTATGACATGCTTTTGAGACATATGATCTATGGTTTTTATGAAATGAGATAACTTGATGATGTTTTCTATAATTTGTTTTATGAGTCTTTAACTCAAAAATAAAATTTTTGTTCTTAAATTTTGGGATGTTATAATTGGTGAAGTTAGCAACACCCAACATTTGTAATCAAAACTCTTGGATTTGACTAATATGTTAAGTCAAATGGTGGTGGGAAGTGGTCAACAATTTATGGCTTATGGTCTTTGTGCAATGACGGGGAATTATATGGATAAGTATCACACGCTTGGAGGTGAACCGGACCCATGAGATTTTAAAACACATACAGTTCAAATTGGAGGAATAACTCAAACAAGGTGGTACCAGGTGGCAGGTTTAAGCATTGCTTGTATTTACTTAATATTTATTAGTGTTGAGGCGGTGTTAGGATGAGGTAGAGTTATCACCCTATGAAGTTAACTACGGTGGCTTAATCCCAGATGAGGGTATGTAGGCAACGATGGTCAAATGGCGTAGCTAGATTGAGTTTTTTACATATCAAGGTCTGCAATGTCGACTTTTGTGTATCGTCCAAAATTTGAGGTCTATCAAATGATTTTCGAGGTGGACAATTGTAAGTAGTCAGCTCAAGTGGTCAACCCAATTAGCTTGAATCGGCTTGAGTCAGCCCAGTAACTTAAGTTAATTGACCCACAACCGTTTGGACCAAGTTAAAATGCCCATGTATCCTTTGTTATGTAATACTCAGTAAAGAGAGGTAGGGTTAAGAGACCATCACGTATTGTAGAGGGAATATAGAGGTTAATTTCTCAACCTAATACAAAAGGCTCTCTCTTCTAGTGTGGATGTAGGCAAGAACCGTTGAACCTCGTAAATCTCTTGTTTCTTTCTCTATTTACTTTCATTATTTGGTTGTTGTCGTTGTTTGATTTTTGGGTCCAACGGCAAAAAGGGGAACATCAAAAGCACAAGGTTAGTTGTTTTTTCTTTGATTTCTGCATTGAAGCAACAATATTTTATGCATATAAAGGTTCAAAACTTTTATCTTTTTAATAAAAAAATCGCATCTCAATCAATAGACTTGGGACAAGAAAATTACTATATTGTTTACTTATCCAAATTTATTGGTAATTATATTGATTTGTATCTTCCTATTCTAATAAAAGAATAGTTTTAATCTCCTTTTGATATGTATCATCTTATTAGGCCTCCTAATTAATGCATATTTTATTCTGCTTTTGTTATGTGTCACCCTATTAGACCTCATAATTAATGCATGACACTTGTCAACCTATTAATTCTGCATTTCAAAATTCAAATTTCAAATTTTAAATTTCCCACTCTAACTACATTAAATTAATAACATTAGAATAAAATTAAAACAAAATTAATACAAATTATAATGTGATATAATTTCACGTATTTATTTAAATTAACGATTATAATTTTATATAACTGAAAAAATATCTCTTAATTAATAATTTAGATAAAATAATTGATTAATAATTTTAAATTCTTACTATGAAAATTTAATTAATTTTATAATGGTGGTTTCCACACGTTTTTAAATATATAAATGAAAACCGAAAAGAATTAATAACTTTGAAAAATAAAATTAACGAAGAAATCATTACCTTTTTTGTTTTGTTATGGTTGTAAATGCTCTAATATACTAATTAATTAGTTTCTATTTATATAATAGACAAGTGTCCAACACCCACTTAGAAACCTATCATTCCACCAACACCTTTTAACGAAGGAAGCAAGTGAGGAAACACCAGCATATCTCAAGGACTCGGCCTATTTTTATTATTTTAAAAACTTTCCATGTTTAATTCAATCTCCTAGATTTTTTATATATCGCAATCAGGTTTTTGTGTATCATCTATTAGTTTTCGAATCTTTTCATCTCTCCCTTCTCCACCATATACAGCTCCCAAGTTTGAATCGCAGAAGGTAATATTTGATTCTTGGGGTACTCAATGATTTCAGTTCATATATATCTCTGTTGGTTAGTTAGTATAAGATATGTATATTCGATGATTCATATGTTTCCTTGAATTTAAGCTTCTTGTATTTTAATTTTGTGCAAATTCATATAGAGTTTAAATTTCTTGGATTCCTTAAAATATGATGTTGAATCTGGGCTAATTGACTAGAACTTTTGAATATTATAATATGAATATATGTTATTGAGGAGTAGCTTGACTTTCAATGTATGACAGATTGACAGCTCAATTTGAGTTGGAAACAAGAATATGTCTTCACTTTTTATTTTCATGATTAAAAATATGTATCTGACAGTTCTTCTTTCCATTTCAGGTCTACTCATAGATTTGCTCGAGTATCTGTCAACACTTCACCTTCATTCTCGCCATTATCATATATAGTCCATTAAAATAAAACTGGGAATCCCAGTAAGAGAACGAAAAACGTGTTTTGACCATATCTCTTCAAATCCTTGAAATTCACCTTAGGTTATATCGATTCGTGTTAGAACTTTTTAAGTTGATTTTAGTAAATGGATACCAAAGAGGGTGTTTTGATGCAACGTTACGAGTTAGGGAAGATGATTGGACATGGGAATTTTGCAAAAGTCTACCATGGCAGGAACCTTGAAACCGGGATGAGTGTTGCAATTAAGATCATAGATAAATCAAAGGTTATGAAAGCCGGAATGATGACACAAATAAAGAGAGAGATCTCTGCTATGAAATTAGTCAAACACCCGCATATAATACAGCTCCACGAAGTCATGGCTAGCAAAACCAAGATTTACTTCGTTTTAGAATACGCTAAAGGAGGAGAGCTCTTTGATAAGCTGATTAAAGGGAAGCTGAAAGAAGATGCTGCAAGGAAATACTTTCAGCAGCTCATCAGTGCCATTGGTTTCTGCCATAGCCGGGGAGTTTACCATCGAGATTTGAAACCTGAGAATTTGTTATTAGATGATGAAGGGAATTTGAAGGTTTCAGATTTTGGTTTGAGTGCTTTGGATGAAACCAGGAGGCAAGATGGTTTGATTTATACAAGTTGTGGTACCCCTTCGTATGTTGCTCCTGAAGTGATTAACCAGAAAGGGTATGATGGGGAAAAATCGGATATTTGGTCTTGTGGGGTGGTCTTGTTTGTGCTTTTGGCTGGTTTTCTACCATTTCATGATTCTAACCTCATGGAGATGTATAGAAAGATCACAATGGGAAAATTCAAGTTTCCAAATTCGTTCCCTAATGAAGCAAAAAGTTTAGTGTCGAAGATCTTGGATCCAAACCCTGAAACCAGGGTTTCCATTGCCGAAATAATGGAAACCCCGTGGTTTAAAACAGGTTTGGTTTCCGAACCACAAAGAACCAACAAAATGGTTTCTGACAATCTGGGAAACCAGTCTGATTCATTTATGAGCTCTTCTTCAGAGAAAACTAGTGACTCCACGTATTCAACAGTAGGAACAACAGACGTTTTAGAAAAAGATGGTAACTTAAACGCGTTTGATATCATTTCATTGTCACGAGGAGTCAACTTGTCGGCATTGTTCTACCGCAATGCCAAAGATGAGAAAGAAGTTAGGTTCATGTCAAGACAGACGCGTGGGGCTATCGTTTTGAAGTTGGAAGAAATAGCTAAGAGTTGGAAGTTGAAAATGATGAAAAGCAACGGAGTTTTGCTAAAGATGGAAGGATTAGAAGAAGGCATAAATGGTGGTTTAGCCATTGATTGTGAAATACACGAGATTACGGCTAATCTTCACCTCATTGAGGTAAAGCGATTGGGTGATGATAAGTTTGGGTTTTGGGAGATTGTAAACGAGCATATAAAACCGGCCCTTTTTGGTGTTTTATAGCAATTATAAAACTAATGGAGTTATAGTTGATGATTGATAAAACGTAGAATTAACGAAGAGTATTTCATTTGTGTATCCATTTTTTCTGATTTATGGGCTACTAATTAGTTCATTTCACGCCAGTTGTTCACATTGCAGAATTAGATATATCATGTGACATGTATGATATGATTATTTGATTGTGTAAGTGAAAAGCTAGCCCTCATGGTATAGAAGTTTCAACGGGTTTAAAAACCTCAATGTCACTTCACTATTTTTTTAAACCATTCTAATAATGTCTAATGTAAAAGAAAAGTTATTTACACTACGTTTTTATTTGCTTAAGAAATTTAGCTATACTTGTTACATTTCTAACTTTTATTCATATATTATTATCGATTTATGTATTAATTTAATTTATTAAAATATATAAAAATAAGAATATTTTAAACAATTTCAATCACTAAAAAATATTGTTAGTATCCGGAAAATTGATATCCTAATATATATATATATATATATATATATATATATATATATATATATATATATATATATATATATATATATATATATATATATATATATATATATATATATTTTCTACAACAGGTCACCCACGTTTGAATTCTTGAAATATATAAAATTCAAACTTGTGTCATGGTGCTTGATTTCCCAAATATGTATAAATCGTTAGATTTTAGATACAATCTAAAAATTTGGAACTTAAAACACTAAAATCACTAATAGTTACATATATTTTATAAAAATACTAAAATCAATAACATTGATATTAAGGCGTTGTATTAATAAATTAATAAATATATGAATATGATAATATTAATCAAATTATAAAAATATATATATTTTGAACAATAACAATAATATTAGTATTATCACATAAATTATAAATAATAATTATAGTATCAACATAACAAACTTTAAATATTAATAAATAAACTTTAGATAACAATAGTAATATCAAATTATCAACTATTAAAGCTGTGAATTAAAGACGCTTAACCTTTGTCTAGTGACATTGAAATGTTGACATTCTTTAGAGCCATTGAAGACTCGGTCTCTTACCTTTTTTGTTTTGTTTTTTTATTCGTGGCAGCGACGCTTTTAGTTTTGGGTCTTATTTTTATCGTCAGTTGTCTTTTTCATGCAGAAGTTTGGTTATTTATCAATAGTTTATTAGCAGCCTTAAAACGCTGCCTATTTTTATTTTAGAACGATACTCTTAAGATGCTTTCACATAGCTCCTTAAAATTAAGGATTCAAGTTTCGTAATAGAGATAGTTGAAATTAAAACATAATTGAAATTAAGAAATAGTTTAATAGTAAAGTAGATTTGTCGTTTAAAAAAGATATATTAGGCATATTAGAATATTATTATTACATATATTATTAACTTTACTATTATTAGGTAAAAATATTAGGGTTCCAGTATTTCCCGTAATTGATTTACCTTAATTTTATGAACTTGGTTAATTTAAGGAGCTAATAATATATAATATATTATTCCAGTATGGGTGAATATACCGAAGATTGGATGGAACATGAAGATCACAGACTTGCCTAGTTGCGACTTTATCCCGAACAAAGTGGATGTAATTTTGGGTATGTTTGGTTCGTTGGTGTTGAACGGTATTAGTCGATAAATAATCAATGTTGACATTGTCACAATATATGATGGTAGCCTTGGTCAGCGGACAATGAAGTTCCAGAAGAAGGTTACAAAGCCAGCATGTCTCGGCTACGACCTTGGCAACTCCCCTGTATTCAACGTCTACCCTTGATCGGGAAACCGTGGCTTGACGTTTTCATGAACAGGAAATAAGATTGTTGCCGAGATAGGCACAATAACCCCTAGTAGAGCGGCAAAAAGAGGCACATCCCCACCCCCCCCCCCCCCCCCCCCCAAAAAAAAAAAAAAAAAATTTATCAGAGTGCGCAATGAAGCTCGTCATGTAGGATTAATAAATTTGAAGGTCGTGATCAAGAATTCCCTAGATGTAGCGTAAGACACGCTTAAGCGCATGAAGGTAAGCTCGCGGGGATCACGCCTGCATGTAAAGACAAATATGTTGAACTGTATATGCAATGTCAGGGTAAGTGAAGGTCATGTACTATAGCCCGCCTGCGAGGCTACGATAGAGAGTCGGGTCGTTAACAAGGGTGCCCGGATGATCAAGCTTCATTTGAGTGTCAGCTAGTGTATGACAACGGTTACACAATGACATGTGTGTCCGCTCGAGAAGGTCTAACACATATTTACGTTGAGATAAGACTAATCTTGATTTGTCTCGTGTAGCAGAAATGCCCAGATAATAGGAAAGGTGGTCCAGATCTATCATAGAAAACTCTGTGGAAAGAAGGGAGATGATGCATCAGATCAATTCCACGAAGGATGCTTCCAGAATGTTTTCGTCAACATAGAGCACTAAGAAGCTAGTAGAAGCGCTATGCTTGAATGTGAACAAGGAAGAGCCTGATTTGTTGTAGACAAAGCCTTATCCGAGTAATAAATTTTGAAAACTGGTGGAACCATGCTCGAGGGGCTTGTTTAAGACCATATAGAGACTTCTGCAGATGACAAACATAATTTGGGTGTTTTGGGTGACGAAATCGGGGAGGCTGATGCATGTAAACAGTCACATTCAGCTAGCCATGTAAGAAAGCATTCTTGACTTCCAGTTGGTTAGTAGGCCATTGTTTAGAGGTGGTAATGCTCAAAACTATACGAATGGTGGCCGGTTTGACAAATGGACTAAATGTTTCATCACAGTCGATGTCGGGTCTCTGAATGTTTCCATTTACAACCAACCGAGCTTTGTACCTATCTAAAGAACCATCCTCCTTGTTTTTCTTTTTAAAAAATCACATAAAATGCACAATATTTGCTCGTTAGGGCCTCTAGACAAGTTTCCAATTTCCGTTAGTAATAAGAGCATTAAACTCATCTTGCATGACAATGGTCCAGTTAGGGTCACGGAGAACATGAAGGTGCTATTTAGGCGTGGAAGATTCAGTGGTGGTGTGGAGGTTGAGACAAGAAATAGGTTTAGTAATGCCATGTTTTGCACATGTAGCCATAGAATGAGTGGAAGGAGGTGGAAGTCTCGAAATAGATGGTGAAGGTTCTGACGGAGTGAGAGGTGCCTTGTTGTTTGTAGGACTGTGAGGAGACGAAGTAAGAGAGCTGGTAGAGGGGTCGTCAGAAGAGTTAGGGACAGTAGTGGGAAGTAGAGATTTGATGATCCGAGAGATGAAATAGGAGAGGGATCATCAAGGAAACGATAGGACGATGGTTGATCCGGAGTGACCGAGAGGAAAGGAAATGAGGTCTTGTCAAATGTGACATGACAATAGATAATGATCTTACAGGTAGCAATATCAAGACAATGATAACCCCGATGGTGAGTAGGGTGACTGAGAAATACACAAGCAGTAGGTCAAGGGGCTAATATGTGAGTTGGAGTTATGTATAGATGTTGGAACCTGAAAGTGTACCTCTAAGAATCTCTAACCTTTTAAAGATCCGAAGTCAGCCAGAGTTCCGAAATGGAAGATGTTACGCGATCAGTTTTGTGCCTGGACTTGAAGCCTTGTTCTGGATTAGATGATCAGGTGAAGGCATTCTGAAATGAATGTTGTGTCCGGAATGTTAGCTTGTCCAAATCAGTTCTTTATCCAATTGTTTTAATTGTTTTTGTCACTTAGCATGATTTAACTTGTCATAGGACTTAGTCTCTTTTGTTAAATACGGATAATCAGAGTGTCAGAGGTAACTCTATTATCCATTCCAATGTATGTAATCGGTTAATATTATGTATCATGTACTCCTATTTATAGGATCCTTCAATGTTGAATCATGTAACTGTTTATTCAAATTCAATAGTATCACTTCATTTGTCTTCATCTTTATTCTCTTTAAATCATCTTCAAAACATTCTCTTTGTTCTTCATTTATTATCTTTACTTGGATTATATTTCTTACTCTTCATTTATGACTTGAATACTTTGTTGAATGCATTAACTTAGACTTGATTGGTCTTGTCATACTTGACTGGAAAGTCACTTAGTAAGTAGACATTGATCTTAAGCATTAATTCAAGGTTTGAGTTTTCAAACCTTGTCCCTGCGTATCAGATCGTTTGTTCTCTCAGTTGGTATCAAAGCTTGAGTGGTTGTCCTTTGAATCCATAAGATCAAATTATAGTTGGTTTGAAATTACCTTGGTATTTCAACCATTTCTGTGTTCGGCATAAAAGTTCTTCTATATACCACTTTTGCTTGAAAATATCTTAACTTCAATGGCTGCTTCTAATCCTCAACAAATGTATTCAATACAAATAGAAAATAGTGTGGGTTGCCCTATACGAGCCCCACTGCTAGTTGTTAAAGAATAGGATCATTGGAAAGTTAGAATGGAAATGTTTTTACTAGCTAAAGAGAAAGGTGAAGCTATCTTGAGATCCATCAAAGAAGGTCCTCATGTTCCTGTTAGAATAATTGTTAGAGATTCTGCTGCTCAGCTCATGGGTCAATATGAAAACCGCCCAGCACCTCTCACTGAAGATGATATTGAGAAACTGCATGTTGATCAAATAGCCTTTTCGGAAATGGTATTTGGTGTTCCACCATCTCTCTTTAAACACATTAAGTTGTGTAAATTTTCCAAAGAGATTTGGGATACTCTTGAAGATCTGATCGAAGATCTGTTTGAAGATTGCTGAAATCGATGGTAGATTGGTGGCAAAAACCGACCAGGAAAAGATTATAGAAATCAATTGCATTAACAATAAGAAATAGATCGTAGAAATCGACTACTAGGATGAAGCCCGATAACCAAAGGAAACGGATGGGTGTTGTGATCGTCGAGGAGAGTCAGATTACAGGTCAACTATCGACGATCGAAGCATTTATTACAAATCCAGCGTTCTAGAGATTAGAGAGTGTTATTTGGATGCGGGATGAAGGGGAAAGAGAGGCAAGACGATTGGGGGAAAGAGAGAAAGAGAGAGAGAGAGAGAGAGAGAGAGAGAGAGAGAAAGAAAGAAAGAAAGAAAGAAAGAGAGATAGAGAGAGAGAGAGGGAGAGGCAAGGTTGTAGAACTCGTTACTCGGTCCCTATTCGGCCGACTACCGAGTAGTGAGTACTCGCGGGTACTCGGGAGTACTTGGGGAGTACCCATATTTGGTAATTCATGTAGAAATATTTTCAGTGAAATTATATATGTCAAAATCATAAGTTAAAACCATAAGCTAATTGAAATATATAACAAAATTAGATAAATGTGAATACAAAAAAGGTGAAAAACACATAATGGTCTCACTTGGTGAGTAATCACTGAAAATTTATGATATACATGTAGTAATAATCATATGTGTGTGTTAAATAATAAATTATAAAGTATATTATACATATTAATCACCGAGTTGACCGAGTTTTACAACATTGCTTAGTTCAATAAGGGGCCGATCAGGGAGTACTCGGGATTCTGTAACTCACCTTGGTAAGGGGCCGAGTAGCGAGTACTTGGAGGAGATCGGCCAACTCGACGAGTTTTACAACACTGGAGAGAAGAGTGTAGGGATTGACGTGATAAAATGTTGACTTGAGCTATCCTTGAAATGCCCTTGATTAATTTTAATTAGATGCCCCCGTGTCCTCTTTTACCCAAGCATTTACAAAACTGCTACAATGCATTCTAACCTTTTATTATTTTGATATAACGTTCCATTTTTATTTCTCGGGCTCTTGGGAAACTATAGGTTCTCATATGATCTTCTCTCTCTCTCTCTCTCTCTCTCTATATATATATATATATATATATATATATATATATATATATATATATATGTGTGTGTGTGTGTGTCTATATATATATATATATATATATATATATATATATATATAGGGAAGAGTTATATGGAAAATGAATGATTAGGGCAACACATATTTGAACAAATGAAAACATGACAACACATCACTTCCATAATAACTTCTACAATACATTACTTGTGAAGAAAGAAATGGACACGTGTCATTTGATTATTGGTTCCAGTAGATGTTGCCCTAGTTATTTGTTTTCCATAGAACTCATTCCTACATATATATATATATATATATATATATATATATATATATATATATATATATGTATATATATATATATATATATATATGTATATATGCTTAGGCTATTCTATTCAAAGTAATTATTGTATTATTGTATGCATAAATGTGAGCCAATCAATTTTACTTATTTAAAGAAAGTGATTAATATATATTATTTAATTAAATATAATTGAAAATACCATCTAAGTTAATTACAAATGGTATTTTAGTCTAATAATATAGATTTAATAAAGGAAAATTGCATATTTTAAAGGATTATAGATTCTATTAATTTTAAAAATCCGATTTTACGAATTATAATTCTTATAATTCTGATATTCTGACAGAATATGTTTTATGACTATATTCAAAAATTAAAAATATTCTTGAACCATAAATAATAAAAATATTTTTGAACCTATTTCTTAATCATGACTTTAAAAACTTCTTATAGAAAACATCAAAATATAACAACCACACTAATACATTCTAAAATAATAATGTTGCTTAGAATCACTTTCAATTTTGTGGTCCGTTCTTCAAGCATCAACTTCTATGAAAGCAAAACCAAATTATAGTTTAGATTCCAATAATGCATTAGCAAATGAAAAATAAATCAGTAAGAAAACCAAGAATTGTAGAACATGCATAAATCAGTGAGAAAATATCCATACTCAATTCCAACATAATTAGAATTCATGATTCCATTCCAACAGAACTGGATTCGTGATTTCATACAACAGAATTAGAATTAGAATTCATGATTCCATTCCAACAGAATTAAAATTCATGATTCCATTCCAAAGGAAAAAGTATTTCTTTTTGACAATAGATGTTGTCACAAGATCAACCACACTCACCCTTCTTTTCTACGTTTCCTCTTAATTAACCCCATGTTTCCTTTCATTCTACATGGATTCCAGTCAAGAAATACAAGAACAATCTTGTTTTTGCCCTTATGTACCCAGTAAACCAACAAAAAAAAGAGGGCATTTCCCCCATTCATGTTCTTCCTTCTCCCATTCCTATGAAAACAACAAACCCAATCACCTCTGCAAACACCCATCAATTTTCTGTCAAAAGCAAACCCAAAATATCTAATTTATTCAATTCATAGATTCATGATAAAACAAACAACATCCCAAAACACCAGTTTTACCTATTTTGATTAATTGGAGAGAGAGAGAGAGAGATAGAGAGAGAGAGTGTGTGTGTGTGTGTGTGTGTGTGTGAGTGAAAAGAATATTCTTTTACTTGTTGATGATCGATGACCACAACTAAACCACTAAACCGAATCGATCGCTGCCACTGTGAGCATTCGACCATACCACCACCGGAGCCCCCTGTAACCACCTTCGTCCTTCTCCTGCTCCATTCATTAATCCTTCTTCCTTCTTCGTGTGTTGATGACGATCGAACCAACCAAGAAATGAAAAAATTAGATATTTTGTCACCCAGCAAGTTTTGTGGCTTCAGATCTCTGATATTTTTTTCCAACAATTATTAAACCAAACAAAAAAAATAGGGCAGGGGAATATGAGAGGTAGAGATTAAGGAAATTGATATTTGTGAAGAACACTGTGACCATGGCAGTGAGCAACACCTTTACACAACTGAAATAGAAAGCATTGGATCTGAGAACGAGGTAGAGGAAAGGGATTAGGGCACTTGCAATGAGAATCAGTGAACTTCTTGATATCGGTGTCCAGATACTCAAAGATGAGGTAGAGAAGGGGTTTGTCGTTATGGTGGATATGTTGGACGTAGATGAGGCGGACGATATAGATGGAATTGGAGAGCATCTGGAGGAAGGAGATCTCGCAGAGCGCGGTGGGTGGGATGCCTTCCTCATCCATCTCTATACGGGTTTTCTTGTGGACTACGAGTTGACCGGTTTGTAGTCTATTCCAATTTTGCAGATCGTCCAAGATTTGGTTTTTAGATAAAGAGGGGAACGAGATTTAAATTGGAGAGATTAGGTTAAAAGTCAATACCATGATTATAAGGATTATTTTGGAAGTTACTAAACAAATTACTAAATTACCCTTATTTATTTATTTACTTATTTAATTTTTTATTTAATTTTGATTGACCCACATTTATGCATACAATAACATAATTACTTTAAATACCTGAACCTATATATATATATATATATATATGTATATATATATATATATATATATATATATATATATATATATATATATATATTAACTGTTTTAGTTATCATCATACAACGAATGAGAAGGCAAGCGAACAAGAAGTTGTGCCGCTAAACCCTTTGTATGGTAAAACCAATTCTTTTAAAGACTACATCCATAGATCTAGGGGATATAACATGGTTGTGCATAATCTGTTGTAGTATACTAAGAAGCTCCACCGCATCCAGTGCAAGGAAACCAAACGTATCAAATGCAAATGGTATGAACGCGTGTTGATTTTCCATGCATAGTTTCTCATATTTTGTGACCTTGCAAGTAGCAGCTTTTAATGCAGCCTGTCCCGCCGTAAAACCCCCAACCCTCAAACTTGCGAGAGGGATACCCCTGTAAGGTCCAGACATGCGTGTTTCCCGCCAACCCATCCAAAAATCAAAACGTCATCCGGTCTAAGGGTTGACCTCCTTCTGTCGGGTCAGTCAGGAAATTCACATGAGCCTCTTTCTTGGCGGAAACCCCAACAGGCTTACATATGTCGACCGAAACATCCCTAACCATATTGTGACTGTATTTGAACCCCGGGAGTTCTTTGCAATGAACTGCAAGCTCGTCGAAAGAGTCCAAACATGCCTTGCAGCACATCGGGCATATCCCATCGGCTGGGAATATTGGAATCATAAGTCGATATGTGTGGATGGTACGATACTCCACAGGAGACATATGTTGGCCAAACCCATATATATATATATATATATATATATATATATATATATATATATATATATATATATATATATATATATATAGGAATGATCATTTGAGAACTCAAAGTTTCCCGAGAACTAAAGGTAGAACGTTGGATCAAAAAAATGAAGGGTCGAGATGTAAGGTGGTGTTTTTGTAAATGAGTAGACAAAAAAGAAGGAAGTGTATCTTAATTAATTCAGTCAAGTGTATTATAGGAATAAAAGTATAATTAAATTATTTCTTAAATCTAATATCTGATAAAATAAATTTTTATATATATATCTCTCTCTCCTCTCCGTTTTCCTCTCTCACTCAAACCTACGATCCATCCTCCGACGACTCACCTCCGTCGAATTGCCTCTAATCCTTCATCAAATTCCATGCTTTCGATTCTAAAATTGCTTCTACTCACATGAATACAGTGAAGATAAACGACGAACATGATTTATCATCGATTTCCAGATCCTAATAGATCAAACTATCATCATTGATCATCAATCTATCTGAAATCTAAAATCCCCCAATGATTGAAGTTTCATTATTGCTGAACTCCTTGATCTCACGTTCTTCATTTAAAAAACTCCAGTGAAGATTCTTTGATTTTGAATCGTTTTATCCTCCATCAATTTGTTCCCTAGAGTACAATGTAATCACTCACTTCATCTCGGCCTCCATTGTGGATTGAAGACCTGAACAAAGAAGATGATCCCTTGTCGATCAAAATTTAGTTATCATCTATTTGTATTGTTGACTCCTGACCTTTGTTTGACCTTTATGAATTTGTTTTGCCTAATCATTTAGTTGAACCTATTTAGTTAATAAGTTTTTATAAAGAGTTAAATCCTTGTGTTGATTGTATGTATAAAAATAGACACATGTGTTATTGAAAAATATAGATATTTGTTTGCACTCAACATGTTCAATGAAATGCCTTAATGAGAAATATCACATGTTAACTTCATTTTGACTTCATGAATGATAAACCAATTCCAATATAGGTTTCTGTCCAAGTCAACATCGGAAATATCGATGAACTCGTTGCCAATAAAGTCATCACACAGGTACTAACTATATCATTCTACCTAAAGTGGTTGAAATTTGAGTTATTGTTTTTAACTTTTTTTATAGTTCTGTATGACTGGATAAATCTTCATGATATTCATCAAATATGTTAAATGTTAGTGTCTTGATACATTAATCTTGGTTCTTTTACTTAACTTATTAATACATTGTGTCTAGATTAAGATTAAGTAAAAAAGAAAGCCATAATAGTTATCTGGATTGATTGAGTTAAAAGAAAAGGATCCTAAATTATTAAAAATTAGTAAAAAAGAGATATCATGTAAATGTTTGAAATGGTTATGGTTGCAACATATTGAGGTATTGACACCAATGGAGAAACTCAACCACTACGTTGTCCTAAACCATTTGAGGTCATTTGTGATTCCATGAACCCATCGTTTTCTTTGTAAGGGGATTCATGTTATTCATTGTGTACTAATTTGAATTTAATCTATATCTTAAATTCATGTTCTCATTGTTACACAAATTAATAATTTCATTTCCAGGAACACCTTGTAAAAACATCCAGTGGATTTGTTTCTGTTGCCATATATGAAGATCAAGAGAAGCCAGCTCTTATTACATATCCTAATTTAGATTTAAATCGTAAGTGATTCTGTTTTTTATTCGTTAATCAACAAAATTTGTTGAAAATAAATAAAATCTTGCTTATTTGTTTGCATGTTTTAACAGATATGTCATGTTTCCAAGGTCTTTTCTTATGCCATGAAGCATTTTCTTTACTTCTTCATAATTTTTGCATTTACCATATTAGCCCTCCCGGCCATGAGGTCAGCAATCAAAACTTCATTTTTATTTTTTATTATTCTTTTTTAAATATATAAACAATTCAATAGTAAAACAATTTGTATTCCTATCTTATTTTATACATCTTTAAGAGTTATTGTATTTGGGAGCTACAACAATGTCATATATTGATCCATTGTTACCTGTTGATGACTTATTGTTATCTATTGATGACTTAGCTGATCAGGTTGCTGGGGTTCTTGAATATTTTGGGTACTTTTATATTTTTTTAGTTTTTCAACTAATAATTTGGATATATAGAATCTTTACAAACATTCTAATATTTATATTATTTTTTGGACATAAACTAATTATATAGTGCACTAATAATTACCATCTGCTTCTTTAGTATTCTATTTTTGAATTTGTGTTTTGGAATTCAACAAATCTCATATAGTAGTAGAAAAAAATCAGATGTAGTTCACATATGGATCACATGTGATTCACATATAAATCATAAGTGAAGCACATATGAATTACATGTGATTCACATGTGAATCACAAGTGATTCACATGTGAATCACAAGTGAATCACATATAAATCACAAGTGATTCAAATATAAATCACAAGTGATTCACATGTAAATCACAAGTTATGCACATATGAATCACATGTAACTCACATATAAAATCACATGTAACTCACAAGTGAATCCCATATGAGGTACATATGAATCACAAGTGATTCACATATGAATTACATGTGATTCACATGTAGATCACAAGTGAATCACATAAGAATTACATGTGATTCACATGTAACTCACATATGAATTACATGTGATTCACATGTGATTCACATGTAATTCACATATGAATCACATGTAAATCTTATATGATATATGCATGTGCATTTTTATGAGTTTTCTTGCATTAATCATTTTTTTTTTTTAATTTTCTTGTAGATTTCGTAAAATTTGTTAAAAATATTGAAGAGGTGAAAAGTAATAAATTGAAGAAAATATGAAATTTTGATATGACGAAATGATAACATTGTAAATTTTCGTATCATTTTCTATTTTTTGTTTTGTATCGAAAAAATACTTGTACTATTATGTTTATATATTGATTAATAAAAATGAGATTTTTTATGATTTACTTGCGAATATTATAGTATAAGAAATATGTATATATTCATTTGAAAAAATATGAATATATGCACCTAAAATGTTGATTTTTTTTTTCGTTAAAAAAATTAGAGTTTTTTTTTTTTTTTTTTATAAATATTCTAGTTTTTTTATATAAATTTACTGATTTTAAAAAAATATATATATATATATATACTTTTTAAAAAATGAAGCTTTATTAAAAAAATTGCAGTTTTTTTTTTTAAAAAAAAGTTGTAGTTTTTTTTGAAAAAGTTGCACTTTTTTTGAAAAAATTGCAGTATCTTAGAAAAAATGCAGTTTTTTTTTTTTTTTTTTTTTTAAAGTTACATTTTTTTAAAAAATTTTGTTTTATAATGTTAATTTGAGAGCTTTTTATTAATATTTTCAATAATACAAAAAAATAAGTGGATTGGTATGATGACGATCATGCCCTTAATGATTTAATTTTGATCCAACGCTGCACATTTAGTACTTAGGTTTTCAGAAAAGTATGAGTTCTCAACCCTATATATATATATATATATATATATATATATATATATATATATATATATATATATATATATATATATATATATATATATATATATATATATATATATATATATATTCAGATTTATTAGAGACCATTCTAATTTTGTGAGACCATGAAACCAAATCTAAAAATAATTTTAAAATACAAAATAAATGGAAAAATCCAAAAATTCTTTTTTTAAATATTATTTTCGGAACTTGAATTAACTAAAAAAATATAAAAAATAAATAAATAAATAAATAAAAATCCCGTTTTTTTTTTAAATACGTGAAATATTCTAAATAGAATATTACATTGACATATTTTAAAAAATAATTTTAAAATGCAAAATAAATGGAAAAATCTAAAAATTCTTTTTTTAAATATTGTTTTTGGAACTTGAATTAACTAAAAAAAAAATAAAATAAAATAAAATAAAAATTCTATTTTTTTTTAAAAATACGTGAAATTTGCTAAATAGAATATTAACTGTACATATTCTAAAAATAATTTTAAAATAAAAAATAAATGGAAAAATAAAAAAAAATTAATATTATTTTCAGAATTTGAATTAACTAAAAAAAATAAAAAAAATACGTTTCACGGTCTCACAAAATTAGGTTGTGTCACATGAACCTAACCCTATATATATATATATATATATATATATATATATATATATATATATATATATATATATATATATATATATATATATATATATATATATATATATATATTAAAAATGTAACGCTGCTTTTTTATATTCTGTTTGTATTTAATTTGCATAGGCTTTTTTGAAACGATATAATATACGATTTGAAATTTGAAATTTTGAAAGATTTTAGCTATGGGTTATCACGAGAATTTTGGATCCATATTTTATTTGATTTTTTTTTTTCTTTTTTGTAAACGACAAATTTTAGCAGAATATAACATCGAAACTCAAAATCGAGGGCTATGGTTTTGCCGCCCCGCTAGCTCCATTTATGTGATTTACTTGAATCATCTCATTGTGTTGATTTTTAATTTTAATTGATTCAAAACAATAATGCAAAACACATGCTTCCATTGTTAAGTAATGTTTGCCATTTACAAAATAATTATCCAATTTTCACTGGATCCACTTGTCAAAAACAAAAACTTTGTACATAATATAATGGGGCTTAAAAAATTATATCTAATAATTTCTTAATTATCATAACTTAAGTGGCGTGTAATGATTATGGTCATTTTTGTTATGTTGGAAGACAAAAAAAAAAAAAAAAAAAAAAAAAAAAAAAAAAATTGGCACACAACACAGACTCGCTCTTGATACTGTCAGTATAAAAGACGTAAATACTATTTTTATATACTGTCAACTGTCCACAAGGGTCGGCTTTATATGCTCGTTTACAATCTCCCAAAACTCAAACTTATTACCTCCCAATCTTTTCGCCACGATGATATGAACATCATGTGCGATCTCGAATATTTCAAAATGAATGTCTAAAACACGGTTTTTACCATCATTTAACCCTTCCATTTTTAGTAACCCACCATCATTTTTCATCACTTTCAACATTGAAATCTTGGCTATTTCTTCCAATTTCAAAACTATGGTAACAAACGACATTTTCGACATGAATTTCACTTCCTTCTCATCTATGGCATCATCATTGAACAATCCTGACAAGTCAAATCCCGGTGACAAGGAAATGATATCAAATGCATTCAAGTCATCTGGTTTTCCTAGAAATCTGAAGTCCTTGATTGTCTCTCCAAAAGAGCCCTCAGAAACAAAACCCTTTTTAAACCACGAATTTTCCATTATCTTTGCAATGGAAATCCTGGTTTTAGGGTTTGGATCCAAGATCTTTGACACTAACTTTCTTGCTTCAGAAGGGAACCAATTTGGGAACTTGAATTCCGCCCTTGTGATCTTTCTATACATCACCATGAGATTCGAATCTTGAAACGGAAGAAAACCAGACAAAAGCACAAACAAGATCACCCCACAAGACCAAATATCGGCTTTTTCCCCATCATACCCTTTTTGGTAAATTACTTCAGGCGCCACGTAGGCGGGTGTCCCACAACTTGTGTGAAGCAAACCATCTTCTTCCCATTTGGTATCAACCAAAGCACTTAATCCAAAATCTGAAACTTTCAGATTCCCATCTTCATCTAATAACAAATTCTCAGGCTTCAAATCCCTGTGGTAAACTCCTTGGTTATGGCAGAAATTGATGGCTGTGATGAGTTGTTGAAAGTATTTTCTCGCAGTGGCCTCTTTCAGCCTCCCTGTAGCCACCTTATCATAGAGTTCACCTCCTTTTAGGTATTCTAGAATGAAGTAAATCTTGGTTTTTGTAGCCATGACTTCATAGAGTTGGACTACATTCGGGTGTTTGACTAATTTCATCACTGAGATCTCTCTCTTGATTTGATCAATCAACCCTACTTTCATAACCTTATCTTTGTTTATAACCTTAACTGCAACACTCATCCCTGTTTCAAGGTTTCTTCCATGGTAGACTTTTGCAAAATTCCCTTGCCCTAATAATTTCCCTAATTCATAACGTTCCATTTGGACCACAATAGTTGTAACTTGAAATGGTAAACTATGTTTTGACCTTGAAAGTACTTTGAGAAACTGTAGAGAATAATATTACCAGGTAGCTGAGTGTGCTTATCTCCAATCTCGTCAAGGAGAAATGAGGATGGCTTATATGGAACTCCATATTCAAAAGATATCCGGATTTGAAAACGCATTTCTCTGCATTCCCTGTTCTTTTTTTTGATGAAATCGACTACAATGAAGGTTTTGAACTAGAACTTTTGTCGAACAGTTGGAAGGCACTTGCAGAAACTCCAGCAACTTTATGAACTGAAACGAAGAAAAAAGTATGTCAGTGCTAAACCGATCCATCAAATGTTCTTGTTTCATTCCAAATATGAGGAGTCAATTGGATTACGTTTCAAGTGCAAGTAAATATCAAATCATAACTAAATCATCAAATATACAAATATGATGAACAAATCAACAGCAAAACTATATAATCAACGAACAACTCACCGAAGATGCATATAACTTTCAATCATTGAGCACATCGCAAATATAGATCTAGTGCGAGAATTGATAAGTAAAATCGAAAAAGAATAAAGGAAAACTTGGGAGGATGTACCTTTTTTGATTCAAATTTGAAAGGCGTGTAGCATATGAAAGGTATACATGCATGAACACGCACCTGTGTGGCTTTATAAATGTAACAGCGAAATTAATTATATTAATTTGTATTATTATAAATTATTTTGGAATTTCTTATGTCACTAATGACTATCTTTAAAATGGTAACATTGATAATCAAAATGGAAGTTGTTATGTCACTAATGACTATCCTTTGAATATCATAAAACAAATATTTGTTATATAAAGATAAACTTATCAAATTGCATTTTGCCGAGTTTTATAATTTGGGGTGATGATATTAGTTAAATATAAAATAATTTATATTGTTACAATGATGTAAATATTTCGAAATACAACGTAACACATTGCTTACGTATATGAACGAACTACGAAACAAATTCGAAAGTCGCAACAGGCAACTCGCAACCATAATTATTTAATTGAATCGATACATAATATTCATATTATATTTTTAGTCATGTAATAAAAAGAAGTTTTGAGTTTTTCCAGCTCCTTTCGCTCTATTCCTAGACTTGCTTTTTTATTAGTTTATGGAAAAAGTTTTAGTGGGTGGGTCTTGCTCAAAGATATGCTACTGGTGGATCTTATCTAAAATAAACAAAATCATTTCCCTAGATGTTATTATCATCCACTACATATTCAAACTCCAAAAATAGATATATAGAAAAGGGAAAATAACTTGATAGGGTCATCCACTACATATTCAAAAATAAATATATATAAAAAAAAAAATAACTTCATAGAGTGAAATACTTTTTGAAATATACATATTTAATTATTATTCTTTTTTTTTAAAATACACTCTTATACTTTTTTTTGTAACAATGCAATCCTTGTGACCGGCTATATCCGGTATACCGGTTATATACGAATTTTCTTTTAGAGAAATTAACTTGATATGGTAAGATACTTTTTGAATTGTACACATTTAATCTTTATTTTTATTTTTTTTTGTAAAATAAACTCTTATACTTTATTAATACGTACACATTAGATACTTTTCACCGGATTCTAAAGGTTTTGCTGATGTGGAAGCACAAGTGGCACTAAATAGTAATTAATTAGCTTAGTCACCGGAGGTGGGTGATCCTCCAGCAACAAGAAAAGGGCGGTGACCTTCTCTTTCTCGTCTTTCTTCCTTCCGGTCGAACAACAACAACCAAACACCCATTACCTGTTGTGTTTCTCCGATCTGTCTCATTTTGCCTCCATGTTTGAGACATGTTGCCAAAAAAAAAGAATCGACAAAGGGGCTACCAGAGCAGCTCCTCGCCGCCAACTACCGTCTCTACTTCCTCCTGCCTCCCACTTCGACCTTGTTGTTTTTGTCATCATTCCTCCTTGCTACCAGTGATGTGTAGGAACACACAAAGGAGTCGTTGGAGATCGGGGTTCTCCCTCTTTTTCATGATGAATAAAAGTTGGAAAAATCTCGTTGTGGATATGTGGATGCCATCTGGGTATTTCATTTCAACAAAATAATAGAAAAGGAAAATGACTTGATATGGTAAGATACTTTTTGAAATGTACTCATTCAGTCCTTATTCTTTTTTTTCTGTAAAATAAACTCTCCCACGTCAGCAAAACCTGTAGAATCCGGTGAAAATGGCCTAATGTGTACATATTAATAAAGTATAAGGGTTTATTTTAAAAAAAAATAAAGAAATAAATAAAGATTAAATGTGTACATTTCAAAAAGTATTTTACCCTATCAAGTCATTATCCCTTTAAAAACTATATAGTTTTATCATTTTCATCGATTTAGTAATAACCTTTTTTGTTAAAGTACATTATTTTCACATACTAAAAGGTAAGCAATTGTTTTTTTTTTTTTAGGGGGGGGGGGGGGGTGGGGGGAATAACTTCGGACGGTAATTAACTTTTCAGTAAATTCACATCTGGATAACTATTTTTTTACACATCTAGATAACAAATTTGTTGAAGTGTTCACATATGATCATTATGATCTCCTGTAGCAGGTTACATCCTAAATGTGAACACTTTCAACAAGTCCGTTACCTAGATGTTTATAAAAAAAATAGTTACTCAAGTATGAAGAAAACGAAAAGTATGAGTAAATTACACAAAAGGTCCCTGTGGTTTGGGGGAATTTGTGTTTTTGGTCCCTAACTTATTTTTTAAACTCAGACGGCCCCTATTATTTATTTTTGTTGTGAGTTTGGTCCTTGTCTTACCTAAAAAGACTATTGTGCCCTTATTAATTTTTTTATTTATGTATTTTTTTTATATATTTAAAAAAAATTAATAGAACTCACATATTTATATATCCTCATCTTTAGTGCTCAATATCATTTGATTTAATAGTTAACCCAACCCTTTGTTGTTTGAAAAAACTCCCCACTTCAATTGGTATTTTTTTCACGAAAACAGACATGAGATAACAAATAAAGTGTTTCACTAAGATTTCGAATAATGGTCCCGAATTCAAGTTGATTCTATTTTGTCTCTTCCTTAGAGAAACACGGTCAAACAATTCCCAATCATGGTCCTTACGGATCAGATCATCCCTATGATATACCCTGTCTCTTCATCTTTAGTGGGTGAGGAGATACAAATATATGAGGTCTATTATTTTTTTTTAAATATATAAAAAATAAATACATAAATAAGAAAATTAATTAAAAAATAAATTAATAATGGCACAATAGTCTTTTTATGTAAGACAATGATCAAACACGTAACAGAAATAAACAGTATAGACCATCCGAGTTTAAAAAAAAAAGTTAGAAACAAAAACACAAATTCCCCCAAAACACACTGACCATTTGTGTAATTTACTCTTACTTTTCGTTTTTTCATATTTGAGTAATTATTTTTTTTACACATCTAGGTAATGAACTTGTTGTAAGTGTTCACATCTAGAATGTAACCTGCTACAGCCGGTCATAATGATCATATGTGAACACTTCCAACAAGTTTGTTACCTAGATTTGTACAAAAAAAGATAGTTACCCAGATGTAAACTTACTGAAAAATTAATTATTGTCCAAAGTCATTCTCCATTTTTTGGGTTATTGCAAAGTAGCCAATCTCATATTTTACCCCTCGAAAATAGATAAACTTGGGTTATAACTTTGAAGTGATATATAATAACTAGTTAGATATATATTAATAGTTCTAGAAAAATATTATGAGCATACAATATAAACATTCGATAAGTATTTGTAAGATATATGTGAAGTTCAAGATTATTTTTTTAGGGATGCAAGCATTTAAAAGATCGCATCACACTAATGCGTACACTAACACCCCTAGAGGCGAAGGCAATATAACCATAAGGTAGGCATGAATGTGACATCCACCGTATTCTATAAATAAATACATCTAAAGTGGTAGAACATGCTAAAAATATACTTTGATTATCAAACTGGTTGCGTCTTGTTAATTTATTTTTTTAATGCAATTATCTGGTTGTTTTTTTTCATTTATTTGATTTTATATATAAGTCACCTCATCATATCAAAAGTTAATGTAGGAGCGTTCTTTTCACACTAATCATATAAACTGTTATCTTTTTAGTTTCTATGATCAATACTCAATAAATTATAGATCTAAGGTTTAGTACTGCCTTCTTTAAAACGAGCCAAAAGGCAATAAGACCCCCACAAGTTCCGTTTCAAAATAGTTGTTTAATATGATGTTTTTCCGTGTTTATGGTACACTTTGAGTGTTTGTTTTTGTCTTTTTTTTTCGTGTGTTTGGTACATCGAATCCATTCTAGACTCCAATCATAATATACTTTAATAAAATGTTTTACAATTAACTATAGGGACCAATTCGTAGTTACGCGGTCATAAGTGTAACTTTTTCTTTCAAGTTTGTATCAAAGTGAGGTTTTCCATGAAGATATAAGGACATATGACACCTTATGTTATAACCTAAATATACAACAATTTGAAGTCAATAAACATAATTGATGATGAAAAAATATTTATATATCCAAATACGTCTTATTTTATATTAATTAATCATAAAGTTTAATTTGAAAAGAAAAAGTAATAAGCACATGAAATCTAAAAAGATATCATTTCAAAAGTTTTCACGAAGACCGTCAAAAACATCAGATTCTCAACATGCACAGCATCAATGATTTCTATATCATTTAAGGACAAAGAATTAGAATGTTTTCAGTTACTTACAAACAGAAACCTCACTACAAAACCTATATCTACTTTCACAATATCAATCAACTTATATCTACAACGATTACACAAGAATCATAGAACAAATACAAAAAACAAGAACACAAGGGAGTAACCCCTAATCATAACTCTATACAAACGAGCTAAGAGAGAAAAGAGAGAGCTTAGTATGTGTGTGAAGAACAAAATGAATAAAATATGACGAATTCAGCAACTTCCAACAAAATATATACTCCGGGTCATGGATCATGGATCAGATATTGGATCGAATAAGATATGCATGTTTATTCCTACAAATTAGTCAAAAGTGACACGTAACCCAACAGAATTTCATAACATAATCAACCCCTTGAACACAATATATAACAAACCAAGCCCTGATCAAGAAATTCAAATTGTACACAACACACCCTTATATCAAATCTATTTACAAAATAAATCAACAAAATAAATAAAGAGATTGAATGAGAAAATATATACAATTTTCAACATCTCACCTCAATCAAATTATTTATTTTTCCTTTTTATTAAACACATCAACCAAGCCCATTTTATTTGTCAAAAAATCATGTTGTTTAAAACCTAAAGACTTAGTTAAAATGTCAGCATTTTGATCAAAAGAAGAAATTTTAACCAACTTCAAAACACCATTTGAAAAAAAAAATCGAACAAAATGCAAATGATTTCAAAATGCATGGTGTGTTCATGAAATACAAGATTCAAAGCTAACTTAAACTTAATAGTTGAATATACGAAAACTGGAGATAACCCTTTCATTCCCAGCTCAAATAAAATTTTGAGAATCTAAATAATTTCACAGGTTATTGAACCAAGTGTCCTATATTCAGACTCGGCATAAGACCTAGAAACAATAGATTATTTCTTACTCTTCCATGACACCAATAAATTATTAAAATAAGCCATATAACTTGTAACAGACCTACGAATAGACAAACACTTTGCCCAATCAGCATCAACATAACCTTTTCACTCAAGACATTAGACTATGTAATAGCAATACCCTTTCCAGGACTATTTTTCAAATATCATAACAACCTAAAAGCAATTTTTAAATGCACATTCGTAGTTTTATGCATAAATTGGCTGAGAACGTAAACACTATACGAAATATCTGGTCTCGTAATGGTAAGATAGATCAATTTACCAATTAACTTTTGGAATTCAGTTATACTTGACAAGAACTCATAGTTTTAACTCATTTCACCATAACTAACAATTAAATTTGTTTCAAGAGGAATGGTAACTAGTTTGCATCCAAGCATAGCATACTCATGCAACAATTCAAGACAATACTTTCTCTTATTTAAACAAACACCATTAACAATGTTAACAACTTCAAATCCTAAGAAATATTTTAAAACACCAAGATCCTTAATTAAAACTGAGTTTTCAAACAATCTTTTACCTGTTTCAGTTCAACTTCATTATTTCCAGTTAATATAATGTCATCAACATAAACTAACAAGATAGTAATTTGTAACGCTCGTACATCCGGGGGCTAGTCAATTTAGAGACAATAAGCATCAACAATGACTTTTTTTATGGAAGATTATTTAGAAGGATTAATCTTAACTAGGTTATAGTGTATGTTACAAGGATTCCGTACATATAAAGAATGTCGAAATCTGAGTTATAACGAAGAAGTTATTACATGTCGAAGTTTCGCGACAAAACCGGCACGCACAACGCGACGTAAATAGTGAATTTACGTTAGAGAGATATTTGGCCTTAGCGATCTAAATTAAATTCGTAGAATACGTTAACCCGAGAGTGTGCATAAAAAGAACGTCTAAATCTGACTTCGTATGAAGAAGTTATGATTTTTCGAATTTTCAACATTAGCAATATGCAGACCGAAGTTCGAATATGAGATTGAGTGATTTCTAGCTGAAACGATCTAAACGATAATCGAAGATCTCATCGATAGTAGTCCAACAGTAAAAAGACAGACGAAAACGGACATCGGATGAAGAAATTATGAGTTTATAACGGAGTTTTCCTGTCCCGGCCTACTAAAAATAATATAATAAAAATTAAAGTCAAAATTAGCCAATGAAGTCCAAACGAAAGTTGTAGATCTTGTTTTTACCTACGCGTGGAAAAAAAGAACGTCGAAAACGAAGTTTGTATGCGAAAGTTATGAATTTTTGAAGTTCGGGGCGCAAAACCCCAAAACTGTCAGAGTTCACGACGTGATTACAGTATTCACGACGTGAACTCAGTAATTATAACTTCTGGAGCCTGACAGACGCAAGTTGTGATGACACACCTGATGACTACTGAACTCACGACGTCAATATTTGAGATTCACGACGTGAATCTAGAAAAATGGCCCTATAGATAGAATTGAAGGGGCAGCCGAGTTTGGTTGCTCAATCTCTTCTCTCCCACTCCCGATACCCTCTCTAAGCCCTATTTTAAACTCCCGAAGCCCCGGTATCATCCCGAGACATGAAGCAAGTACCGAAGCCCGAAGATCCTGAGAAGAAAAGAGTTTCCGAGCCAAAGATCTGCCTGCGTGAAGCCCGGTGTGTGAAGATCTTCTAGTTTCATCGAAAAAGTACTACTCTTAGAGCCGTAGTGCTGTCCGATCATCTTCTAATCAAGTGAGTGTATAGTCACTTTCATCTTACACATAGATATGAAGTATTTTATAAAATATGTGCTATGTGTATATATATATTGTTGTTTATATGTGTGAGTGTGTAGTTACTTTCTTCTAACATATAGATATGAAGTATTTGCTATGAAATACGTGTTATGTGCTTATATATTGTTTGTTTATTTGATATGGATGTTAGATGAATGTTTTATACAGGTTTGTATATGTTTTAAACTATATATGTAATTTATATCTACAAATATGTTGGGTAGAACATGGGTAAATGAAATAGTTGGTGTGTGATGAAATAATGTGATAAGAGATGGGTGAGGATATAATGGTGATGATAATTAGGTGATGATAGATAGGTAATGAATTACGAGTCCAGGCGATGTTGTGGTTGCGTATTTATACGATGATAGCTTAACCTTTATTATGAATTACGAGTCCAGGCTATGTTGTGGTTGCGTATTCATGCGATGATAGTCTAACCCTTATTATGAATTACAAGTCCAGGCGATGTTGTGGCTGCATATTCATGTGATGATAGTCTAACCCTTATTATGATTTACGAGTCCATGCGATGTTGTGGATGAGTAATCATGTGATGATACCCTAACCCTTACTAGACACATACTGAGGGAGTGATCCCCGAATTAGTATTGTCTATGCGATGTAGGCGATGATCCTTAGGAAAAGTTCTTAGGAACAAACATAAGGAAATAAGATGTAAGGTGATGAGAGGTAAATATGATATCGGAGATGACCCTTAGGATAATATCTTTAGGGAATATTAAACGAAGATAATGGGGATGGGTAATTAGGTTGATTGTTTGATGATTAAATATAATAATTATATTATTGTGGGCTGAAAACCCTATATGCTCACCAGGCTCCCAAGCCTGACCCACTCAGTTTTCTTTGTATTACATATAATGGCACAAGAGCATAAGTCGGATGACTTGACGAGAGATTTTGGATTATAGACCAGTAGTTATAAATAACTGTTGTAAGTTCTGTATTGTACTGTTTATGCTTTTGGTATGTATCAGAACATGACATCCCGAGATTTTGTTATTTAATGAAAGTACATTTCTTTAAGAAAAATTTTGATAGATTCTTATCATATTTTTTTTTGGAACAAATTCTGCAAACATTTTCTTTAAACGATTACTCTGATTTTGAAACAAAGCATAAACAAGTCGGTCTTTTATGGCCGTGAAATTGGGGATGTCACAGTTGGTATCAAAGCATTAGTTTAAGCGAACTAGGAATTTGTAGGATTTCTAGACTTAAACTTAGAATGTTAAGTAATGATTTTGAGATGAGTGTCTACCATATTTTAGACACGAGCACTAGTATATTTTTAGGAAAGATGCCAAAAGTTCTTTTATGTGCTAAATGTTATATGTTTACCATATATGGAATTGTTTGTTCGGATCTATGGTCTGTTGCCGACCGGATCTGGAAACCTTATGTGTTTAGGATTCTAAGCGTACGAATACGGTATTAGAACTAGCATGTGAACGTTTCGGAGTGATAAGGATATTTATACATCTATCGTAAATAAAGCTTTCTTATCTTACATTCTTGCCCGGTACACCGAACGTATACTTGGGTGTACAAAAAGTTATGGTGAAGGGTCGTAGAGAATTGAGTAAATAGAGGAAATGAAAGGCTTATAATAGTGAGTGACACCTATTGGAAGATATCGTAAGAATGGTATCTTACCTTTAGAATATGTTTGATAAAATAACGGAACGTTTAGAAGAGTACGGTACGTCTAAAGTACACCTTCGATTGGCAGGCTGATGGAACGATTGGTGTAATTCTTGAAGTTTTCCCATATTCTGGAATTTCCATCACCAATCGAGTTGAAGCATGATTGATGATAGAAGATATGCATGGAAGAAGTCCTAGTAGAGTTTAGGAAAATTTGTATGATTAATTGGACACATTAGTATGTGTTAAATTGTTTTGTGATTTTAGGACTTGGGGACTGCGAGACAATACTTGGGACAAGTATGAGTAGGTGTGAATAGTAGTAGAGATATATACTACTGGAAGCACAAGACTCACGCTTGGATCGGGGAAAGTCACAAGGTTACCAAGAAGCTTGTAATTGGATTCGTTTTTATTCAAGTATGTCGTTACCATTGTTTCGGTAATGAATAAAAAGACAACTGATATTCTGAACCTAGTGGTCATATCATATTGAGTCCGACTACAATGAGTTTGTTACGTGGTTCATAGAACCAAGTTTGAGGTAGCATCTAACTCAAGTCAGAAGATTGAAATCAATGCGATCGATAGCATCACGATCGTTGTTAAGGAAGCTTGCAGCTAGAAATGCTACATGTAAAAATGTGATTATATCACATTATAAAATGAAGGAAGGTATATTCCATTCTGGAATTTGACTGTAAGAGACTTGAGTCTAAGCGTTGCATCATACGATGAGAGGTCGTTAGAACACAACCCATCGGTCTGTTACAATAGATAAAGGAAAGTACTTAGTCTAAGAAGAAGAAGGAGTTCTTAGTAAGGATTTATTTTGTAACTCGAAGGTTACGATTAAAAGTTCAACATAGTACGAAAAGCACATGCAGGATTGTGCACTACCTGCTATCGAGAGGTCCAATAGTTATATACTCTTTCGAGGAAACATAGAACTTACAGTTATTACCTAGGATGAAGAGATAACGTATGGAATCATTATACAAGTCCTATTTCATTGATGATTCCGGGACGTAATCATCCTGAGGGGCAGAAAATTGTAACCCACGTAGATCCGGGCTAGTCAATTTAGAGACAATAAGCATCAACAATGACTTTTTTTTATGGAAGATTATTTAGAAGGATTAATCTTAACTAATCTATAGTATATGTTACAAGGATTCCGTACATATAAAGAATGTCGAAATCTGAGTTATAAGAAGAAGTTATGACCTGTCGAAGTTTCGCGACAAAACCGACACGACACAACGCGACGTAAATAGTGAATTTACATTAGAGAGATATTTGGCCTTAGAGATCTAAATGAAATTTGTAGAATACGTTAACCCAAGAGTGTGCATAAAAAGAACGTCTAAATCTGACTTCGTATGAAGAAGTTATGATTTTTCGAATTTTCAACATTAGCAATATATAGCCCGAAGTTCAAATATAAGATCGAGTGATTTCTAGCCGAAATGATCTAAACGAGAATCGAAGATCTCATTGATAGTAGTCCAACGGTAAAAAGACAGACGAAAACGGACATCGGATGAAGAAATTATGAGTTTATAACGGAGTTTTCCTGTCCCGGCCTATTAAAAATAATATAATAAAAATTAAATTCAAAATTAGCCGATGAAGTCTAAACGAAAGTTGTAGATCTTGTTTTTACCTACGCGTGGAAACAAAGAACGTCGAAAACAGAGTTTGTATGCGAAAGTTATGAATTTTTGAAGTTCGGGGCGCAAAACCCCAAAACTGTCAGAGTTCACGACGTGAATACAGTGTTCACGACGTGAACTCAGTAATTATAACTTCTAGAGCCTGAAAGACGCAAGTTGCGATGACACACCTGATAACTACTGAACTCACGATGTCAGTATTTGAGATTCCCGGCGTGAATCCAGAAAAATGGCCCTATAAATAGAATTGAAGGGGCAGCCGAGTTTGGTTGCTCAATCTCTTCTCTCCCACTCCCGATACCCTCTCTAAGCCGTATTTTAAACCCTCGAAGCCCTGGTATCATCCCGAGACACGAAGAAAGTACCGAAGCCCGAAGATCCCGAGAAGAAAAGAGTTTCTGAGCCGAAGCTCTGCCTGCGAGAAGCCCGGTGTGTGAAGATCTTCTAGTTTCACCGAAAAAGTACTACTCTTAGAGCCGTAGTGCTATCCGATCATCTTCTGGTCAAGTGAGTGTATAGTCACTTTTATCTTACACATAGATATGAAGTATTTTATAAAATACGTGATATGTGTATATATATTGTTGTTTATATGTGTGAGTGTGTAGTTACTTTCTTCTAACACATCGATATGAAGTACTTGCTATGAAATACGTGTTATGTGTTTATATATTGTTTGTTTATTTGATATGGATGTTGGATGAATGTTTTATACAAGTTTGTATATGTTTTAAACTATATATGTAATTTATATCTACAAATATGTTGGGTAGAACATGGGTAAATGAAATAGTTGGTGTGTGATGAAATAATGTGATAAGAGATGGGTGAGGATATAATGGTGATGATAATTAGTTGATGATAAATAGGTAATGAGTTACAATTCCAGGCGATGTTGTGGCTGCGTATTCATGTGATGATAGTTTAACCTTTATTATGAATTACGAGTCCAGGCGATGTTGTGGCTGCGTATTCATGTGATGATAGTGTAACCCTTATTATGAATTACGAGTCCAGGCGATGTTGTGGCTGCGTATTCATGTGATGATAGTGTAACCCTTATTATGATTTACGATTCCAGGAGATGTTGTGGATGGGTAATCATGCAATGATACCCTAACCCTTACTAGACACATATTGAGGGAGTGATCCCCGAATTAGTATTGTATATGCGATGTAGGCGATGATCCTTAGGAAAAGTTCTTAGGAACAAACTTATATGGAAATAAGATGTAAGGAGATGAGAGGTAAATATGATATCGGAGATGACCCTTAGGATAATATCTTTAGGGAAGATTAAACGAAGATAATGGGGATGGGTAATTGGGTTGATTGTTTGATGATTAAATATAATAATTATATTATTGTGGGTTGAAAACTCTATATGCTCACCAGGCTCCCAAGCCTAACCCACTCGGTTTTCTTTGTATTACAGGTAATGGCACAACAGTATAAGTCGGATGACTTGACGAGAGATTTTGGATTATAGACCAGTAGTTATAAATAACTGTTGTAAGGTATGTATTGTACTGTTTATGCTTTTGGTCTGTATCGGAACATAACATCCCAAGATTTTGTTATTTAATGAAAACACATTTCTTCAAGAAAAGTTTTGATAGATTCATATCATATTTTGTTTTGGGAACAAATTCTCCAAACGTTTTCTTTAAACGATTAATCTGATTTTAAAACAAAGCATAAACAAGTCGGTCTTTTCTGGCCGTGAAATTGGGGATGTTACATAATTGAATCTGCTAAATTTCTAGTAAAAAAAGAGTAATCACTAACACTTTGCTTAAACCTAAATTTAAACAAAGCAGAGCATAGTTTTTCGTTCCACATTCTATGAGCTTGTTTTAAGCCATATAATGACTTAACCAACTTACAAACTCTTGTATCAATTTTAGAAAATATCCAGGAGGAAGAGACATGTAAACATCTTCAGAAAGATCTCCATATAAAAAAGCATTATTTATATACAATTGATATAAAGACCCGAATTATGAACAAATAATGAAATAACAATTTGTACTGTAACAATCTTTGCAACAGGTTGAAAAGTTTCTTCAAAATCAATTCCCTCTTTGATTTTAACCTTTAGCAACTAACTTAGCTTTATAATGTTCAACTTCCTCATTAGGCTTATACTTTATTCTATAGACCCGTTTGTAACCAATAGATCTCTTATTCTTAGGAAGAGAAGTTATATCCCAAGTATGATTGTGATAAAGGACTTCCATTTCTTCATTCATGGTTGTAATCTAATTAGGATCAAAGGAAGCCACATCAAAAAATTTAGGTTCTATGGTTTTATTTAAATTTGACACAAAACACCTAGTATCATTAACTACAAAAGAGTAATTAACTGATCTTTTTATCCCATACTTATGTTTACCCTATACAATATAATCAACAAATTTAGCAGGCATATGTGACTCCCTCCTAGACCTAGAAGACCCAATGGACTGATCAAGTGAAGGTAAAGCAAATGACTGAATACTTTCCTCAGAATTAACATATTGAATTGGAACAAAGCCGTCAGTGGTAGGCACAACTGCCTTGCCACTCTGGTTGTTGGCCTCATTAGGTCCAAACTCATCATAGGAAAAGGGATCACAATGAGCACTATTATCAAGGGATAAATCAATAGAAGTTGGCTTTAACGTGTAAGGAAAGACCAAATCATAAAATTTTACATCCTTGGAGATAAAAGAACAATTAGGATCGAGACTAAAAAGTTTATATGCCTTTTTTCATCAGAATAACCAAGTACAATACACTTCTCAACATATTAAGAAATTTATCACTAACATTAAGTTTAATTGCAAAGCAAAGACAACCAAAAACTCTCAAATGTTCAAAAGTAAGAGTATGTTTAAAAACAAGTTCATAGGGTGATTTTCTATTTAAAACAAAAGTAAGCGTTCGATCAATTAAAAAAACAGACGTAAGAATAGAATCACCCCAAAATCTAACAGGAACTCCAGATTGAAAAAGAAGAGAACAAGCAACATTCATAATATGTTTGTGCTTTCTCTTAACAACTCCATTTTGTTGTGGAGTATAAGCACATGATGTATGATGTATAACTCCACTATTAAAGCAATAAGATTTCATAAGACTATTAACAAACTCAGTACGTAAGGTTAAATAGTTAAGATGATATAGACCCTCCGATTCTCTACCACTCTCCACCATCTCTTTTAACAGTAAATCCTTAATTTTACCGTTATGATCAGAAAAAACAACTTCACAATTTCTATCCTTACAAAACTTATGGATAGATAGAAGGTTAACATTAAAGTCAGGAACAACAAAAACATCAAATAAGGTAAGGACAACTGAAGATTTCCAATTTTATTTATCCTAGCAGAAGACCCATTTGGATGTTTAACAAGAAGATGACTCTGGACACATCCACATGTCAGTAAGATGGGATTCAGAGGCAATCGTATGTTGATTGGCCCCTGAATCATAAATCCAATTTTGTGAAGGGCTAGGACAGAAAATAGAATTAGAACATTGAAAAAAAAAGAATGCCTGCCATATTAGCAGTGGCAATAACATCTTTAGTACCAGAACTTTCATTTATAAGCCGAAGAATTTTATTATATTGCTCACTAGTAAAATAGTGAGCATCACCTCCAACGGTAGAATCAGTAGCATTATAAGGAGAATTGTTAGAAGCTACAGAAGTTGATTTAATAGAAGCTGATTTATTTTGATTATTCTAACTATTACCATCACTTTTAGGTTTAAAGTCTTTGGGGTATCCTGTTAGCTTGTAACACCTTTCAATAAGATGACCCTTAAGACCACAATATTTACATTGTAATCCCTAATTCCTAAACCTACCATGATTGTGATTTCTTTTAAAATCATTAGCCCTACTATTAAACACAGAAGCTTGAGTTTTGGAAGTACTAACAAAAGATAATGACCCATTTTTCTGAAGACACTTTTCCCTAGATAAGATAGAGAAAGTAGGTTTGACAATTGGAAGAGATTCCATTAACAAAATGTGACTTTTGACCTGATTATAAGTATCACAGAGACTACCAAGGAATTGCATTAATTTCATAAGTTTGGAATGATCACTAAGTTTTGTACCATCTTCACAAACACACTCACTTAAGCTAGTTAGGCCATCAAATTCTTTCCAAAGAGATCACTCAAGTTTATCAAAATAATCAGATAGAGAAGATCCATTTTGTTTAAAAGATTTGATCTATTGATGAAAATTAAAATCATAAAGCCATCAGATTTATTATAAGTTTCAAACAATTCAGTCCAGATATCCTCAACATTTTCAGAATAGGCATGATCAACATATATAGAGACAGAGATGGACCCTAGGATCCAAGAACAAACAACAACATTAGCATGTTCCCATTTAGACGCCTTAGATGCCTCAACTTTATCTAGTTTAAGAGTTTCGTCAACAAACCCTAATTTGTTACGAGCCCTAAGACGTCTCATCATAACACTACACCATAATCGATAATTCTCGTTTCCAATTAACTTTATAGTTATAATAAAAGTTATAGAATCATCAGATGGATGTATAAACAAAGGATCATCAAAGTCAATAGGAATATCCTTACCACTACCACCAGGAGTTTCACCAGTCACGATGAAAAAAGAGAACAAGCAAACACGAAACAAGCAAAGATCAAACAAGAAAGTAACAGGTGTACCCCAGACAACCAGGATCTCCCAGAGTTATAACTACGAAAGAGATAAAAGAATAAGAAACCCTCACGGAGCAGATAAATAGAGACGATGAGGAATCGACTCTCTAGATCCGTTCTCTACTATAGTTTATAGGTGATGACCTCCGACCTATAAAGAGTTAATTCAGATGTAAAGATTAATCAACCAAAGACGAAGCCACGAGCAGTGAAACACCGCCACGGACAGCAAGCCAGAAGATCTACATGATCAAACAAACAACTTGCGGCACCAGAATCTTACCAAGAATCAAAACAATATTTCGATTTAAGAGTGGAAACCCTGGATCGAAACAAGAACCCTAGATTTCCACTTAAAATGGTACAATCAAAAGGACTTTAACAAAAAAACCTCTGATCAAACAGATTCAATAAAGATCTACAAGGAAAAGGCAGAAACAAAGGTAGAAACAAAGTTACCTTTCGGAACGACGTCCGTCGGAACACTGTCAGACACACAAAATCAAGCCGTGAAGCTCTGATACCATGTCAAAAACATTAGAAACTCAACATACACAACATCAACGATTTTTATATCATTTAATAAGAAAGAACAAGAAGGTTTTCAGTTACTTACAAATAGAAGCCTCACTACAAAAACCTATATTTAATCTCACAATGTCACTCACCCTATATCTACAACGATTACATAAGAATCATAGAACAAATACAGAAAACAAGAACACAAGGGAGTAAACCGTAACCATAACTCTATACAAACGAGTTGAGAGAGTAAAGAGGCTTTGTATGTGTGTGAAGAACAAAATGAATGAAATATGACGAATTCAGCTGCTTCCAACCAAATATATACTCTAGGTCATGGATCATGGACCAGACATTGGATCGAATAAGATCCATTCATTTATTCCTACAAATTACTCAAAAGCGATTTGTAACCCAACATAATTCCATAACAACATAATCAACCCCTTGAACACAATATATAACAAGCCACACCTTGATCAAGGAATTATACTGTACACAACACACCCTTATGTCATATCTATTTACAAAATAAATCAACAAAATAAATAAAGAGATTGAATGAGAAAATATATACAATCTTCAACAAAGACATTTTCCTTTTTCATTCCATAAAGTCTATTTTTATTTTTATTTTATTTTTTTTGGTTCAAAGAAAACATAGTTTTTCTTATGAAGATTTGTCAAGATTTAATAATTATTCCTTACAAATACTAGACCATAATCCTCTTTTAACTCCTATAATTCAACCAAAGACCTAGCCTGGCTCTGCAAGGGTGTAGGGTTTGCGACTGCATAGGCCTTCAAAAAATAAGTTCTATGTTTTAAACAAATTATCTAATTAATATATTAATATGTATCATTTTATTCAAGCATATTCATAAAAGTATTTGGTTCAGCTAGCCTAAGCATCATTCCTCTTGCTAGATTCCAAATTGCTTAACTGGTTCAGCTAGCTTAAGCATCATTCTTTTTTTTTTAGATTCCTAACAGTAGACCCGGCAAAACATGACACAACATGAAAACCCGACACGAAATTAGTGGGTTAGGGTCGGAGATTTCCACACGTTTATGTAAATGGGTTGACACGACATGACATGATAATTAAACGGGTAGGGTTAAGGTCAAGACTTTCAACTCGAATATGACCCATTTAATTATATATTCTTTATAATAAATTTCATATTTTTATAAATATATTATACGTTATAGACTTGTAGTGGGCCAAACTCAATAATTAGAAGAATTATTCAAATTTTCAAAGTTAATTTTAGTCATCCTCACCACCTATCCCTTTTGTTCCTTAACTTTAACTTTTTCCATTTTTTCTTCTAAACTTACTATAAATTTTGTCATTCTATCTCATAACTCCAGTGTTTCACTTTTTCCTTCTTGCCTCCACAACTCCTACTTTCCAACCTGTAAAATATTTCAACCCGACATGACACAACATATTTACAAGGTCTAAACCTTAACCCGACACGAAACGACACGAAAAAAAAAAAAACAGGTTGACACGGCACGACACGATAATTAAACGGATCGGGTTAGAGTCAAGCCCTTTCAACCCGTTTAATGTCTTGACACGACACGACATGAACCCGACACGATACGATATGTTTGTCCGGTCTACCAAACAGGTTTATAATTTCTTCAAATATCAAGTTTTACTACAAGTTACATTTTCATCTACTTATTTATGCTTCAAATCAACCCCACCTCTCAATTTCTTTTTATTAAATCAATTTTCAGAAATTAAATATTTAACCACTCAACTTTTTATAAAATTGTATTTGTCCAATTTTAATTAGTTTAATTTACATTTTACTTTTTTCCTTAGGACAATTAACCCCTTAAACTAATTTACTTTATATATATATATATATATATATATATATATATATATATATATATATATATATATATATATATATATATATATATATATAAAAGGTTGAGATCGATTGAGAACTCATAGTTTCCCGAGAACCTGAGAACTAAAACTGGAGCGTTAGATCAAAACTAATTCATTAAGGGCATTATCGTAATTTTATCAATTTTATTTAATGTTTAATTGTTTTTGTTATTCTACAAATTAATAGAAATATCTAAAAAATTATATAATAAATCAAATTTTCAGATTTTTTTTTTAAAATGCATTTTTTTCAGTTTTTTGTAAGTGCAGATTTTTTAAATTTAAAAAAAAACATGAATTTTTGAAAAAAAATCAGTTTTTTGCAGATTTTTTAGTTTTTTATTGAAAACATGAATTTTTGAAAAAAAAAATTGAAAAAATTATATAGTTTTTAAAAAAAAAAACTGCATTTTAAAAAAAAATTAAAAATCAATAAAAAAAAGTGGAACATTTAAAAAATACTATATTTTTTTAACCAAAAAAATCAAAAATTTTGGTACATTTATGCATATTTTTACAACTGCATATATGCATATTTCATATACTATAATATTTGTAAGAAAATCATAAGAAACTCATTTTATTTACTAATCTATAAACACAATACACTAAGTATTTTATTTGATACAATGTAAAATATAAAAAACAAAAATGATACAAAATTTCAAAGCATTTTCATGTCTTCGTGTCAATATTTTCATATTTTCTTCAATTTATCATTTTCCACATCTTCAATATTCACCACAATTTCTTCCAAATCTATAAGAAAATTAAAAAGAATCTGATTGATGCAAAAACACTCACAAAAATCATATGTGATTTATGTGTGAATCACATGTAATTAATTTATGTGTGAATCACATATAATTCATATGTTAATATATGAATTACATGTGATTCATATGCGAATAATATGTGATTTACATGTGAATAAATTTGATTTACATGTGAATCACATGAAATTTATATGTGAATAACATGTGATTTACATATGAATAACATGTGATTTACATGTGAATCACATGTAATTCATATGTGAATTACACACAAATCACATATAATTTATATATGAATTACATGTGATGCATATGTGAATAACATGTGATTTACATGTAAATAACTTGTTATTTACATGTGAATCACATTTAATTCATATGTGAATTACATGTCATTTACATGTGTCTCACATGTGATTCATATGTCATTTATATGTGAATTACATATGATTTACATGTGAATCACATGTAATTCATATTTGAATCACAAGAATTCAGCGATGAACCATAAACAAGTAAAATAAAGAAAACCCCATAGAATTTGTTCTAGGTTTATAAAAAAAATGTAATTACAAGTTTTAGGATTTTTACAGTTGCAGCATTAAAGGTATCTGTAAATGAATCGATTGGTTACCAGATATGATGGATCTTGAAATTTCATTGTCATATTTGACCAAAATAAGACATGCCATGAAAATAAAAATAGAGTATCATCAGTAAATAATGATATTATCTTTTCTGGTAATGAACCAGTAAAGATGAAAAGAACAAAATATTTAAAAAAAAAATAGAAAATGTTGAAACCAAGCACAAACCTAAAGAAGAGAAATGTTGGATTTAACCCCACAGACACTCTTCCTCTATGTGGAGGTTATCATAAAAAGCTGAAGCAATTCGAGCTTTCAGTTCCTGATCATATAAGTATTAACTCCATCATTTTGTGATGTTAATATACTTATCAAATTCAGTTACATGTATATAACTACATTTTATACATCTCAAGCTCTCAACTACTTATTTATTTATTTTATTGTTTTATCTCCCTATTTCAGATAATCCTATCTCAAGAGAAACAAATTCAAAAGTTTAAAGCACTTGTACAATCTCTTCAAGAATTGTTGCTAGTATGCAGGGGCAAAGATGACATTGTGAATGACACTACAGGATCTTTAACTGAACTACTAAACGAACTAAATCATCACCAAATCATGGAGTAATAATTAACTTATTAACATCACCAAATTTCTTATATTACTTACCACAATCAATGATGAAAATTTTCATTCAGTGAACACCATGGATGGTTACTTCCACAGAAAAATAGATTTTATACGTGTTAATTGTATTGCAGTCGAACAGGTGAAACTAACCTGCCTCTGTCAGCATTGTAAGGTCCAATTCACTACCAGACTATAATTTTTCAAGAAGATAAAATCAATTCACTACGAGAGAGATGGAGAGAGACTAACTTGTTCCTGGCAGCGTTGTAGGGCTTATGAACACCATCAATAAAGAATAACACGGTAGGATACCTCCTAAGGATTTAGATTAGTATACATGATTCGCGATGGACATGGAAGTAGTCGTTGATTGTTTGATCGGAAAATCATCCGGAAACAGGAAGAATAACTTCATAGTCGACAATTATTGTTTTTGTTGAAGGTAATGATGGATTTTCGAGCATAAATTAGATATGTTAATCCATGGAACGACATCAATTTGTTGATTCATCGATTATCTTCCAATGATTTAGAACTTAGGCATTATGGATTGCAAGTAACTGTAAATTAGAACCTGTAAAAATCTCGGTACTCTCGAACAAACTCCACCATCACAGCCATTGGAGTTTCTTTTTCTTTATCTCGGTCTGATCGGAAAATCGGCAATAATGGTGGTTGACTCGAGACAATAGTGAGAATGCGGAGGCGATTGTAGACAGCCACTTCTATTCACGATCTATGAAGGTGGCTAAGATCCGGCACTTTAAGGCAAATCAAAATCAACAAAATAACGATGTCAGTATGGAGGAGTAGAGGCGGAGGCGGTACTCTCTAGCGATTGAAGACGAGTGAGAATGTGGTTCGATGAAAGTCGTACGAATCTGGGCACGAAACTTCGAGAGAGAAGAATGACGCAACCACAGCGATGTTAAATCTATCAATCATCGGAGAATCTTCAATGAAGGTGGTGGTTGTTGACAGAGGTAGGGTGGTTTTTAGAGGGAGGAGGGAGGGGTTGACGAAGAGGGAGGAGGTCGATGGAGTCGGTGAAGAATCGGAGAAGGGAACAAGCGATAGAAAGACTAATCACGATTTATTTGGAGAGTTAATTAATTGTTACTTTAAATGCCCTTATCTTATTTTATTAAGATACTCTTCCTTGATTTTATTTTTCTATTTATTTACAAAATTGCTATAAAAGATCTTGGCTCTTAACTTTTTTAATCTAACGGTCAACTTTTAGTTTTTAGGTTTTCGGGAAGATATAAGTTCTCAAATGATTCTTCTCTCTCTCTCTCTCTCTCTCTCTCTCTCTCTCTCTCTATATATATATATATATATATATATATATATATATATATATATATATATATATATATATATATATATATATATATATATATATATATATATTCTTCGATTGGAGCCTTCAAAATTAACATTATCAACCAATCGTTAGAAGGTCTTCATGAACAAATAGTCCTCCTACTCCGCCTCCAAGAAAATTTTGGTACAAATGCACTTTCTTATGCATGCATACCGTTATATCTCGAAACACACACATTTGCTTTGCCTATCTTTCTTCTCAAAGTAAACAATTCATTCATATTGTCAATCAACTACACGAATCATCTAGTTATGAAGAAGGTATTGCTTTTCCCCTATGGAAAGAAACTATAAACAAAGAGGTTGAAGCATTGACGACTTATAAAATCAAATACAAAGCAAACAAAGGCTTATTATGAATCTGAAGTATATTATTTTGAACTTATTGGCAAGAAACAATTTTTAATTGATCAATCTCGTTTTTGTCATTTTAACAACGGGCGAATATGTTTGTGTAATACCCGTAGTTAGTAGTTAGAGTCAATGGCCCTTAGATCTACTGTTTGTATATATACTTCCTCCGTCTAATATTCATATTTATTTTTTATTTTTTATTTTTAAATTCTTTATTTTTCAATTTTTATTCCTTATAATAATAAAAAAAAACATTTAAAACACAACTCATTAATATATTTTGCATTAAGGATTATTTATCAAAAAACAAAAAAAAAACTTAATATCAAAATTGAAAAATAAAACCTTCAAAAGTCAAAAATAGTCAATCAATATGAAACGGAGATATTACATTCTTTATTCATCATCATTACAGATGACGAATCATGTCCTCATATTTCTATAAATATATTATTAGACTAAGAACCGTGTTTAAAAAAGATCTTAAAACAAGAACCTAACATAAAAAAAAAAAAAAAAAATACACAACCAAATGAAACACACTAAATCTAATTATAGAATACATAACATAACCTAACTGAATCCACAAACTTTTTAATCCACAACACATGAAAGTCTCGAACTTAATACACTATGTTTCTTCTTCTTCTTGCTCGGTTTTGCCACCAAGAACGAAATCCGACCAAACCCAAACTTCTTTCTCTTTCCCGAGCGCCGCTTCCCACCACCATCGCCACTGCTGCCACCATCACTAGTAGCCTTCCTCAGCATTTGTGCCAATGAAACCTTCCTTCTCATCGAACTTTTCTCTGAATTCTCTTCTGTCAAAAGCAACTTCCTGCTCAAAATCTGCCCAATCGACATTGTTGGCCTCAAAACCGGACTCGACCCGTTACTCACCAAATGGGCCCCGTTTACATCAAACAAACGGGTGTTATTCATCCTACAAGAAGAATTCTTGAATTTGGTCGCGTTTTGAACCGTTGACTTTCTTCGTTGACCATGATCCGATCGCCATTTTCGAAGAGCTTCTTCTGCTTTTAACTTGTCACCATTAGCAGCTTCAACTTTACTCAAAGCTTCTTCAAGAACCCTCTTACTGTTCTTCACTTCTTCTGTTGCTTCCTCTACCTTTTTCAAGATCTCAGATTTCGATACCTCTGATTGGTCGATTTCAATATTTGATGAAGCTTCATCAGCCTCTCGAGCTTTCATCTTTAAAGAAGAGTATTCCTCGACTGAAAGAGTTACGCCTTCGCCTTCTGATAAATTTTCACTTTTTAATAAACAATTAATCTCAGATCTTGCAAGTGCTTCACTAGCTCTTGCAGCTTCTTTCAGTTTTCTAGCAGCAATTAGACGAATCTTGGCTGTTTTTATCTTTGATTTAGTCTGTTCGATCTGATTCATTGCTCTTAAAACTTCTGATTTGGCTAACTCACCGACTTTTTTGAACTGCTCAGTTTCAGAAGTCAATCGTTGGAGCTCCCTTGGTATATAATCATCAAGATTCTCTTCATGATTTTCTTTAAAAGATGAGATTTTTGAGGAATGTGAAGATAATCGTTGACGGGTTTTCTCAAGTTCGAATCTTTCTTTCTCAATCTTTTTGTTGTACATTTCCACAGTTGCTCTGATGTCTGCAAGATCGTTTGTTGTTCTTGTTAAGTTCAGTTTAGCTTGCTTTAATTCCATCAAGATGAATCCTGGAGCTGAAGAAGGACACATGAAGTTATTATCATCATTTGATTGTGGGGTTTTGTGATTTTGGTCGTTGGGTTCTTTGAGTTGATTATGAACGGGTTCAGATTCTTTCTGTAGTTTTGCTTTCAATTCTTCAAGAGTAGTTTTTGTTGCTTCGAGTTCTTTCAAGACTTGAAGGGTTTCCCTTTCTTTAACTATGAGATCGTTAGCTAATTGCACAGCCTGCTCTTCTGCTTTTTCTGCATCGAATTCTTCTTCAATAATGCCATTCTGCAATCACAAAAACAAAATAATGAATACAAAATCAAAATTCAAAATGTAATCTGCAACTTAAACTATGCAAGTATCAAGATTTTCTTCAAGATCACACTCGTTGATTTTGAAGCCGAAAAGTTGCTGCTTGACCTCAAAAGTCTAAAATCAGATCCAATGGTTCAGAACCACTTTACAAAAAGAGAAATTTCTTTATACATAAACACAGCTTATAGAGGATAACGTTTGTCATACAACACCAACCATATTGTTAATCGTTTTGCTTATAAATATAAAATTAAAACTAAACCACAGAAAATATGAAGATATACAGAGAGACTGAAAGAGTAGGACCTCAGAAGAATGTGGGTGCTTATAATGGGGTTTCCAGAACCCGACTCCGCCGAATCGGGACACAGCCTCCCTTACTGACTCAAAGGGCGCCGACGTGTCTACTTCCCCCCTCACGAGACCACCATTGATTTGTTCCTGCTCCGAACCCGTTTCACCAAATCCGGGTTTGACATTGTGAACCGAGTCAAATGCTTCAACTCTCCCATCATCAGTTTCATCCATGGACATATCAAACAAAAAACCTCGATTTTGATGGGGGTCGTTTTGGGGTTTCTATTGTTTGGATCTGAAAGTCGATTGAATGAAACAAAACCCTAAATAGCGTTCGGAAAATGAGAGTGGAAGTGAAGAAGAGACAAAAAGGTAAGGTGAGGTGAGAAGTTAACGTTACGTGAGATGGCGTGTTTTTGTCTAGGCAAAAGTGCAAGTAACGGCTCAATTTCCCCAACAAAGAAAACCAAAAACAGCTTTAGCCTTCCGATCCCCACTCTCCCTATTAAAAAAATCGAATATATTTTTTATAATCTTGATAACCATGATGAAATATAATACAATATAATTAGTATATTATATAAATATATTAATACCTAACACACTTATTAGCGGTGTCTTTTCTGCACTTCACATTTTGACCACCACAATTTTAGAGTTAGTTTGACCACCGCAATTTTGGAGCTTCTCAACTTTGTATCTCTCACTTTTTCTTTGTAAATACAAGACACCTCTTAAAGTCATTGCTTGCATCACCATCGAACCGATTATGATTTGTCTTTGCCTTTGTCTTTTCGTTAATTTCTGATTTCGTCGTCATTTTTTCTTTGCTTCCAACAATTTGTGGTGGTTTTTTTTGTTTTGGCTCCTGAAGGTTGGGTTTGGAAGGTTTCCTGTTTCATCTTTGTTTTTGTTTCAATTCTATGTTACCATGTGGAAATCAATTCACCAAAACACTTCCCTGCTCCACCTTCTAACACCATCGATTCATCTTGCCAAAATCGGAGATGTCGATCCTTTTCTCTACCGCTTCCTCCACCGGTGCAGCTACAATTATGCTTTAAGTGGCAATGTAGCTTGTTTCGTTGTGATGTAGCAAGATGTTGATCAATTCGTCGATCTGAGCCCTAATTTCTTTTCTAATTTGGGATTTGGAAAGCATAATGTTTGCTATGGAGTGATGGTTGTTGATATACTAATATATGGTTTTTTGTATCTTTTTCAAGGTCCCACATTTATGTTTTACATGTTCTCGGTATGTTTTGAAAACTAACAATATATAGAATAGCTAGGGTTTTATATTAATATCAAATGATAAGTACAAAGATACCATGAAAGGAAAACACATAATATACAGACTAGCTAATTAGGGTTTTCTAGCTAATGGGTCAACATAAGACCCAATACAAAATAAAACTCATAATCTTATTAGGCTAACACCCCCCCCCCCCCCCCTCTCAAACTTACAATGCAACAACAATAAGCATTGAGAGTTTGTTGGATAGAAAACGAAATCGAGGAGCAGTCAATGGCTTCGTAAGAATATTAGCTATCTACAAAGTGGAGGAAACATAAGGAAGAGAGATAGTACCTTTCTGGAGATGATGTCGTGTGAAATGACAATCAATCTCAATGTGTTTTGTACGCTCATGAAACATTGAATTCTTGGCAATCATTATCGCACTCTCGTTGTCACAATACACAGGTGTAGGTTAAGAGATGTGAACGCCCATATCTACAAGAAGTCATCTCAACCAAACAATCTCACAAGTGGCGATAGCCATGGCTCGATACTTAGATTTTGTAGAATATCGAGAGACAACCTCTTGTTTTCTTACTTTTCCATGATATCAATGAATCTCCAAGAAAAACACAATACCCAGTAGTGGACTTACAATCGTAATTATCATTATCACAATTTGCATCACTATAGGGACACAACTCAGGAGAGGATGTAGATGGAAACACAAGAGTGCGGAATTGAGTACCACATAGATATCTCAAAATACGAAGAACAACTCCCCAATGAACGGTAGTAGGAGCAGTGACAAACTAGCTAACCATATGAATTGCATGAGCAATATCCAGTCTAGTGATAGTCATGTAAACCAAACTCCCTACAATGGTACGATAAAAGACTTGGATCTGATAATGGGACACCATCGGTTGGAGAGTACTTTGCATTACTCTCTATAGGCGTATCAATTGTCCGACTATCTGTGAGTCATGCACATTCAGATAATTCTGAAATATACTTCATTTGAGATAAAAGATAACCCTTTGTAGACCGAGCAACTTTAATCCCCAAGAAATAACGTAAGGCTAAGTCTTTCATAGCAAAATGGTAAGCCAAATCACGCTTTAAAGACTCCATACCATCATGATCATCACCAGTAATAATCATGGCATCAGCATATAAGGAAAGAATAATTTGACTTGCATTCATGCATCGAAAAAATAGATTCGAGTCATGGTTACTTGGTTGAAAACCAAGCGAAGTAATTACCATAGAAAAAATCTCAAACCAAGCACGGGGGGTTTGTTTGAGGCCATATAGTGCCTTCCGAAGTCGACAAACTTTACCTGGTTGGTGAGCAATACCGGGGGAGGAGACATGTATACTTCCTTATGAAGATCACCATTCAAGAATGCATTATTGACATCCATCTGATAAATCTTCCATTGGTGAAAGGAAGAAACTGCAATCAAGGTGCAGACAATCGTCATTTTTGAAATAGGAGTAAACGTCTCCTCATAATCCATACCATACTTTTGTACGTACCCTTTTGCAACAAGTATGGCTTTATCGCGCTCAATGGATGCATCAGACTTTTTTGATTTTATATACCCAATGACAACCAATCATGTTCTTTTTAGGAGGAAGCGGAACCAGATCCCATGTATGAGTCTGATAAAAAGTGTAAGTTCCTCAGCCGTAGCGGTTTGCCAAAAGGGATCAGAAACGGCCTTTGTATAGGATGATGGCTCAGAGAGACGATATACATTAGCAATAAAAGGAGGAAACACTAGTGAGTAAGAGGAATAGACAAGCCAGGAAGCTTTGTGGACTTCTTATTACGATAAGGTTTCGATGGAGGGGGTCTTAATGATTTACAGGAAAATGATCAGCGACAGGTGGTGGATCAGCAGCAGGTGATGGATCAGTGACATGTAGTGGATCATCAATGTTAATCCTAAATAGATCAATAGTAAGAATTTCCTCTCGTGTTGCAACATGTGACTGAACAGGAAAGCTATAAAACAAAATATGCTCTAAAAAAGTGACATTGCGGGAGACATACAGTTTCTGATTTGATGGATCATAGCACGAATAACCATTTTGACCAATACCATATCCCAAAAAAACACAAATAGCTAATTTTAAAGACAACTTATATCTCTTTACATGAGGCTTCAAGACAAAATGTTACACCCAAACACTCGTAATGAAGAATAATCTGGGAGTTTTCCAAACAACATTTCATAATGAGACTTCCTCGAAGCGTACACAGTAGGAATGCGATTAATAACGTAACTAACGGTATAAACAGTTTCTCCCCAAAACATATTAGGAACTTGAGCAAAAATTAGTAAGGATCTCGCAGTTTCTAGGAGATGTCGATGTTTTCTTTCTACAACACCATTCTGTTGAGGAGTATCTGTACAAGATGACTGATGCGCAATGCCATAAGATGCTAATGATTGTTTAAAATCACTAGAGGTAAATTCTCCTCCCGAATCACACCGAAATTTTTTTATGACAGTAGAGTGTTGAGTCTTGATAAGAGCTCTAAATTCACTATATATGGTGAAAAAGTCAGAAGTACGCTTCATAAGAATAACCTACATATAACAAGTGGAATTATCAATGAATGAAACATAATAGTTAGCTCCCAATTTAGAGGTGATCGGAGATGGACCCCGCACATCAGAATGCACGATATCAAATGGAGCAACAGAACAAGTGACACTTATTAAACGGTAAAGCAAAAAAATTTCCCAGTTTATAACCATAACAATCAGAAATATCATTAGCGGTCAAAGAACCTAACACACCAATGGAAACCAAAAACTATAAAAGAGATGCTGACACATTTCCCAAATGAAAATGCTAAAAATAAAAAACAGACGACGAAGGGTTTAAACGAAAAGACGACAAATCGCTCTAGATGCAGCAACATCAGCAACATGTAGCTACTCCATAACATAGAACTCCCCAAGTCTATGGCCTATCCCAATCACCCTCCATGAACGAATGTCCTGTACACAGTAGAATCTATCAGAAAAGAAGACCCAACAACCATGTTTAAACAACTGACTGATCGATGCAAGATTCAAAGTAAGTGTGGGAATGTAATACACATCTCTTAGAAATATATAAGTGGTGACAATAGAACCAACACCCTCTACTGACATAGGTGTAGCACTAGCAAACATAATAGAGACAAGTATAGGAGAAGATACTGAAGCAAAAGATGAAAAATGTGGTGACATGTGATGAGATGCACCAGAATCTAATATCCACAAGGATGAAGGAATACCTAACGTGTTGGATGAAGACATACCTAAATGAGACATGGAAGTTGACATGGCAGTTAGATTGGCAACAATAAATTGTCTGAACTGCTCAACAATCTGTGGATCCAAGGCTAATGGTGGTGTAAAATTTGTTCCATTCTCAGCTAAAGGTGCAACAACAACGTACTGTGGTGTCCTAAAAGATGGAACCGAGGTACGTGACTATCCAGAAGACTTGTTCTGTTGTGAAGGCTGAGACTGTGTAGGTGATCTCGTTTGTTGTTGTTGTTGGTTTCCCTTGCTTGTCAGCAAAGGACAATTTGCCTTCCAATGACCCTTCTTCTTACAGAAAGAACACTCATCAAATGTAACTTTAGGACAATTCTAGTTTGAAGATTGAGGTCGTTGTGGAGTAGCAAAAACAGCATGAGTGGTTGTCTTGTGACCTTTTTCATCATGGGACTTGATACAAGTTTCTTCAACAATAAACTCGTAAACAACTGAATCAATAGTGGGAAGAGGTGGGCGATACAATATTGATATGTGCAAGCCTTCAAAATCTAAACGTAATACCATCAAGAACTTAACCAAATGTTGTTGTTCCCTTCTATCAATATAAGGCTTAAAAGCCTTCAACACATTAGGTTTTGTAAGAGCCAATTGATCCTACAAATCCAACATAGTCGCGTAAAATTCCTAAACACTGAGATTGTTCCGTTCGAAGGCTCGAATATTAAACTCTAATTGATACTGCTTTGAAAGTTAGACTGAGTGTACAGCCTAGCCAAGTAATCACATACCTCCTTTACTATGGCATACTTTGCCAACTGAGTATCAATAGACTAGATAATAAAATTATTAATCCAAGTAATGTTCATGGAGTTATCAATATCCCATGAATCCTGTAAGGTTGCATAATTATCAGCCTTCTCGTCTGTTGATTTCTTCTTATCACCTGTAACAATCTCCCACATAGTCTTTCCTCATAAGAAATTTTCCATACCATAACTCCAATAGGCATAGTTTTTTCCATCGAGTTGAATACTAATGGACTGAAGAGAATCATCTCTTAGGGCCATATTTCAATATCATTCAAATGAAAATAACAGTAAATACAAGTAGCAACAACAACAACAATCAAGATCTCAAAATCAATAAAACCAACAGACGAAACCAAACCCTCAAAATCGACGAAACGAACAAATTAAATTAGACTAAATACGAAAACAGGCAAGAAAATCATACCCAAAATTGCAAACAGTACGTGAACAGTGTCAATGAACAGTGTCGATGAACAGTAACGAAAGTACATATGATCAACCGAGCTCTGATATCATGAAAACTAACAAGATATAGAACGACTAGGGTTTCATATTATTATCATATGAAAAGTACAAAGATACAATGAAAGGAAAAGACATAATATATAGACTGACTAATTAGGATTTTCTAGCTAATTGGCTAACATAAGACCCAATAAAAAATAAAGTCTATAATCTTATTAGGCTAACATCTTTTAAGGCTCATCGACTGTTACAATGTCGATGGTAGCCAATATAGTTAGGTGAATTAGTATTTTAAATGAAAGGAACATGAACAATTAGAGGTGAAAGATAGGGAATGCAAAGGGAAAGGTAACTACATCGGGAACAAAAATGTGGTTCTTTATTTTTCTATTTCTCTCTATCTCTTTTACCATCCCTAAATGAAAATCTGTTTTGACTTTTAAAATTTTGTGTTCAACTCCTATATTTCTAGGGCTTTGTCAAAGGGAACATTTTCATCTGGTTTTATTGTGTTTTCAACAATAATGAGTTTGGAAAGAAGATAAGGGTTCAAATACTTTATCACACTCATAAAAAATATGGATTAAGTTTCATCATTTGGTAAGTTGAGATTTTCGTATTTTAATGCATAAACATTTTGATGCTATGTTTTTTCAGGTTTTTTGGTGCTTCGGTTGAGATTTTCAATATGGGAATTCGATTTGAGGATGTTCGAAATGTTGGTTTTTATGTCATTAATTACAGGGCATGTTGATTTCATTACACCGAGTTCATAAACATTTAATTTTCAACTAATGTTTTGACCTTTTGTCCAAAGGTTAGCTGTTTTTAGCCTAACCTATGCTCGAACGAGGGAAAATGTTATGTTGTATAATATGTGAAATATAAAAACTATATAATTACTTATTGCACTGAAGAATAAATGAATTCTTTATGTGTGTTGAATATGATTATGGTGTGTTATAATTATACGTATGTGATTAATTGACATGTGCATTTTTTTACTGTTGCATACTTTTTCAAATAGCAACCTGGTGGTTAATAAAGTATATATTCTTGATAAAAAATGATTGTGAAACATGGTGAATAAAGTGTTCTATGCTCCAATGCTTTCTCCTTAATAAGCAACCAGTAGCATACCTTGAAAGTTCCATACATAAGTTGGTCCTTATGATAGGAATAGGTTGTTTTTGTTTTGTATTTATTGCTAAGGTGTTATTTATTTTTTAGTACAGACTTTTTGTTACAACATTCTTCTTAAAAACTATTCAATTATAAAATCATGTTGTAAATAAAATGAAAGTATTAAAGCCATTTTTTATGTGTATTTTAACATTATGTAAATGTCAAACCAAAAGAACAAAATGTTAGAATTTGTAGTTTTCTGTTTTTTTAAAAGGATAATTTTATTTGTGTCAATTAAGAGATAAAAGATATCATTTTTTAATGTTTTAGAACAACTTACATTATGAATTTATGATTTTTAGATATTACTGTGACCACTTCAGGAAAAACATGTAATACATAGTGGGGAAAATTCAAAGTAATAATATTTTTTTATATTTTAATGTTTATTATATTATTTTTAAATAATATTATATTATAAATCTAAGATAACGATGTTTTATCAGCAAGTTCAAGTTGTATAGGCTGGAATCCATTATCAGGTACAAGGATATGTTGAATAGATAGATTAAAAAGTAAAATACATTAATATACAAGGTATTTTCTTTTTAATTTGGGAAAACAAGAGGTTAATTTCGATATCCCTTAGGTTTCACGTTTTTTTCTTACAATTTTCCTTTGTGAGGGTTAGAAAAGAAATTTTGATTGCATATTTAATGATAATGTAATTCCCTTTTAAATAGTTAACTTTTTTTTAATTATGTAATGGAACAAGAAATAATAATGCACTTTTGTTAATATGTTTATGGTAGTATACTTCTTATTTACAACACTCAATTGTGTTTGAAAAATATATAATTAAAACTTTTTAGTTTAATATTATATAGGAAAATGCAACAATAAACATTATTATATACAAAGTTGTCATGTTATAATTTTTAATTTAATGTTATTGAACAACAATTCTAGAAAATTAAATATCACCAATTTTATAACATAATACTGAATTTTGATCATGTGTGTCCATGAAATTTTAGACTAATTGTTTGTTCATCGTTTATGAGGTTTGATAGACACATCTTTTAATCCATATAATATCACCATCCTTTATTTAACAGGAAAATCCGAAAAATGATTTAGATTTCATGTCAACAATACAATTGCCATACTTCATTATAGATAATAGATAATGAAGTTGATGTTGATGCTGACGTTGATGTTGATGCTGATAATACATTTCAAGATGTATGAGAACTGATGAACACGATGAAGGTATTTAAACAAGTTCTAAAAACAAGTTATTAGAATTTAGCATATAAAATTGTTATATGTTGCACATGTGTATCATCACTTTAATTGTTTTCTTCTTGTATCTTTCTAACATATTTTAATTTTAATCTTAGAAGATGCTGACCCATTTCTTTTCCATGTGCTGGAATTGTTTTTTGTTGCACATGTGTGTCATCATTGTTAAGCAAGTTATTATGAGTTCAATTGTTAGTCCATCTAAACAATTGCAATAAAAACTATACTTTTTTAAAATTTTAGCATATAAAATTGTTATTGATGATACAGACGCGCTTGTAAATCCTGATTCAGATTGTTATCTTTGTATATTGATTTGGAATCCATATTTAACCCATTCACCTATAATTATCTTTCTTTTTTTGTCCGATCCCCCTTTTTTTGTTACTACATTCATTCAGTTTATGGAGTGTAGTGTTCATTCATGGCTTTAGGATTAAGAAAGGAGTGTTGGTGACCAAGAAGTTGATGCAAGTACACCACCTGTTTCAAAAATGGTCCTCCAAAGTTTTGGCTTCAAACAGATCGCATATGAGTTCATATTGGTTGTGGTATGTTTTATAATCACACAATTGAAATAGATATCATGTTGTTAATAGCCGTGCATGCCCTTTTTCATGATATGCAGATGGGTTGTTGAGAATTAAATTGAGAAGAATGATTTGTTCATTGATAAGTGTGATTCAAAGCAAACATTTTATACTTTTGGATGCATAGAATTAAAGGTACCACATATATGAAGCTATAAGAGTTAAATTTTTCACAAATGTATCCTGGAATCAATATTAATGAGACAATGCATGAAATCCTTTAGGATGTAGGGTCTACAGTAGGAACATAAGAAGAATATCTTAATTTGTAAAAAGTGTAATAAATCTGCCTTTGCTTGATGTATATTATGCATCCATTCCAAAATCCATGGTCGTCATGTTATATATTATGCAGTTAAGTTTAATAGCAACTTACTTTTATTTGGTTGTCTATTAAAGCATTGTACTTTTATGTCTTCCTATTACACCATTGTACTTGGTGACTTTTTTTCACATAACTTTTGTGAAAGTGCATCCATTCCAAATTTGTAAAAGTGCATGCTCTTTTTCATGATATGCAGATGGGTTGTTGAGAATCAAATTGAGAAGAATGATACAATACCAAAAAATATGCCTTTTGGGGATTGTTTGGAGGAAATCGTTTTGTATGATGTATCCTTCCTCAAGCTTCACATGGACTGTCTCCCTGACACCATTCATCTATTGCGGTTGGTCGATCAGTGCTTGGAACATGTTCCACATCAGTTCAGTTTTCATTTTTTGAGTTTCTAGAGCTAATGTAGAATATGAGGTTATGTTGTGAAGATGGAGTGTTCTCAGATTTATTACTTATACAGTCGTTTGGATAAGTGAGGGCAGATGGTTTGTGTTTAATGTCATTTAGCAATTCCTTTAACTTTTTCCTTTTAAGCGTAAGCTACGTAGTTGTTATAATTGAATGCATTTAGTGTTGAAGGATCTGTAGGAAAAAAAAAACCCAACAAAAGAGTGAACCATGGTTCACTACGGGCTTACTCACTAGTATATATTAATTCCTATAGGCCTTAACAACAATATTCTTTCTTTAGTTTAGACTTTTGCCATAACACTTTCCAACTTTGATATATTTGGCCCCTTTTTTGTTTCAGTTGCCATATCGTCCAATCAACGACCAGTACATGTCTTGCATCTTTAAATACCACATGTATCATTGCCTCATCCTCCAATCAAATACCTACTGCCACCGCATGAGTTTGTCACTCCTTCGTCCCTATCTCTCACCATTGGATACTTTTGGAGATATGGACTTTTAGGTCATTGTTTTTTTCAATTTAATTATAAGAGAACAAAGATAGGTACCTCCTAAATTCCTCTTCAATCTCTCACCGCTATTTCTTCTTAATTCCATTAGGGCTCCACCTCCGCCTGCTTTCGTTTTTTCACCATACCCTTCGTTAATGGAAGGCCTAAGTCTTCCATTTCCCATCGTCGATGTCGGGTCTTACATTTTCATTGGTCTTCAGTTGTGGTTTTATTCCCAGCTCATTCACTTCTTCGTTCATGCCTTCAGTTATGGTTTATTCCCATCTGATTCCAGCAAAAAAGAAACGATGGAACTTAAGCTAGCTTTGTTCGTCTTTTTCTCAGGTTCAATCAAACCACAAGCTTCTAGGGCTTAATATAATTCAGTAGCTGAGGCCTTTTCTGACTTTAAACACATTCGTGTCTTGTTCTCGAGTGTATGATACACCTATGTCACAGAAATCTCGAATACACTAGAAATTCTATTATCGGTAACTTCTTGCACATTAATTACTAACGCAAACATTTTCTCTTTTTCAATTCTTGATTATAGCTTGCTGCTTATCAACGATTCATGTAGACAACATGGTTTTATTTTTATTTTAACGTTTCTGACGCTAAGTGATTTGAGTCTAAAGAATTTGGGGGTATACTACAACTACAAAGAACTGTATTTCATTTGACCACCAAATTTCAATCGTTCTAACCCCTTTTAGATGCGCAACAAGCTTGAACAAAGGTTCAAAAGCAAAAAATTTGTTGAGTTCATAATTTCTTCACGTGGTACTTCTTATTTTGTTGTTTATATAATGATTTGGAGAAATTTATATGGGTTTATTCTAACCAGTTCATCAAACATGCATGACAACAACTCCAAGATCATGGCCAAACCTGAACCGGTCGACCTACATATAACATCAATAATATTTTTTCCTTGGCGTTGTGCATGACATTGTGGAGAGTTTATTTACAAAGTATAGACAAGATGGTATGAGTGAAAATTTGGCTTACAAAAGCATTGTGGAATGCATAACTAGGAACATATGAAAGACAATCTAAACACATGTTTACTCCATGAACTTTCTTAAAATTTTATGGATTGTGTTTTTTTCACTTAATGAGCTTAGTGTGTAAAAAGGAAACAACTCATTGGTCATGTTTTCCAAAAACATTGAATTTTTTCAACTTTTTATTAAACAAGTAGTGAATACAGTATATGAGTCATAAATTAAAGAAGGTAAAAAAGAATTATTAACAACACACGGTAGCTTTCTTATTATATTTCTTCCCTCCTATTACATCAATCAATGTACTTTGAAAGTAATTGAATTTTGGTTTTATTTTTAGAAACACGTAGAGAAGGAAACAAAAAAAGAACCTACTCATACTATTACTACTACTTCTAAACCATCTTCAAGTAGACCCATATCCAATGAGGATGATGGATCAAAGAAGAGAAAACCAAAGAAGAAAAAAAGACCCAAATGCCCCCAACACTCTTGGTGAGTATAAAGTACACAAATACTAAAAAACTTGACTAAATAACACTTTCCCCTACACTATAATTGCCATGCCTCCTAAAATTAAATGATCAAGGATTAAAAATATTAAGAAATAGTGAAATAGGGATGAAAATTGAAAAAAAAAAAAGCAAAAGTATAACACCCGGTTTTGAAAGTGATCGATTGTGTCTTCGGAGGACAAGTGTATAAGCGTAATCTGGCGATTCGGTCTTTTATGGGTCTCGGGTTTTATTCGAAAGGTTTTAAGGCTTGGGATGTAGCTTGGAGCATAGGGCTTCATGCCACCTTTTCGTGGATATAAAGTTCGTCGAAAACGGACTTAGAATGAAGTTATGGTACTTCAAACTTGTTGGCAGAATATGTTGATTCTGATCGCGAAGATGGATTTCGATCGCATGGTTCAGTGATCATACTTTTGAGTTGTTGCTTAAGAGTTATGATATATAGCTTAGTAATAGATAGCAACATGTTTTTCATATGCATTTGCATTGTAAGGATAAGTTTTTTCCACAAGTTTTAAATAAAAGAAAAGTTTTGATTTTATTTATTTTAAATCTCCTTACAATGGCATTTGTGAAAAATTGTTGTTTATATGATTTCATTAATAGCAACATTGGAAAAATGGATTTGATTCTTTCATTTGTGGTAGTGTCATAATTTACCAAATAAGGAAAGATTCACATCGCCCAAGTTTCAGTTGGATAGAAACTTGGAATCATGCAACTTGTATTGTATGATGAATGAGAATGTTCATCTTTGGAAAATTAAGACTAATTCCTTGCTCACATATTCGTGTGAGTCAAGTGAAGGACTATAGGATCAGGTACACTTGGTTATGCACTGATAAGGCCTACCACAAAGATCGATATGTCTATTCGTCATGATTTACTAAAGTTTAGTAAATATGGTTATGCTTAAAAGTTTAAGTATAATCTTGAAACATTGGAAAAGTTTCAATGTATGGCAGGACAAATGAGAAGAATCAAATCGGGCAGAAAGATAAAAGTTTCTCCAGTCTGAAAATATGGGAGAGTAATTGAGTATCTTGTTTTATGATTATCCTAATGATTATGAAACCATATTACAATTAATACTCTAAGGATATCTTAGTGCATTCGTATGACAAGAAGAGGAATTGCGAATTGTTGAAATGGTTAAATCAAAAGATGAATCATACTTCGTTCCAATATTGAGTCTTAGAGTTATACTCCAAGATTGTAATTTGAATGACATAATCTTAAGAAGGTTTATAACACTTTTCAAATGTGGAGTAAAATGTTTTCTTACTCTTATACATTTGAAATTGATAAGTTGTGATGTTTTGGATAAAATAAAGACCAACTATGGCCAATTGTGTGAAGTGTTTGTCTTGATAAGAATCTGCACTAACTCTTGAATATTTTCTTTGTCAAGGAATGGTTCTTGACAAGAGAATCTTATATGTCAAGAGGTCAGTGGGAGTCTTAAAGATCTTGAAATGTTTCAAGAACTAATCAAGAATAAAACCAGTTATTTATCACTAGCACACGACTTGAGGTTTGTAACCTATCGTGTTGACATATTCCATTTTTGTGCCCATTCCAGTTAGATTTGACTATGCATGTGAGTTCTATGAGTTCTCAGTTGTTTGCGAAACTAAATGGAAGCGATGGTAGGCCCTTGCTGCCAAGTGGCAAGAAGTTAAGATTAAACAAGTTCAGTCCATATGGTATAGGCTTGTCACTAACCTTGTCTTGTGATTATGGTTATAAAAAATTAACATGGATAGGAACACATACACCATAAAATCTAAGTGTCATAAGGTTTCTCTTCGATTCATGAAAATGATGGTGAGGAAATGTAACGCCCCTAGATCTGGGCTAGTCAATTTAGAGATAATAGAGGTCGAAAATGAATTTTCAACAAATATTATTTAGAATAAATAATCTTAACCAAGTTCTAGAATACGTCTCAAGGGTTCCGTACATATAAAGAACGCCAAAATCCGAGTTAGAACGAAGAAGTTATGGTATGTCAAAGTTTTACGGCAAAACCGGCACGACACTGGGAGACGTAAATAGTGAATTTACGATGGAGGACTTTTTAGCCTTAGAAATCTAAACAAAAGTTGTATTGTACGTTAAACCGAGAACATACAAAAAAACGCCCAAATCTGACTTCATATGAGGAAGTTATGAATTTTCTAAGATTTGGCTTAGCAATGCACAACCCGAAACCCGAATTTAGATTGAGCAGTTTTTGGCCTATGCAACCTAAATGAGAATTGAATATCTCATTAATAGGAACTCAACGGTAAAAAGACAAACGAAAATAGAGTTCGTATGTAGAAGTTATGAATTTTACGCGGACATTTAACAGTATAATCTACTTGTACTATTAAATTTAAGATCGGTCAAGAATTAGCCGACAGAGTCAAAATGAAAGCTGTAGATCTTATTTTTATGTGAAAGTTACGGATTTTAGAAGTCGGAAGTGTGTTGTGCGAAAATGGGTGACGTGGCACAATCTTGGCCATTGTTTTCTCCCCAAGTATTGCCACCAGATGGTAACATGTATCACCAAGTTCAACCATATTTCACCCTATAAATAAAACCTCTCCAACCCTCATTTTCTTCACACCTTTCCCATTCTTTCTTCTCTTTACTCTCTCTCTCTCTAGAACTTCTCTCTAGCCTCGAAACCCCCCGAAAAGCCTAGGGAACCTCCCTAGCACGAGGCGGAAGCCCCGGAATGCTCGACGACTCCAAGAATAAGAGATTTTCGGCTTGGGAACGCTGCTCCAAGCAAAACCCGGTTTTCTATATAACCCGCTGTTTCGTCGAAGGAAATTATTTTTAAGAAGCAAAGCACTGTCTGAGTTCGGAATCACCACCTTTTCAAGTGAGTGCATGGTCCATTTGGGTTGCATGGCATTAGAATGATTTGGATAGACTTTTATGAGAAAAGGATATTTATGATTTATTAATATATTATAAGTTCTAATATATTAATATGAAATCATATTATTTAATTAGTATTGATCAAGAATTAATTTGGAATTAATTTTGTGATCAAAAGACACTAATTAAATATATGGGGATTGATTGTGTAAATCATTCATTCTTATATATGTGAGCTTATGATCCATATTTCTTCATGTTAGGCTAAACCCATGGATACTCCATGGCGGTTTTAAACCATGGAGCATGAAGAATATGGAAGGACATGAGTTACATGGTGTAACCCTAATAACCATAATATATAAAGATCGCATAGCTCAATAAATCGGCCCTAAGGGTTCATATGAGAGGGCTAGCCAATTTGAGCATAATAACTTTTCTCTCAAGTTATTGCAAGTTGTTGGTGGTGTTGTATGAACCTTTGAAGGTGTCACACTTGGGGCACTCGACTCTTAAGCTCCATGGAATCAAGCTACAACAAAGAGGTATGTTATCCTAACTAGCATCTTGTATTGTTTATGTTTAAATTGCATGCTAGTTCTAGGTTTAAGGCCTTGGAATCCATTTGCATGTATAATTAGTGAAAACATAGATCCAAGGTATTTAGGGTTGTATGTGCACCAAAGGATGTTGTAGTATACTAAAACTCATTAGGTTGATAGGTTGGGAATCCATCAGATTTAAGGGATGAGAGAACTTCATTGAATCCAAGTAGGGGAGAATCGATTAGGTTTTTCCGGAAGGTAGGAAGGGTGTGAACTAGGGCAAGTTTCACATCTTGGTCAGGAAGAGAGATGGCTTTAATGGCCGTTTATATTGAGGTGGTGTAAGTGGGAGTTTAAGAAACTTTCAACTACTGTTTGGTGTCTTTCTTATTATGCATAAAAGGCTTGTAGTTGATCCTAGATTGAGGGCTTCAGAATTCGAAGTATGACCCAAACACCTGAGTGGATGCAGTTGGATGCAAGTTTCGGCTCAGGGTGAGCGAGGTGTGATGATTAGGGTGTGGTTAGGCCATGGGTGGTAACTTTAGTTGGTTTGAAGTGTTGTAAGACTATAATGGGATCGTAACATTCACCAGTATGAAGTAGACAATCGTTGGAGGTGGTCATGAGCATAAAGGGGGAATCAGTTTGTGCCTTGGGCACGCTGTCCAGGATTGCTGAGGAGTATTTCTATGTTTTTGGTTGAGGATTATAGGGGTCTGAGGTGGAGTCAGGCCTATGTAGCTCTAGACGGGTGGGACTCGTGAGTGAGGCTGCTCCTTGGTTTAGTTGATTGGGACCAAAGGGGTTATGAGATGAGTATCGGGTTTTTTTTGGGAAGGATATCGAGTCAGGTATTGCAATTGTTTTGTGCAGGATTTTCATTTCAGTGGAATAAGGATTTGGGGTATCTGTATGCCGAGGGCATCAATCGAAGGGTTCAAGGGTAATGAATGGATTCAGTTTAGATGATAGATCAAGCTCTTGTGATTGTGTCTTGGATTGGTTCTTGTAGTGAAGGGCACCCATATAAGTCAAGGCAGTATTGTTGATTTGGAACTCGTGTGGGGAGTAGCTGGTTATCCGGTGGAGATGTTAGGTCACTTGCTATTGGGATTGGATAATCTCAAAGTAAATGATTTGATCCTATTGCGCAACTCTTGTTTGAGTCTAACCGTTATAGAGATAAGTCTCTTACTCAAAGGGTTATCTGAGCCCTATGTCGAGTATAAGTGTTCCAAAGGGATATTTGGTTCTTGATTTTGTTTCTAGTGGGAACCTCAAGTTATTAGGAGCTGAATAGTCAGTATGGAGATAATTGGAATGGATTGAGAAATGATTCTAGGAATGGCAATGGGGCGGGTTGGGGGGGCATGGATTCCCAAACCCGCCCCGATAACTTTCGGGTATCTTATCGGGGCACCCCATTGGGTTTCGGGTTTCCCCGTCGGGTTTCGGGTATCTTATCGGGTTTACAACAACTGATAACGAAATCTTTATTCTCTTTTAGGGTACCCCAATGTCTTATAAAATATACATGTTCTAGCAACTCTTTTAAATTAAAAACATGATGCATCACTTTAATAAAATAAACTGGATGTTATATAAAAAATTATTTCATTTAAGTTTTGTTTAATACGTCAAAACACATAAAAATGATCATTAACACCAGATTGTTAATAACTAAAAAAATTATCCACGATAAGTATTTTATATTTGAACGTGTACAATTAACAGCAAAAATTTTTGAACATATTATATATATATATATATATATATATATATATATATATAATTGGGGCGGGGTGGGTCGGGGCGAGGATAACCCACTCCCTGCCCCGAACCCGATAAAAAACCCGATAACGACCCGTTACCCGACCCGAAATGATCGGGTTTCGGGTTTCCCCGTCGGGTTCGGGTTTTTTTGCCATCCCTAAATGATTCAGTGTAGGCGCTCTGTGAAGGAGTCAGATTAACTTGAGACTTCAGGTCTGAGTATGAGTAGATATGGTTATTTTTACAAATGGATTATTTTCAGGAAGTGAAAGGATTCGTTCATCTATGGTTTGGGGAGCCCTGCAAGGGTTGGTTTCAGAATTCGGTTGCCTTGAGGAAGGCTGGGGTATGTTGTAACGCCCGTAGAACATGGCTAGTCAATTTAGAGACGATAGGCATCAAAAAAATGAATTTTTGATGAAAGATTATTTAGAATGAATAATCTTAATTAAGTTATAGTATATGTTACAAGGTTTCCGTGCATATAAAGAACGCCGAAATCCGAGTTATAACGAAGAGTTATGACCTGTCGAAGTTTCGCGACAGAACCGGCACGACACAGCACGACGTAAAAACTGAATTCACGTTAGAGCGATATTTAGCCTTAGAAATCTAAATGAAAGTCGTAGGATACATTAAACCATGAGCGTGCATAAAAAGAACGCCCAAATCTGACTTCGTATGAGGAAGTTATGATTTTTCGAAGTTTTGACTTAGCGGTATGCAGCCCGAATGCTCGATTTGAGACCGAGCGGTTTTTAGCTGAAACAATCTAAATGAGAATCGAATGTCTCGTTAATAGGAGTAAAACGATAAAAAGATAGGCGAAAACGGACGTCGGATAAAGAAGTTATGATTTTATAACGGAGTTTTCCTGTCCCGACCTACTAAAAACAAATAATAAAAATAAAGTCAAAATTAGCCGATGGAGTCTAAACGAAAGTTGTAGAGCGTAGTCTCACCTACGCGGGGATATAAAGAACGTCAAAAACGGAGTTCATATAAGGAAGATATGAATTTTTGAAGTTTATTAAATATTTTCAATATTTAATTTAATTATAAATTAACCGATATTATCCATGGGGGGAGTCAGCAACCTTATCGTCATTACGCCCAGCGTAATCTCAAGTTACGCCCAACGTAATTCGACCTTGCAGCCCCTATAAAAGGGTGTTGAGGGCAGTCGAGTAGTTTGCTCATTTCTTCCCTTTTTCTCGCGTTTTTGCATCGTTTTTCGTGCAAGAATTATCCCGAAGCCCCGATATCATTCCCGAGCCCCGAAGCAAGTCCCGAGGTCCCGAAGATCCCGAGAAGTAAGATTCTCGAGCTGAAGCTCTGCCTACGAGGAGTCCGGTTTTTGTGAAGATCTTCCAGATCTACCGAAGAATACTATTTCTACAAGCCGTAGTGTTGTCCGATCATCTTCTGATCAAGGGAGTGTGTAGTTACTTTCTTTTAACGCATGATTATGAAGTATTTTATACGAAATACGTGTTATGTGTATAATATAAAGTTGTTTATATGTGTGAGTGTATAGTCACTTTCATCTTACTTTCATCTTACACATATATATATATGAAGTATTTGTTATGAAATACATGCTATGTGTTTATACATTGTTTGTTTACTTGAGATGGATGCTGAATGAATGTTTTATACGAGTTTTTTAATAAGTTGTATATGTAATTTATATCTACAAATATGTTGGGTAGAACATGGGTAGATGAAATAGTTGATGTGTGTTGAAAGAATGTGATAAGAGAAAGGTGAGGATATAATGGTGATGATAGATAGGTGATGAATTACGAGTCCAGGCGATGTTGTGGCTACGTATTCATGTGACGATAGTCTATCCCTTATTATGAATTACGAGTCCAGGCGATGTTGTGGCTGCGTATTCATGCGATGATAGTCTAACCCTTATTATGATTTACGAGTCCAGGCGATGTTGTGGCTGTGTAATCATGCGATGATACCCTAACCCTTATTAGACATATATTGAGGGAGTGATCCCCGAATTAGTATTGTCTATATGATACATGCGATGATCCTTAGGAAAAGTTCTTAGGAACAAACTTATAAGGATATAAGATGTAAGGATATGAGCGGTAAATATGATATAGGAGATGACCCTTAGGATAATATCTTTAGGGAAGATTTAAAAGAAGATAATGGGGATGGGTATTTGGGTTGATTGTTTGATGATTGAATATAATAATTATATTATTGTGGGTTGAAAACCCTATATGCTCACCAGGCTCCCAAGCCTGACCCACTTAGTTTAATTGTATCACAGGTATCGATACGAAGCTGCTTTACACTGAGAGATTTAAGGAGATGTAAATCATTAGTGTAATTGAATGTAAGTTCGGTTTATGCTTATATGTCTGTATCGGAACATGACATCCCGAGGTTTTATTATTAAATGAAAATACATTCTCTTTGAGAAATGTTTTGATAAGTTATTATCATATCTTGTTTTGGGAACAAATTCCGCAACCGTTTTCTGTAAAAGATTACTCTGATTTTATAAAACAAAGCATAAACAAATCGGTCTTTTCTGGCCGTGAAAATGGGGATGTCACATATGCTAGAAATTATGGCTATGTTGCTCATATTATTTGGCATACCGGGAATGGTAAGATATGATTTTGAGGACAAAATCTAATTTAAGTGGGGGAAAGTTGTAACACCCTGTTTCAGATCGTTTCCATTTCGAGGTGGTGATCAAGGATTGGGTATTATAAGGATTAGGATCATTGAAGAAGGTAGTTTTGGGATTATTTGGAGGTGGATGATGTATATTGGATGATCCGGGTATTCGGTTTGTGTTTTAGAGTTATAGGGTATTTCAGTAATTTGTTAGCTCGGGCCTCTATGGAAATGGGTGTTTGTTTGGGATATGGTAAGGCAGGTACGAGTTGATTAAACCATAGAGTTTCGCGTTACCTTTTCATGTATATATGGATTGTCAGAATCGGGTGTGTATTGACGAAGTTATGGCCATCGAAATGTGTAGGGTTTGAGGGGAAGCTAGAGTACACGGGGCGTACCTGGCGAGTACGCGGGGCATACTGGTGTGAAGGGTTATATATGAGGCGTAGTTTAGGGTGTGCATAGCGTACTATGAAGGTTGTATCTAGGAGTTTTCAAATACGTTTAAAACTTAATCTTTTTTTCGTTTTTCATTGTGAAAATTAGTGAATCGTCATTCACTTACCTTCAAATTATTTACTTTTATATTATGGCATCCCTTTCCAAGTTGTAAATAATGTTGTTGGCTCCTAGCTCTAATTTCTCATTTGGGTGTTTAATTGGGGATTTAATTCTAATCAAACTATATTCCTTTCTATTTTCAGATGTCTAACGCAAACGTAAACAACATTGCTCCTGGTTCATTCTCGCTAATGAGCCTATGTCAAAAGGTGACATTTGATGGATTGAATTTCAACGAATGGATGAGATACATTCGCATGACTGCTTGTTACAAGGACAAAGAATATGTCCTCGATGAGAAGCTTGAAAAGATCAATCTAGAAGTCGCTACTCCCGAAGAATTGGCCATCTTTGAGGCCCACGAGCGTGATGTAATGAAAGTTCATTGCATTATGTTTGCCACTATGAATCTTGAACTCCAAAAGTCCTATGAGGACATGTATCCATATGAAATGCATCAAGATTTGCTGGAGAGGTACCACCAAAGCACAAGGCAAGAGCGCTATGAGATCATCACCAACATGATCACCGCTAAGATGGGGAGTGGAGAGTCCCTAACCTCGCATTTGCAGAAGATGCATAGGTATGTTGATCGTCTTTGCAAGTTAAGTGTTAACTTTGGGGAAGATTTGGCTATCGACATCATTCTCCACTCCTTGACCTTGTGCTACAACCAATTCAGGATGACCTACCATATGAATAAGGAGGAGGTCACCTTGAGCAAACTCCAAGGGCTCCTAAGGACTACTGAGAGCAACCTCAAGGACAAATCTGTTGCATCATCCTCTATTGTGGTTGCTCATGTGTTGTTAATTGGTCAAGGAAAGGGTAGAAGAGGAAGGCTCCAAGTAAGAGCCACCAAAAGGGTAAGCCCCATGATGGTTCCTCTTCTAGTGGAACCAAAGTTGGTTCAGTCAAACCCTCTTCCGAACCCAAAGAAGTAAAGTGCTACTACTGCCACGAGAAGGGCCACTGGAAACGAAGCTGCCCTAAGTATCTGCAAGACATAAAGGATGGGAAGATAAAGCCCACCTTTGCATGTATGTATTCTATTAAATCTAACAACTCATCATTTGCTACTTCATGGGTTCTTGATACAGGATGTGGTTTCCATATTTGTTCTGATTTGCGGGGACTAAAAAGAAGTAGGGAGGTGGAACATGGGAATATAAAATTGATTATGGGAAACACAAGATCGTCGCCTATGACCAGAGTCAGAATTTATTCTTTAGTGTTTAGTAATGGGTTAGGGTTAGATTTAAATAATTATTGCTATTCGCCAGATATGGAAAGAAACATCATTTCATTTCATGGATTGTTTAGACAAGGTATCAGATACTCATTTGATAATAGTAATGGTTCTATTAATGTTTATTTGAATGGTCTTTTATTTCAAAGCATTACCTTGTAATGGGATTTATGAATCTGTGTTGGTTATTGATAATTTAGGAAATGATGTGTTGAATATTGATTTGTCTAATAGTCTAGACACAGCATGCTTGTGGCATTGTCGCCTTGGCCATGTCAACAAGAAACACATAGCCCAACTCCAAAAGGATGGAGTGTTGGAGTCATTCGACCTTAGGGATGATGATGTGTGTGAATCTTGTTTACTTGGGAAGATGACCAAGTCACCCTTTACTGGCACTTGTGATATGGGTGAGGGTCTATTGGATCTCATACACACCGATGTGTGTAGGCCCTTTAGATCCACCACAAGTGATGCTTTCCGCTTCTACGTGACTTTTACAGATGATTATAGCAGATATGGATATATCTACTTAATCAAGCATAAGTCAGAAACCTTTGAAAAGTTCAAAGAGTTTAAGAATGAGGTAGAGAATTAGTTGGGCAGGAAAATCAAGATGCTTCGGTCAGACCAAGGAGGAGAGTACCTAAGTATTTAGTTTCACGACTATCTAAAGGAATGCGGAATTGTTTCGCAATTGACGCCTCCGAGAATGCCATAGTTGAATGGTGTGGCCAAGAGACATAATCGGACCTTGTTGGACATGGTTCGTTTTATGATGATTTAGGCTTCGTTACCAATAGCTTTCTGGGGGTATGCCTTAGAGGCTGTCGCCCATATCCTTAACTTAGTTCCAACCAAGAAGGTTACCAAGACACCTCACGAGATGTGGACATGGAAAGCTCCCTCGTTGGCACATATCAAGGTTTGGGGTTGCGAGGCTTTTGTAAGACGAGAGACTCATGAGAAGCTCGAGCCTCATAGTGAGAAGTGTTATTTCATCGGCTACCCACATAAGTCTTTTGGCTATCTCTTCTATAGACTGAGTGACAATGTTGTCTTCTTTGCTAGAAGAGGATTTTTCAGAGAAAGGGAACTGATAAGTCAAGAGGACAATGGGAGGCAAATTGATCTTGAAGAGATTCAAGAGCAAAGCGATGAAGTAACCTCTAACACTAGCACTCAACCCGAGGAGGAAATTCCGGTTGAACCCATTGACGAGTCCTTACCTCTTAGACGTTCCATTAGGGTTAGTGTTCAACCCCATTTTATTGTTTTCATATTACTACTGAAGGGGATACGTTTATTAGTGATGAAACACTGATAAATTTGGACGAACCTAACAGCTACAAGGAATCCGTGACAGGCCCGGAGTCTGCTAATTGGAAAGAGGTGGTGGACAGCGAGATTCAGTCCATGTACGACAACCAAGTTTGGAATTTGGTTGAGAATGTACTGGGTCGTAAGACAGCCGGGTGCAAGTGGATCTTCAAGAAGAAGATGAACATGGATGGGAAAGTGCACACTTATAAAACACAATTGGTTGCAAAGGGCTTTACTCAAACTCTTGGAGTTGACTATGATGAGACCTTCTCACCAGTTGCGAAGATAAAGTCTATTAGGGTAATGCTCGCAATAGATGCATTTCATGATTGTGAAATATGGCAGATGGACGTTAAAACTGCTTTTCTTAATGGAAAGTTGGCTGAGGGTGTTTACATGAATCAGCCAGAGGGTTTTGTCGATGCGAAGCATCCAAATAGAGTGTGCAAGCTTGAGAAATCCATTTATGGATTGAAACAAGCGTCTCGTAGATGGAATCTTTGTTTTGACGAGAAAGTCAAAGAGTTTGGCTTTTTACGAAGTGAAGTTGAATCTTGTGTATATGTCAAAGACAGTGGGAGTATAGTGAGCTTCCTCGTATTGTATGTTGAGGACATACTACTCATGGAAACGACGTCCCAACCTTGCAGGAGGTCAAGTCCTTGATTGGGAAATGTTTCACTATGAAGGACCTCAGAGAGGCTGCTTATATTTTGGGAATAAAGATAGTGAGAAACAAGGAAAAGAGACAGATAGGACTCAGTCAGGATACATACTTGGATAAGGTACTAAAGCGTTTTATTATGGAAAACTCAAAGAAAGGGGAGTTACCAATCCAAAGCAATACTAAGCTGAGTAAGACTTAGAGCTCGAGTACAGAGGCAGAGATAGTTGATATGAGTCGAGTACATTACACTACTGTAGTCGGTTCTATCATGTATGATATGATTTTTACTCGCCCTGATGTGGCCTTCGCTTTGAGCATGGTCAGCAGATATCAAGGGAACCCTGGTAGAGCTCATTGGATTGCAGTTAAGAATATTCTTAAGTACCTACGAAGGACCAAGGAATGGTTTATAGTCCTCGGTGGGAGTGATGACTTAAGGGTATGAGGGTACAGTGACGCTAGTTTTCAGACGGATCAGGATAATTGCCGATCGCAGTCGGGTTGGGTCTTTACCCTTAATGGAGGAGCAGTAACTTGGAAAAGTTCCAAGCAGGAGACCGTAGCTGATTCAACATGCGAATCGGATTACATTGCGGCGAGTGAAGCGTCAAAGGAGGCTATATGGTTAAAGAACTTCATTGAAGACCTTGGAGTTGTGCCATCCATAAAGGAGCCAATGGAAAATTTATGTGATAATGAAGGAGCGGTTGCCTTAACCAAGGAACCGAGAGATCATGGCAGATCTTGACATATCGACAGAAAATACCACTTTATTAGACATCGGGTAGAAGAAGGACTCCTCGTTGTGAAGAGGGTATTGTCAGAAGAAAACCCAACATATCCCCTTACGAAGGGACTGAGTATGGTCAAACACTTGCAGCACGATAGGAGCATTGGGCTGAAAGACGATATAAGTTTGGATTAGATAGATAAGAAACGTGTAATAGATAATTTCTACTTGACATTTGATGAATAAATAAAGTTGTGTTATTTATGAGTAAAGCTACTATCTTGTGTTGCTTATTTATCTATTGTTTCAATTTTGCTTGTTTTGACTTCGTGAATAATAAGATTATTCGAACAGTCCACAGTCATTCATATTTTGGAAGTAGATGTGAATGAAGACTGTCATAAATTTGTTTGTAGATTGTCTAAAAGGTTTTGGGAATAACAAAGGTTTTCTACAAAGTTCATGAGTGCTTATGAATATTATTTGAGCATTGGAATAAACTCGCGCTTGCTGGTATCACTACTTTTATAACGAGTGATCGCAAGATAATAACATCATATGATCTTTGAACCTAGAGATATGGTTATTGTTTGCTAGTTGATTGTACATTGATAATGTGAAAACACATCAGTAACTTGATGTTATAAAACACATTGTTGTGTATGACTTTACTGGTGAGTGATAAAAGCATATAAGTCGAAGTTTTTATGTTCCTTTTATCCAAAAAGGGTAAGAGCGATATATGGCCACTCGATGATTTGGTTTGACTTATGTGTCGGGCCCGATCAGAATGAAGTTGATGTGTTCAACTAAATTCTATGTCAAACAAATCAAAGATCAAGAAACAAATGCTGGACAATAAGTATTGACATCATGATATCTAGAACAAAGGATTGTACGATCCCTTATCTGAAGGACTAGTTTTGATCAAAGTTGACAGAAGCGTATAAGAGCTACGATTGATGATCGGATCCTAAAGTCATATATGAGATATAGTTACTAGACTTATCCAAGTGGGAGACTGTTGGATTAGTGTCTATGTTCGTAACTATATTTGGTATGTACTTGACCCGGTTGTGCATGGTCCTTTTGGGTTGCCTTCACCAAAGCAACTTGACAAGGTATTTTGAGGAGAGAGAGGATATTATTTTTTTATTAATATATTATAAGAATAATATATTAAAGGAGAAATCATATTTATTTAATTAATATTGGTCATAAATTAATTAGGAATTAATTTGGTGACTAAAAGAGATTAATTAAATAAAGAGGAATAAACTATCAAATGTGTGATAGTTGAGTTTTGGGCTGGGAAGCCTAATGGACTAAGGGGGAACGAAATTATGATGAAAGATCATCATATTTTCGTCCAAGGGCCTTATTCCAGAAGGTTCCTTGGGCTGCTTGGTGGCTAAGTTATCCATTAAGGTTTAGACTGAAACCCTAGCACCCTGCACTATAAATAAGACCCCAAGGCTTCAATTTTCGACCACTTGCTTCTAAGAGAAACCCTAGGGCCGAAAATTAGCATCCTCCCTCCTCTCTTAAAGTTTCCTTCCTGCTTGTGGTGTTTGTGATCCACTAGAGGAGTTACAATTGTGACTCTAAGCTCAAGAGAAGAAGATTCAAACCACTATTTGAAGAGGTAAACATCTAGATCTGATGTAATTAGCTAATTTCGAAATTATGTATGCTAGATTAGGGTTTGCAAGTCTTGGATTCATTGCATGTACAATAGAGAAACCTAGATCCAAGCACTAGGGTTTGTATGAGCACATAGGATTGTTCTTATGCTTAAAACCCATCAAGTAGAACCTCGTACGCTAGGCATACGAGGTGTACGAGGGTTGGAGGAAAACCCTAATTTTAAGTGATTGTACCCTATATAAGCACATTAAGTCCTTAGGGTTGGCCTCTTTACCAACCTCTAAGTCCCTAAAACCCTAGAAATTGTCCTTTAGCGTTCATGATGGTATTTTGAGCTCATGATGTCCATTTTTGGTGTGTATGGACCATTTCCAAGAAGATGAAATTTGGTGCAAGGATGGGGATCAGGTAAAAGATTATGGATTTGGATTTTAGGCTTCATTTCCAACTTGTTTGAGGTAAAAAACTATGAACTTGATCATTGATGTCTAAGATCTAGCATGTATGAGTTTTTGGTTTATTTTGGTCCCAAGAATGAGGTCTAGTAGTTTGGTTACTACTCAAGGAGCTATGAGTTGCCATTATTGGTGTTTCCGAGGTTCTAAATGCTTAAAGTTGTCTCCTTTGGGGTTTGGAATTCCCCATGTTTGAGTTGGTGTCCATTTGGTGAAATTTTAACGCTTTAAGTGGATGTTGGGTTCTTTTGAGGCTTGCAAAGTCATCAATTAAGTGACTTTATGGGTCTAGATGTCCCTTAAGAAGTAGATTTGTGGTTTGGACTCCTGATCTAGAGCATTAAGTGCTTAATTTCATATTTGGGCTTAAGGGAGGAGTATATTGGGCGTACAAGTCTGTACGCGCAATGTACAAGCCAGTTTGCATGTACGCTTAGGGTACATCTGAGTATGCCCTGCGTACTCAGTCAGGAAGGGTTTGGTTTGTTGGGCTTCAGTGTGGGTCGTTTTTTAGGATTAGTTGTCTTGGGTCATGTTGGGCCATCAGATTTTAGGTATAATTATGTTGGAAAGGCCTTCAACGGGTTTGGGCCTAATTTGGAAAATTAGACCATGACTTGGGCCTTGAGTGGTTGGTATTTGGGCCTCTTGAATTATTAGGTTTGGGCCTTAGTCTCGGTCCAAACTAGATTAGGGGTAAATTGGTCAGTTACCCTAATAATGGATTTATGGGGATGGTTTGAGGTGCGAATGTTGATTGGGTGTTGTTTGATATGGACAGTTCGGGGAATTTGTCAACCAGATCCAAGGATCGTCAGTGTATTTCGGCAGCGCGAGGTGAGTCTCTTCACTGGGTTTCACGGGTCAAAGGCACCAACGCCGGCCCATGGTTTTATGTTAGGATGCTAGATGTCTGTTCGACTCCTTCACGTGTTATATGATGATAAGCTTACTGAGCAAGGCCCGATGCCACGCAAAGCCTGATGAGGATATCGTATGTTAGTTATCATTATGTGTCATATGATGATTTGGGTGAGACCAGATGCTGAGCGAGGCTTGATGACTGTATGGAATGCTATAGTCTTTATGATTATTGTATGTGCTAGTATATTATATGTTTATATGATTATATGGTTATATGATTATGTGTGTGTATCGAGTGGGGCTCAATATCAGGCGGGGCCTGGTGAATGACAAATTTGTAATCCGAGCGGGGCTCGATGCCGGGCAGGGATCGAGGCCGAGTGGGACTCAAGACCAGGCGAGGCCCGATGGAGGGCGGGGGCCCAGTACGTGGTTATATATGTGTGGTATGTGGTATCTTGGGGAACTCACTAAGCTTTGTGCTTACAATTTTCAATTTATGTTTTAGGTACTTCGATTTTCAAAATGGAAGGCATCGGATGATTGCAGAACACTCACCACATGTTTCCGTATTTTGTGAATTACTTTGATTTAGAGTATCCACAATGGTGAGTTCAATGGGAGGGTTGAATGAGGTGACAAGTCTAGTTGTCGTTCAATGGGAGGGTTGAATGAGGTGACAAGCTCAACCATAGTGATATGCCACATTGACATTCAATAGATTTGGATTTCAATGGGGAAAAGGAAAGTTTTCTAATCTTAAATACATACTATAAACTAGCTTTTGTAACTTTCTATTGAACTTTGTAGAGTTGAATGCATTGTAGGAAAAAATTGATTGAGTTGTATGGAATGTAGAAAAATGATGTGACAATCTATTTAACTTTATGGAGTTTAATGCATTGTGGATGCCATATTTTGCTAATTATTGATTACCTTGGTTTTATAGAGTTGTTATGTATTAACGATTTATTAATCTAAAAACAGAAATTTTGTTTCATTATTTTGGGACGTTTCACCTCCTATGCAATTCGGTTCTTGATTCTTAACATTCCCATTTTTTATTTTCGGTTTTTCGATTATGATTTTGTTTGGCCCGGTATCAAGATCTTATCCCTAATGGTATTCATATTTGCATGATTACATTATTGACTGTGAACGTTAAAGCCATTTACTTTTAAACTAAAAACATTTTGCATTTAAGGCAAAAGGTCAACGATTCAAACTTGGAAAAGAAACTTTTTACATTAACGACCCGATTTGGCTTACCGTTAGAGCACCTGCAAAACTTAGTGGTTAGAGCACCTACGAAACTTTATCACCTAGCTTTTTGGTGTCTCATCCATACCAACATAACAAATGAAAAACTTAAGCATATCTTTATTATAGAAAATCTTTTTCATAAAGCCTTTATTGTCCCACATAAATAAAAATAAAAATATGTAAATAATATCATTAGAATTTTATTAAAAAAAAAAAAAAAAAAAAAGCTCTTTGCGAGTTTAAGTTAAAGAAATTAAAAGGCTTTAGGTGTTTACTAATTACACGATAACTTTTTGGATTTTAATAAAACTTATTTGATTGAAAAACTCCTGATAAGCTCGATTTTTAGATTAATTATTAGAGGTGCATAAAAATGATCTTACACAAATCTCGGATCGGTCTTAGAATGGCCAGTTCTCTTTTTAGACCGATATCAGGTAGTCTGAACCGGTCTTTATTTGGACTAGTCTTTTCAATAGGTCTTGTTCGAAACAAGTTCGATCTTGCGATATTTACAATTGTTTTTTCAGTTTAGATGTTGGTTTTTACATTTACAACTGTTTGATCCGATAAATATTTATGTATATATACTATAATTCAAACAAATTTTTTAATGAAAATAATAATACATGTAATGAAGATGTTTTGAACTATAAGGAAAATAGTAAACAAAAATCTTTTAAGGAAAATAGTAAACAAACAACATATAAAGAAAATAGTAATACACCTGTCTATGAAGACTCCACACTTTTTAAGACAAGTATTGGACCTGCCTCAGGCCTGTTTAGAGAACAATGCGATAGTTTTTGGGACCAGTTTTCAGAATGGTCCGGTTTTTTAAACCGGTCTCGGCCGGTATTTTTTTCCAATACTTTTTAGGTCCAGTTTTGTTCTAAACCGATTTGTCTCGGTCTTTTTTGGGAGACCGGTCTGATTGTGCATATCAACGTATGGTGACGAGTGACGATGGGCTAGGAGTTCGGAATTAAGAAACAATTGCAATGAAAATGGGTCAAAAAGGATAAAGGCCCATTTACATAAAGAAGAAATTGCGACCTGCAAGCCCAACTCGTATTTATTTCTCATTTAAAAAGTGGCAGTAACAACTTAAAAGATAATATATGATAATAACATGTACAGACAAATTGGAAATTAGACAATTAGTATTAATTAACTGAAATAATTGAAAATAAAAAAGTTAAATAAAATATCGTTTTCATCGCTCTAACAAACATACTTTTTCATCTTTATTTTATAGCCTTATCATCTAGTGCATTAACTATAATTTATATGAAATATATTTAAAAAATATCTATAAGTTAGAACAAATCATTCAATAAAAAGGACCACATATATATGTCTTTCAAAGTGATATCAATATTAAATATTATTAATATTTATTTTATTTACAGAAACAAACAAAAAGAATAATTAAATCAACATTCCCGACCATCATTTCCGAGATGATGTAGGGGTGAACAACAACTTGCTACAACTTACAATAATCTCATAATTCTTTTAGACTGTGTATGTACTTCATGCTATCATTAGGGCGATGTATCATCTATTATTGATTTTGAAATCCCAGTGAAAAAAGTTTAAAATAGGCTTCCCTATATATATATATATATATATATATATATATATATATATATATATATATATATTAGTAGAAGAGAAAATTCTTTAAAAAAAAAAAAAAAAAAAAAAAAAAAGAAGAAGAGGAACAAGAATACAAGTTATTCATGGATGGAGTAAATCAAAGGGAAGCATCCAAGTTATTTCAGCTATACTATATTTATTGACTACACAAAACATATTTTGCATATATAAGAAAATTAATAGATAACTCAGCTGAGTTTTAGGCCTTAAAATTTTCAGAGCAGTGTACAATCGTACAACACTCTACGCACCCTCATCATCAAGAAGCTTATCATACCCTAGTGAGTACTAGAGGTTGCAAATGTTTTCATTTTAAAATGAATACTTTAAGAAAGTAACGTAAGAAAAATATAATAAATTATTTCATGAATTAAGGATATGTTTGGTATTATAAAATGGAATCGCAAATGAATAAAATAAGTGCGATGGAATGAACTAGATAATGAATTAGATGTATATATTTTATTGCCATATATGTTTTGCTGGAATGGATGAAATGAATCATTTAAAAATGTTTTTTTATTAAATATAAAAAAACTAAATTAAATTACTCAGATAAATAAAAAATATTATTTTATATAAATAAGTTATATATATATATATATATATATATATATATATATATATATATATATATATATATATATATATATATATAAAAAGGTTCAAATGAAAACCAAAAAAGATTAAGAACCTAAGAACCAACTAATTAAATTTAACCCACATTTTACATAATACTCATTATATTCAAAATTAGATCTAGATTTGGATTTGGTCTCTCTCTCTCTCTCTCTCTCTCTCTCTCTCTCTCTCTCTCTCTCTCTCTCTCTCTCTCTCTCTCTCTCTCTTCAAGCTTCAATAACTCAACTAATGTCTCCTTTTGATTTCCACCACCGGTTACTCCTCAACCGCCGCCATAACCACCCGGACGACAATGCGACCTTTGACGATCACGACTGTCGATGATTCGGTGACTGTTGTTGCTGATAACGTCAAACCACCATCAGACCTATAACATCGATGTCAGCTACTACCATTACAGTCGGACGGAATCCTTCAGTGTTTGCGACGACTATCTAACCTCCAACGACCTGCATTGTTGTTGCTTCAGTTAACCGTCTTCATAACCATCGACGTCAACCTTGTACCATCAGATTTGTGGGTTATGCTTAATTTCCAACCACCTTCCGACCCCTGACCTCTCCAAATCACGAGAAAACATTGTGACGCCTCTCTCAACCTTTTAGATCTGAAGCCAAAGACATCATAAAAGTCATCAACTGCCATTGATCTTTCAGATCTAAAGCAAAAACACACCGCTTTCTCGGATTTGGTTAGATCTGGTCAGATCTGATGTGTTTGGTGTAATTTCAAGCGTAGATCTTGTTAGATCTGAAGTCAAAGATACAAGGATTTCTCAGATCTGGTTAGATCTGTTCAAATCTTAATAACCGAAGACTCTAAGAAACATGACAATCTCAGATCTATAAATCACATCAGATCGAAAACAATATGCACACAAGGTGTTTGATGAAATGCTTCAACGAGATCTGTGAGTTTTTAATTTATGAACAAGTGTTCAAAATTTTGTATTAAGCTGGGAATTGTTGTCTGAAGTATGTATTATACTATGAATTCTGATTTTTTGATGCATTAAGTTGTGAATTTTAGTGTTTGAAAATTTGAATTAAGTTTTGAATTAATATCTGAAATGTTTTATTAAACTGTGAATTATGAAACTTTTGTTATCTAGATTTGAATTTAATACACATAAATGAGTTGTGAATGTAGTGTATTAAAGTATGAATTTTGTATATTAAGCTGTGAATTTTATTCATACTTTAATATAATAAATTCATATTTTAATACATATAAATGTCTCTAAATAAAAATGTCTAAATATAAGTTTTAAGTTGAGAATATAGATCTAAATATATAACTTTGTGTATTTAATTGTGAATTTATTGTACTTAACTTTGACTACGCTTTATTAAACTGTGAATATTTTATCTGAAGTTATAAATATTAGTTTTAAGTTAATAATATATATAACTTCATATGTATTAAATTATGAATTTGTTATATCAAGTTGTGAATTTTATGTATTAAACTGTGATTTTTTTTATTAAACTGTGAATTGACTATATTAAATTGTGAATGTTTATCTGAAGTGTATTAAATTATGAATTTGTTATATTAAATAGTGAATTTTATATATTAAACTGTAATTTACTGTATTAAGTTGTGAATTTTTTATATAAATTTGTGTTAAAATAATAATGATTTGTGAATGAATTTTTCTATTAACTTGATTGTGAATGTATTTTTTTTTTGTTGTATTTATGTATTAGTTTTTAGATAATTATTTTGCATTAAATTTAAATTGAGGGGATTAATATGTTTATTAAACTGTAAATATATTATTTAAGTTGTAAATACATGACTTTATATATAGATATGATTTTCAATGAATGATGACTGAGACGGTGGCACAAGATGGTTGATGTCAGCATATGTTGGTGGTGATAGACTTTTAGTTTAACTTATCTAAATATGTCAATTAGTGTAATATAGATTGTATTAAGTTGTGAATTTTGTATATTAAACTGTAAATGAACTGTATCAAATTTTATTTTAATAAATTGTGTGTTAAAATAAGAATGTATGTGTAAATGAAAATATTATACTATAAAAATTACGAATTTCCCTTTTCACATACCAAAATGACAAATATAATGATTTTTAACATATTTAATAAGTATTCACAATACATGTTACTTATGATAAAGGGGTTCTTAGGGTTCTTAATCTTTTATGGTTCTCATTTGAACCACTCCCTATATATATATATATATATATATATATATATATATATATATATATATATATATATATATATATATATATATATATATATATTGCCTCTAAATATATTTCATTCCCTTTTAAATCTATGTTATATTTATTTCAGATAGATAAAAATACTATATATATATATATATATATATATATATATATATATATATATATATATATATATATAATTTGCCTCTAAATATATTTCATTCCCTTTTAAATCTATGTTATATTTATTTCAGATAGATAAAAATACTATATATCATCTAAAAAATTGTTTACAAACCAAAAGAAAAAATCATTAAATCTTAACGAATAGTTATGAAAGTACTTTTAATATTTTTTTGAAAATGTGTAAAAACAATTTACTTAAAGTTTTCTTTAAAAAAAAGTTATTAAAGATTATATGAATAATAATAGTTTTTAATTATAATAGTATATCTTTCAAATTTCAATTTCGTAAATGAATGACAAAGAACGCTACTCCCTCTTGGAATAATAATCGACACATGAAAATGAATCACCTCCTTTGAAGAATGTTTTATTTTATTTTTTATGACAAACAAACATAATTTTTTTTAAACCGTAATGCTCTATTCCATTTCATGTTATCACTGTATATCAAATATTAACTAAAAGAATTAATAAATAAATAACTGACGTACACCCTCAATCAGTCAATCTCACATGAAAAACTTATGTTTTTGTTTTGTCTAAAGCTTTAGCCTTTGTTACTTTGGGAGTTGTGCGAAAATACGTGTGAGGGTAACGAAATATTATTATTATATAAAAAATATTATTAAATTTTATTCGAAATATTATTATTATTATATAAAAAATATTATTAAATTTTTTTTTGTACACATATCGTCAACTTTATAACGTTTGTACATATATGATCATTAAATTTCACCTTTATTCAATAAATACTATTACGTTATCGGTAATAGCATGTCACTAGCCATGCGACATACTACGTGATTGTTAACGTGAATTTTACTATTTATTTTGTATACATTATACCAAAAAAAAAATTTATACACATTATACCATCAAATTTTTTTTATATACATTTTACCATTAATTTTTTTTACATATTTTACTACTAATCTTATATAATTTATTTAAAAATATATCATTTCAAAAAATATATATTATTATATAAAAATAAGTTTTCCTATCATCTATTGTTACTCTCTAATTTTATAAGATTTAGAGGAGATGGTTCACTTTTGACAATTATATAAAAATAAGTTTTCCTATCACCTATTGTTACTCCCTAAGTTTTCCTATCACCTATTGTTACTCTTTAATTCTGATACTCTTTACCATTACAAGTCATTTCTCTTGGGAGTTCAAAAGCATCCAAGGTTGCTAATATTTAGTTAGGTATGGCATTATCATAATAAAATAGTGTCATCTCACTTACTTGCCATATCATTTATGATAAAATTGTTATGAGTAATGATCATCATGTTATAACAATAAATATATTTCATTTTTCATGTTATCATTTTTTTTTGAGTTTTTTTTAATAATTATAAAAGGTAATAATTTTAAATATAATCTTTAAATAAAACATAATATTTAAAATAAACATATTATTTAAGTTTAAAAAAGACATTACAAGACAAAAAAAAACATTTTGTTTTTCTAATACATTATTCTTCATTGTCCTTACAATCGTAGATATAATTCGTCAAGTCTTCTCGATGTTACTTGTGTTTTTGTACGTCTTGAATATCAACGTCTCTATGTAAATATTCCAATATACTTGGTTGAAATTGCACGTGTTTAAGTTTCATAGGCATCACTCCGTAATATTTTGACATTTATCTTCAATCCACATGTTATACATTATGATACATGCATACATAATATCTTGTAGATTGTCTACTTCATATGGTTGTTACGCATGTTCAACTATGTGACATTTCAACTTTATAACTTCAAAAGCAAGTTCTACATCTTTACGTGCTTCTTCTTGTCTTCTCTTGAAAATTTTATCTCTTGGTTCCATTTGGTGTCAGAATGCCTTCATGAATGTAGAATACGCAAGATATATTCTACATGTAAGGTAATACCTAAACTTACATACATTTCCATTCATTATAAAAGGAGCATTTGGTGCATTTCTTGACAAAAGATCGTTCAATATTGGTGAATGATCAAGAACTTTGATGTCGTTTTTGGAACCTGCAACAGGGCCGGTCCTGAAAAATGAAATATTTTTAAAGGCCCAGGACGAACAAGAATAAAAAGGGCCCTTATCTTTATTATAATTTTGTATTTTTAAATAAAAATATATAATGAAAAAAATTAGGCCCTGTGCAGCTGCCCACTTTGCCCACCCTCTAAACCCCCCATGCTGCAAGACTGAAATAATCATGCCAAATCCATAAATCTTGGCAAGCAGCAACCTCTAATACCAAAGAAGGCGCTCCATGATGACCTGTAAAGAAGCAGAAGAATAAAGGGATCGAAAGATCTGTTTTATATTGATGAAATACATTGAAGGTACAATTGGTATATATAATACAATTAGCAGCTAAATAAGGAGATAAAATAGGATCTCTACAACAGAAACTTGACTATGTAAACTACACGTGAGAATTACAATTTAATTATATCTTTATATTTTAACATGCCCCCGCAAGATGGACGATCCGGAGAGGAGACCAATCTTGGATAGAAGATAGTGAAATTGTGGCTTGAGTAGGGGTTTGGTTAAAGCATCAGCTAGCTGGTCATCTCCTGCTATGTGTTGAACTCGTAGATTGCCTTGTTGAACCTTTTCGCGTACAAAATGAAAATCTAAGGCAAGATGCTTCCTTCTAGAGTGAAAAACCGGATTTGCAGAGTAGGAAGTAGCACTTAAATTGTCACAATATATTGTAGGAGTGGTAACAGATGAATATCCAATTTCGCTCAGTAGTGATGTTAACCACTGTACTTTTGTAGTTATTGCTGCATTTGCTCAAAATTCAGCTTCTGTAGAGCTTCTAGCAAGGGTACTTTGGCGTTTAGAACTCCGGGAAATAGGATTGCAGCCAAGATAAACTATGTAACCGGTGGTACTTTTGAAATTGTCTTTGTCTCCAGCCCAGTCAGCATCGGTGAATGCATGAAGAGTAAGTGGTGAATCACGACGGATGATGATACCATGATGTATTGTGCCATGTAAATAACGTAATAAACGCTTGAGAGCCTGCCAATGTAATGAAGTCGGAGCGTGCATGAACTAGGATAAACGGTTTACCGTGAAAGCCACATTCGGTGTAGTAAGAGACAAGTACTATAATGCTCCAACAAGAGTGCGGTATTGAGTAGGTGTAGGATGCATAGTACCACCTGTAAGAGTAAGAGGGGGCAGAGGTAGTAATTGGAGTAGATATGGGTTTACAATCACCCATTTTAGCTCGGGTTAGGATATCAAGAATATATTTACGCTGGGAAAGAAGAACACCGCGAGTATGAGGGATGACTTCGATTCCTAGGAAGTAAGAAAGTTGACCAAGATCTTTTAAGGAGAACTTTATAGAAAGATGGGAGATAAAGGTGGATATGTGTGCGGGAGAGGAACCAGTGACGATGATATCGTCAACGTAAACAAGAACAAGAATGCTGGAGGAGGATGTTTTTAGAAGAAAGAGTGAAGAATTAGAAATGGTGGGTTCAAACTTGAGAGATATGAGGTACGATTTTAATTCATCATACCATGCACGAGAGGCTTGATGGAGGCCATAAATGGCTTTATTGAGTTTACATACGTGTGTAGGGAATTCAGGATTTGCAAAGCCTGGGGGCTGAGACATAAAGACGTTTTCATGGAGGTGGCCTTGTAAAAAGGCGTTGTTTACGTCAAGTTGACGAAGAGACCAGTTTTAGGAAATGGCAAGAGAGAGAACAAGACGAAGAGTTGCGGGTTTGAGAACTGGACTGAATGTTTCACGATAGTCAATTCCGGGTCATTGGTGAAAACCTTTAGCAACTAAACGGGCTTTAAGACGAGTGATAGATCCATCGGGTTTGTACTTAGTTCGATAAACCCATTTACATTCGATTAAATTTTGAGCTTCAGAGGAGGGTACTAGGGTCCAGGTGGAGTTTCTTTCTAATGCATCAAATTCTTGTTGCATTGCATGTCGCCAGGATGGGTGTTTTAGTGCTTGAGAGATGGTTGTAGGTTCAGTGGGGTAGGAGGGAGCTGATGTGTATAAATGGAATTGAGAGTTATAGTATTTTGTGTTTGGCTTAGGGTGGGATCGGGTAGCCATTTTAGCGAGAGGTGGAGTGGGAACATCAGTAGTATTAGATGAGGAAGAAGAGTGGACAGGAGAGGGGGGGGGGGGGAGTTTGTAGAGGATAAGGGAGAATTTATGGGAGTGGTGGGTACGGAATTTGTAGGAGTATGAAGTGCGGAATTTGGTGGAGTTGTATTTGGGATAGGATCAGATGGTGAGGTAGTGTTTTTGGTGAGGGAGATTGAGAGAGGGAGCCAATGGTCAGTGTTTATGTCGGTTGTAGGAAAGGAAGTGGTGTTTAGTTTTGAGAATGGAAATTCAGTTTCAACAAATTGGACATGTCTGGAGGTGTATAGTGTAGATGTGGAGGGATCATACGCATAATATGCACTTTGGGTGGAAGAATACCAGACAAAAACACAAGGGGTGGATCTAGGGTCGAGTTTATGGTTAGTGTAGGGCCGTAGCCAAGGGTAGCAAAGGCACCCAAAGCTTCGTAATTTAGAGTAGTTGGGATGTTTTTGGAAGAGATAGTAATATGGGGAAAGATTATGTAGGGTAGAAGTTGGTAATCGATTAATGAGGTAGATGGCTGTAGTGAATGCAAATGGACAGAAAGTAGCAGGAATATTTGTATGAGAGAGTAATGCGAGACCCGTTACGACTATATGTTGGTGTCTTCGTTCAGCATAACCGTTATGTTGAGGAGTATGGGGTGGTGAAGTGAGGTGAGTGATACCACAGGCATATAAGGGAGGGCGTAATTTTAAATACTCGCCACCATTGTCAGAGAAGAGTTGGTAGATTTTGGTTTTAAAATAGTTTTCAACCAGTGATTTGAATCGAGTGAAAATGGCAAGAGAATCTGATTTTCTTTTCATAGGATATAGCCAGGTATATTTTGTGTAGTGATTAACGAAAATAATGTAATATTTGAAGTGATCAATGTATTCAATAGGTGAGCACCATACATCAGAAAATATGAGATGTAATGGAGCATGAGAAGTTAAAGATGTTTCATGAAAAGGAAGATAATAGCTTTTATTAATTTGACAAGAATTACAATTGTCAATATGACTAGAATTAAACGAAAGAAAAGAAGCTAGTTGCTTGAGCACTTTATTTTGGGGATGGCCAAGCCGGTGGTGCCAGGTAGATGTAGGAGCTCGATAGGCTAGGAAGATTTGAGGATGAAGAGAGGGGCGTAGTTCATACATCCCCTTGGTTGCGGTGCCCTTGAACAGAGGAGCCTTGGTTGCTAGGTCCTTTATGAAAAACACAAATGAATATAATTCTATTAGAAACGAATTATCAAGGCATAGTTTGGAGATGGAAATAATATTGCGAGACAATAAGGGAACATAGAGAATGTTTTTGAGAGTGAGTTTTGTGTGTGGTGTGTGAATGATTGTTGAGACAATATGAGAGATTTGTAAACACGAACCGTCTCCACTTACTAGTACTTCTGTGCCATCGTATGGTGCATGAATTGAAAGGTTATTGAGGTCATTTGTAGCATGAAAACTGGCTCCACTGTCGAATAACCAGCTTGCTGTGGAAGATGGCTGTTGAGGTTGAGGATTCATGAGATGCTAGGTATAGACACAGAAATAGTAGGGAAAAACTTTTTAAATGTGGAGCAGTTACTGAGTGAGTGTCCCCTCTGATGGCACCATTAACATTTGCCAAGGAACGGTCGAGATTCAGTCGATTGATGAGCCTGTTGTGGTGTAGGTAGAAGGCCAGTGTTGAAATTGTTCTGACGAGGAGGCCATGGTTTCTTAGCTTGTTGATTATTAGCATAAAAAGCAGTAACAGGCTGGTGAATTTCGGCAGCAGGTGCTTGTTGTGCGAGAGTTAGCTCGTGATTAATGAGTTTCTCGTGCAACTCATTGAAGGTAATGGTAGAGTCTCTCGCAAGGATGGCATCCGGGATTGGTTTGTAGGTGTTGTGATCGAGTCCATTGAGAACAATGTCAATGATGTCTTCTTGATCGAGTTTCTTGCCAAGAATTGCAAGCTCATCAATCACAGTTTTGATTGTCTGCATGTACTCTGTGATTGTCTGATCTGAGGTTTTGGTAATCTTCTTGAGACGAAATTGAAGTTGTTTTATGTGGCCACGTGAGGGAGAAGCGTATGTGGCGGCTAGGGTTTTCCAGGCTTCATAGGAGGACGCTGCATTTGTGATGAGAGGTACGATTGGTGGAGATAGGGTTCCCACCAAGGCACCGAAAAGCAGTCGATCCTGCCTAAACCACTTTGAATGATCAGCATGTGGTGTAGATGTTCCGTCGGTGGCAACTATGGGTTCTGGAGCGAGATGGGTTCCGTCTATGAAATGATAGAGGTCAAGTCCCTGCAACAAGGCTTCAATCTGTGTCTTCCATCCTAAGTAATTCGTGGATGTGAGCTTGAGAGTTGAAGGAAAATTGACGACAGTGATGTTGTCTTTGGCAAAGACGTTTGAGATGAGTGAGGAATCGCTACTGCCAGCCATGTTTGATTGTTTAGGTGAAGGAGGAGGAGAATTTAGTGGTGAGGTTATCGGAGTGATTGGTTGAGAGCCTTGCTCTGATACCATGTAAAGAAGCAGAAGAATAAAGGGATCGAAAGATCTGTTTTATAGTGATGAAATACATTGAAGGCACAATTGGTATATATAATACAATTAGCAGCTAACTAAGGAGATAAAATAGGATCTCTACAACAGAAACTTGACTATGTAAACTACACGTGAGAATTACAATTTAATTATATCTTTATATTTTAACATGACCACTTGCATGTTGACTTTTCCATGCCGTGGGAGAATTTCTTCATTTCCAGTGTGTGCAATCAGTGCTTCCAATCATACCGAGAAAACTATGTCTTTCTTTATATGTTGGATATAGTTGTTGCATATCATTTAACAAAGGTTTCCGCAAATAAACATCACCGGGTGTTCAACAACATCTCTTGCCATTCAATACAAACTTTCTCTAGTAGGTCTTTCAAACACTCTCATTTGGAAAAAGCTATACCTAAACATATATTTAATTCGTGAAAATATGTCTTTATTTTATCTAAAAGCTATATTTAAAATGTCTAAAAGTGAAAGAAACGATACCTGCTTTCCAAGGCATTCAATGTCCGTACAAACACATTTTTACGAAAATGAAACCTTCTTTTGAAATTGCTTGGCTGGTAGATACAATTATATGCAAAGTAATCACGATATAAACGTACATGACCTTCTTCGCAAATTCTGTTTAACATCCCACTTCTTGTTAGTAGATGGGTTAAATCTAGTTGTCATTGCTCATTGGTAATAGTTGTACATCATACTGTTGAACATATTATCTTCTTCATCATATGATGGGTCGAAGAGATCCATAATTATTTTTGAAGAAATATTGAAATTGTATAAAATATAGAGAAAGAAAAAATGGTGTGAATAAAATTGGGGTAGATGGTATGTATTAGGGATAATATTTAAAACTAGAAAATCGGATCGGAACTGGAATCGAAACGGATCTAGAACCGTTAGAACCGGAATATATAGAACCGGTTCCGGTTCCGGGTTTAAAAATTAGCTTTATCTAGATTCTGGGTAATCCGAGTTTGGTTCCATCGGGTCCGGGTAAACCAGGTCAAAGAACGTGAACCGATTTTAGGAACCAGAACCACTTTTAGGGGTCGAAACCGGTTTCTGTGAAACGTTTAGAACATGCATATCTCATTCGTTTTAAATCGGATTGACATACGGTTTTTTTCCAACATGTACCTTAGAGTTTGTACATGATTTTAGACTATAAGTTTGTCATTTTTAGTTTTATATTCATTGATTTATTGTCTCTCAAAGTCGATATATCAAAGCTGGAAGTTTTTAGTTTTTCAGCTTTTTTGTATTCTGTGAAAGTTTTAAAGCATGCATATCTATTTCGTTCGAAGTCAGATTAACATTCAATTTTTTCCAACTTGTAATTTAGAGTTTGTATATGATTTTAGACTATAAATTTTTTCATTTTTGGTTTAATATTCAATTACTCACAGTACTTTGTAATCGGGATATCAAATATGAAAATTTTCAACTTGTTATCTATTTGTTTTTGTACTTTGTATTTTTGTGAAAAATTTAACACATGCACATCTCATTCATTTAAAGTCAGATTGACGTGTGGTTTTCTCTGGAGTGTAGTTTAAAGTTTGTACATGATATTAGACTATAATTTTGTCAATTTTAGTTTCATATCCAATGACTTATAGTCCCCCGAAGTCTGGATATCGATATGAAAATTTTCAAAGTTCAACCCACTAAGTAGTAAGTAATTGCCAAAAAAATTGAGTTTTTTTTTTTCGGGTTTTCCGGTTCTAAACCCATTTTGATGTTTCTGGATTTTCCGGTTCTAGACCCACTTTATCCGGTACCGTACCGGAACCAGTTCCTATATACTGGGTCGGTTTTCGGTTCTATAAAATTCCGTTAACCGGTTCTGGATTTTCCGGGTCTGGGTCCATCTGGTCCGGGTTTGGACCCACTTTCATCCCTGGTATGTATATATATATATATATATATATATATATATATATATATATATATATATAACAATGAATTATAAATTATTAAAAATAAATAATATTAGGTGACATATTCCAATTGGTTGTTTTCGTTTTTATAAATTATTTATGTTTTGATATGAACCTACTTTTATATATATATATATATATATATATATATATATATATATATATATATATATATATATATATATATATCGACTTAGTTTATTATATTTTAACTAATTATTGTATGGATGTAGGAATGATTATGGGCCAATCATTTTACTTATTTTAAGAAAGTGATTAATACATATTATTGAATTAAATATAATTGAAAAATATCATCTAATTTAATTACAAGGGTATTTTAGTCAATTAGTATAAATTTAATAAAGGAAAATTGTATATTTTAAGGGATCATAGATTCTATCAATTTTAAAAATCCGATTTTACAAATTATAATTCTTTTAATTCGGACATTCTGACAGAATATGTTCATGAGTATATTCAAAAATAAAAATATTCTTGAACCATAAAATAATAAAAAATTTCTTGAGCATATTTCTTGATCATGACTTAAAAAATTCTTGCAGATTAACAAATTCTCGAACCATCAATTGAAAAATAAAAACAAAAATTACATTAATTCATTTATTGTTAAATAATAAAACTAAAAAAAACTTTCAAATCGGGAAAAAATATCAAAATCTAACAAAGACACTAATTCATTCTAAAAGAATAATGTTGCTAAGAAACACTTTCATTTTTGTTGTCCGTTCTTTAAGCATCAACTTCTATGAAAACAAATCTAATTGTAGTATAGAATCTAATAACGCATTAGCAAATGAAAAATAAAAAACTAAATTCCTTTGGAAAAATATGCAAACTTGTGAACTGCACCAAAACTAATAATCAATAATTGTAGAACATGCATAAATCAGTGAGAAAATATTCATATTCCATTTCAACAGAATTGAAATTCGTGATTCAATTCCAATAGAATTCGAATTCACGATTCAATTACCGTATGCATTCTGTTGGAAAAATATCAAAGTAAAAAAAAATGCATAAATCAGTAAATCAGTCAAAAAATATCCAATTAAACTTTTGGGATACACGATATCATATGAAAAATATTTGTAATTTATCCAACATTAGAAGATTGAAATAATGCCATAATGGGTACACCTATTCCAATTTCCAATAGCCTCTCCACTTCTAAGTGGATTCCTTGAGCTATATTAATCAAATAAACTCCAATATTGAAGCTGGAATGCAACAACATTTTACATTTATTAGGTAATGAATCAATTTCAAAACAGATTAAAAATCATAAATCATAACAATCAATATGTCAAACAAATGCAATTAAAAATAAGCTAATATTAAACTGTGAAATAGAATTTGAATTCAACAGTCATTCACAAATATTTAGGATGCAAATCAGCTTTAATCTATCAAAAAATATGCAAAATCAACTTTAGCATCATATTCAATCGATCAAACAAAGAGTAAAAAAAAGCGTTACATGTGTAATCACGTGAACAGAGAGAAGAATGAGAAAAGAAAATCGGCGGTACCTGTTGTCAAGATGGTCGACGAACAGATGGAAGATGATGGCGGCGTTCGTCGATGGAAATTGTTGCAGATAGGAGGCAACATTCGCTTTGCGTTCTTCCTTCAGCCTCCTCACATCTTGCTACCACAACCGAAACAAGCAGCCTCGCTGCCTCCCTTCAGCCTCATCAAACACCAGAGACAACGTTTCCCTTTGCAATCAATCGATCCAACCGACTACCACCGAAACCCTTCAGCCTTGACACTATTCCATGGATGTGTTGTGTGCTGGTCAGATCGGTATTCATCTCATAGATAACAGGGAGAAAATTAGGTTAGAAAAAGTCAATTTCATAAATAGCTACCTAATATAAAGGGATTTAATTTGGGACAAATATCAAATTAATTAATTTAAAAATAATAATTAAATGTAACATTACATAATTATCATTTTAGAATGATTGACCTATATTTATTCATAAATCCATACAATACATACAATACTTAATTAGAATATATATATATATATATATATATATATATATATATATATATATATATATATATATATATATATATATATATATATTTGAAAATTTGACCATTTATATGGTCAAAGCGGTGGGCAACGATTTTGATTGGTCTATACTCGTCGTTGCAACCCGTTCTCGTCACTACGAGGCTTAAAATAACGGATAGTCGGGACGGTGTTCCAGCCGTTATGGCTACCACATCGACAAAAATGACGTGTACATGGCCCATACCCGATAATCTTATATTCATTTGGATCCCATATACGACAAGGTCTTTACTTTGTCTTTACATTATCTTACTAGTATGCCCGTTAGATTAAATATGGGCAAATCGTCTCCCATTTATGGCTAATGGGCATAATGTTCCCTGCATAAATTTGACAAGCAATTATAATCAAACTTTTATAGTTTTGAACAATTATAATATTCTATACAAAAAACTCAAACTATTGACACAATTCTGGGTTTTATCTTATATAATAAATAATAAAAGATGGAAGCATGTTTATGTTTGTATATCTCTTTGCAGACAAAGTTACAATAAGGTAACCCCGATTCACATATGATCAACAGGACCACAAGACGGTCAAAACCTCATTACAAGACCATATCGAGCAGCTAATGCTTAAAAAAATGTTAAATAACACGATCTGATCAGTTAATGCATACAATTCTAGTCAATAGATGGAGATGAGTAACTACACAATTTAATTTCTTATTTTATTTATGGATATGAGGCGGATGCTTGTGATTTGTGCATATATGAACTGGGATAATATTACTTTAATATGAGGAGTATTAATACTAAATCGAAGGGTAAATAATGGTAATTTGAGAATTATTTGTTACTTCTTCAAGTTAAGAGACAAAAAGGGGAAAGGTGTACTTTATGCAAATAATGGGGTGGGTATTTCTTGGATATTTGGAGTTTCACTAGGAAGTATAATATCCTAAACCTATATTTTGTCAATTTTTGGCACTTAGTGAGACATTTCGTCAAGTTATTGAGTGAGTTGTGATTTATTACATGTTGGAAGTATGAGATTTTTATTCTAAGCATATATGGGTATTTGTATGCATTATAGTATATTAACTTGCATATTGGCAGATTGCGTGTGTGTTTTTCTGTGCTTGTAATCCTTGAATCAGGGATGAAATTGGGGATGTTGAATTAATGGGTCAAGATAATAATAATATAAAACTGATAAGATGCATGATTTTTTATTTGATTAATTGATGCATGAGATACAAAGTGATGGTAAATGATCTGGTTATGTTCGTGTCGCGCCACATGAAAGTATGTATATAGTTTGGTATCCGATGTTTGTTTTATAGAATCGATCTAATATAATTATGTATTGGATGTTAGACATTATCTACTAATCTAATCGAATTGAATTTGTTCAACCTAGTATAGTTATCCAACATATCTAGTTCGATCAATCCAATATAAATTTAATTTGTATCCAAGTTTCATCCAATTTTACAACCAATAAAAATATCATCAATAGCTTAAAAAGATGCATTTCAAAAATACACGTTAAATATTCAGTAAAATAAATATGATAACAATCTATAATATCAAAAGCTCAAATGCGACTTGCAATGGATAACTAGGAGAAGTGACTACCGGTGTTAAGACAACATGATTAGACTTTAGAGGTCACGAGACATTATTATCAGATTTCGGTTGTAACTGATTTTATTTTGTAAATATATAAGTACTAAATTGGATATCCAATTTTAGATATTGGAATTTTGGAAATTATTAACATAAATTCATTTTGGGCCACGATTACAAGTGTTGAATCATTCCAACAACATTGAGAAAAGAGTTTGAGATGATTTCAAGTGGTCGTGAAAACTTGGTAGATATTGAAAAGTAAAGACGATTATTTAGTATATATTTGTGTTTACTTAGCTATTTGAGTTGTAATAAATTGGTAAGACATGTGAAAGTTGTGGTAAGTAAGTCATTGATATATATTTTAAATACTGATATTACTCAACTCATGTGGCCATGAATGTTTGTTTGTAGTGACTCCAAGATATATGTGTAACATCTAAAAAATCACAATAAATTTTAACTTTTCAAAAACAACGATTCAATCAATAATGTTTACAAAACCAATGTGTCAAAAGTAGTTTTCAATAATCCGAGTGTCCCAAAAATCCAGATAACATAAAACCAAAGGATGTGCACGATCACGCATTCGCCTTGCCACAATCCTCAAAAGTACTTGAAACAAAACTAATACTGTAAGCCAACGCTTAATGAGTTTCCCCAAAGTATCACCACATAACATAACGACAACAACATGCATACATAGCCTTCAGCATGACCGGACCGCCTCCTTGAGCCTTCAGCCTATCTGGACCGCTCTTTGGGCCTTCGGTCTGACTGGACCGACATGCAGGCCTCCAGTCTATCCGGACCACCCTGGGTGTCTTGGCCTTAAGTTTATCAGTTGGTCCGCCTCAACCCAGTAAACTGCAATATATCGATATAAACATTATCAATTAATAACAACAAACACAGGTAGTCATACTGATATACCATGCTAATCACAAAACCAATAATCACATATCTCCGCATAACATCAAACAACAAATTGTAACAACCCAAAAATCAAGGGTAAAAATTTCATTTTTAATATAGTCAAAATATAGATATCGCTTATTCCAAACATCCAAAACATTATTAATTAAAACATTTATCAGAGTCCATCCCAAAATCATTCAATGCGAAAAACATGGGTGTGTGCACTGCGGTCAATCCGAGCCCTTCTTCTCCAAATCGATGCTACCTGAAACAATAAACAAAACTGTAAGCACGAAGCTTAGTGAGTTCCCCAGAGCATACGCCATACAATCCACATAACCATATATTTCATATCAGCTATAACAACTGCATAAACCATATCAATCACATAAACATGCATATAAACATATATGGAAGTCGTGGGCTCTCCCCAAGGTCTTACTCTAGGGTGCCATGGGCTCCCCAATGGTCTTACACCTAAGTCCCATGGGCTTCCTCTATGGTCTTCAATAGGAAAGTCATGGGCTCTCCACATGGTCTTACATCAAGTGCCATGGGCTCCCCCCATAGACTTTAATAGGAAATCCATGGGCTCTCCACATGGTTTTACATCCGATGCCACAGGCTCCCCCCATGGTCTTCCATGCAAGTATCACAAAGACAACTAGCATATCCCAGACCACATAGTCAATATCATACCACATAATCACTAGCATACTACATATACATGCATACGAGATATATCAGTAGTGAATCTACAATAAACACTACAACTAACTGAATGGGTCGACCTTGGTGCCTTAGACCTATTTGTATGGTGAGGAGACTCACCTGACATTGCTGAAGTCCCGCGCATAAAAATCTATACGGGTATGATGTCCTTAATTCCAGATTGTTTTGAGTTTTTAGTTAAGAGATGGAAAGCGGTGTAGCAAGTATCTATGGTTCCAACGGGAGTACTTCGACTAATTGATGTCAAAAGAGATTATTTAAGCATGAGAATTGCAGCGAGAAAAGGAGTTCTGTCAAGACGGTTGCCGTCAGGAGTAGTGATACTTACTTTTGGATGGTGTGTGCATCTATCTATGTTGGACTGCAGAACATGGGTTAACGGATGCAGAGTATGGCGTCGACTAGAAGATGAGACTGTGGGATGGTAAGAGAAAGTACTGTAAGGCTATAGGGAGCTGCAACATCCATGAGTTAGTGCGAGAGGGTGTTGTGATGCTACAGGGAGCCGTAGTACTCACTAGTCAGCGAAAGGGTGTTGTGATGCTACGGGGAGCCGTAGTACTCACTTGTTAGCAAAAGGGTGTTGTGATGCTACGGGGAGCCGTAGTAATCACTTGTCAGTGAGAGGGTGTTGTGATGCTACGGGGATCTGTAGTACTCACTAGTCAGAGAAGGGGGTGTTGTGATGCTATGGGGAGCCGTAGTACTCACTAGTCAGCAAGAGGGTGTTGTGATGCTACGGAGAGCCGTAGTACTTACTAGTCAGCGAAAGGGTGTTGTGATTCTATGGGGAGCCATAACATTCACTAGCCAGAGTATGGCACAAAGAGTTCTTAGGCTTGGGTAGCCTTACCATTTGAGTCTTCGGAAGCCTGGTTGCCGAACCAGGGGAGAGACGGGGGTCTCCGTGTTAGTGGGAGTTGATATATCCCAGGTTGAGTGGGGATTGTTGTAATTGGAAGGAATTGGGGAGAAGGTGTGTTCTTAAATTAGAGAATCTTGGGTCATGAGTTGAGTACCAGATTGGAATTGAGTGGTTCCAAGCCTGCTGATGAATCAGACTCTCGAGCTTAAGTCTGGATTCGTTCGTGTGTTGAGTAGGCGAGATGAGGTTTCGGTTTGTAGATGGGTTTCATTTTGAGGGATATTGATCTTCATCTGATTTATTTGATCGGAGTAGGTCAATTTTTTTGGTATCAGAATACTCACAAGGCGCATGGAACCAGTGGGTGGAAGATGACCGAGGGTCGGAAGCGAGACGAGTTCAGATGAGTTGTAGCACTCATTTGGGATAAAGCGAACTTCGTGACTCGTGTGTCGCGATGAGCCGAGATAGTCATCGCGAGAATTAAGTCCGTGGGACGTTTTGGTCTGCAATGGGTAACCTTTGGAGGTTCATCTATTGGGTCGGGAGCTGACCTGGTGCTCAGTATTAAAAGGGGAATCTGAGAGGAAGTTGGGGCATGGGAGTCAGAAAATACTTCCAAGTGAGTGTGGTCTTTTCTTGTGTTTGAGGTTAGATTTTTGGGATTTTTTTTCTTTCCAATAAGTTCTTATAGTTGTTCAAGCGGTGGTTCATTAGTGGATTATGACCTTTACATTCCTCTTGAGTTCGACCGAGATCGATTAGAGAATCAGAGTTGATAGAGTGTTCTTAGAGTCTGTTAATCGATGAAAGATTAACATGATATTTTGCGAGGGTGGTCTGGCAGGGAGACAGACCACTGGAGTTTTCAAGTTCGGAAAGAGTCAGATCGAGTACCACAGTGGCCGTTGGGTTTGTCCTTCTTCGGGGTCGGGAGTTCCTGTTGGGATCAGGTGTCTTTGGAAGATATTGTTGTATGATAAGAGGTCCTTTTAGTGGTGCTTTTCGGATTATCGGTTCGATCTATGCATTGATAAGGAGCGATTTCGAGGGCGAAGTCTAACTCAAGCGGGGAAGAATTGTAACATCTTGAAACTTAGGTATATCTCTTTAATCCTTCTTCTTTTCCAAGTTGTAAAATTTAGCCCAAAATAGAAAATGGTGACGGGTGGGTATGATGGGCGTACTGAAGAGTACGCTGCACATACCCATGGGTGTGCCTTGACGCGGACTCTACCCAGGTACATTGTGCATACCTTAGCTTACGTTGGGCGTAATGGGGCCAGATTAAAAACCCTAAATGAAACATGAGCACTATAAAGGAATACTATAGCCCCCATCCTAACCACCATTTTATAGAGAGTGAAACCCTAAGAGATCCAAACCTTCGTTCTAAGCTTGTGTGTGTATTTTGAGCTTGAAAGTATCATTATGTGCTTATGAAGAAGAAGAGAGGGCCATTGTGGAAGCTAGAGTTGGAGTGCAAGCTTTGGATCTGAGATTTATAGAGGTTGGGGCACCACTTTGAGGTAAAAAGCTCAAAGCTTTCTTCATCATTTTGGATTTGTGCTTCATGGACCAATTTTTAGGGTTTTTGTCCCAAGATGGAGACTGTATGAGTAAATGGTCTCCATAAGCCTTGATCTACCCCATTTCAATATAAAACGTGTTGTAGATCCATAAAAATCCAATCTTGATCATTAGTATTGAGTCATGCATGAGTTAAGGACTTAATGAGGAGAGAAGGTAAGAGTTTGGAGTGATTGGTGACCTTTACAGCCATGCAAAGGCTTACGGCTTCAAATTTATGGGTTAAGAGGAATTAAAAGGACTAGATCTGGAATATGAGCTTGTATCTTAACCGATTCGGACCAAAAACATTAAGAGTATGAAACTGAGATTTATGTTGGGCGTAAATCTCAGAACGCGCTGTGTAGGGGTTGAGATCCCCGATTCTGGATAAACCGGGGTACGCCCTGCATACATAGTTGGTATGTCCTGCGTACTGCCCTCTGTTGACTTTTGTTGACTCTTAGGGTTTAGTCAAGAATTAGACATTTAGACCATTGGAGGGGTAAAATGGTCTTTTCCCCTTCTGAGAGAATAAAGGAAGGGACTAGTCTAGCCTTTGAGAGCCATTGTTAATTAGAGTAACTTATTTTATGTGATTAGGCGGAGGGTAGATCAGTATTTCAAGTTCGAGATTGTCCGAGTTTACCCGAGGTAAGTCTTCTCACTATACATTACCTAGAGTGGTATCTATGTGCAAACCGGAGGGTCTTATGCATATGTGTATGTTTGATATTTATGTGCATTGTGTTGTATGTATGCTATGTGTTATATAGACCGGACCAGAGGGTCCAACGACTCATGAGGCCAGAGGGTACTCGATCAGACCGGATCGAAAGGTCCAACAATATAGACCGAACCGGAGGGTCCAACGATATAGACCGGACCGGAGGGTCCAATGAGCTATGGGACTGGAGGGTCCTGCTGAGACACATTGACCGGAGGTTCATACCGAGTTATAGTCTCGAGTGGTTTATGTGTTGTATGTGGTATTTTGGGAAACTCACTAAGCTTCGTGCTTACCGTGCTTTATGTGATGTATGTGGTCTTTCGTGGGAATTGTCTAGATTAAGATCGGATGTGAAAGAGTATGGGGCCAGACGGCCATGATGAGCGAATTTTAGTGGAGCATCCCTTGAGAGGGAAATTGAGTTATCTCTAAGGGATTTTTGGTGAGATGCCAGTGGAGTCGCAAGACTCAGGGATGAGTACGAACGGTGCTTTATGGGAGAATACGGTTTGGGCTGAGCGACCGGCCGATAGTGGAGATGTCACTCTCTGCGACCTGAAAGGTGATTTTATTAGTAGTTTCCGGTGTTTAAAAAGGAGTATATCGGGGCAGTGGCCCTCGTTGTCTACATTGTGTACCAACATGAGAATGAGGTATGTGATTTTGTGATTATTCCCGATTTGGGAGGCGGGTTGAGGAGTTAGAGTCGAAGTGCGTGATAGGGCACTATTTCCGGATTAGAGACAGATTGGATTCGGAATAGTTGAGTTTTGATGGTGTGTTAGTCTAAGTCTTCAAGGTGACTAGATGCATCCATGTGGGGAGGATTCCAAGATTTTGTCATGGACGGAAGACTTGGAGAGTATTTTGTTGGGAAGGCCTTGGGATGATAGCGTAATACAGTCAAGTGTGTCATGTCGGGTGAGTCAATTTTCTGAGTACGTTATGAATTTTTTTAAGATTTAGCATAACTGTATACATCCCAGAAATCGGATTTTCGATCGGTCGATTTTTGGCCAAAACAATCTAAACGAGAATTGAAATCTCGTTTATAGGAGCTCAACGATAAAAAGACAATTAAAAACTAAGCACATATGCGAAAGATATAGACAAAACTTAGTCGCTACTTTTCGAGCGTGTCGAATTCGATAGAGATTTTTAAATATAAGATAAAATGCGAATTAGCCGATGGTGTATAAATGAAAGTTGTAGCACTTAGAAATACCAACACGTGGATATAAATGACATCGAGAATAGAGCTCGTATGTTAAAGATATAGACGAAACATAGTCCCTACTCTTCGAGTGCGATGAATTGGATACATATTTGTAAATATGAGATAGAATGAGAATTAGCCGATGGAGTCTAAATGAAAGTTTCAGTACTCGGAAATACCTATGTGTGGATATAAAGAACATAGAAAATGGAGCTCATATGCAGAAGATACGGATGAAACCTAGGGCGTACTCTATGATCAAACCCCTATAAATAGAGGATGAATTCTTCATATTTCCTTACTCCATTCCTCTAACTCTCTCTAGAATCCTTCTTTATTTCTTTTTCGATTTCCCCTTGTTTGAAGGTGCGATAGAGAAACTCTGAGTCGTAAAAAAGCCAACGAAAAGAAGTTTTTAAAGTCATAGTTCTGCCTGTGCAATTTCCCGGTTTTCGTTAAAAGCCCTATAAGTTAAGTTACACTATTATGTTTTCAGTGTAACTTATATTTATAGTCATAAGTCGTTAGTATGAACCTATAAATACGATTTATCAGTAATTCCAAGTTGTTATACTGATTGATCTACTTACGAGGATGATGTCTAGGCTGTGATTTAGTGAGGTGTTTAAAGTGGAATTTCCAACCAAGATACTTCATATACCAAACGAACCCTACCTCAGATATGATCCTACGTGGTTGTTCCTTACTTGATAGACCATGAAAGTAGACTTTGAGTTAATGATAAATCTAAACTAATAATTGGTTGCAATAAATATTAGACTAAAACTTAGTGATAATAATACTAGGTTACGTCGACGGAAAAGACAATTTCTAGAAGCGAAGAGTTGTCCGGATTACGAATCATCACTTTAATAAGTGAGTGTGTAGTCCCTTTCATGAACATAATTTAATACAAGTATTAATTAAAGTACTAAATATATGTTTGTGTGAAATATTTGATATTGCCAGAAATACGTGCTAAGAGCATTTATGATAATATATGATGATTTAGAATAAAACTAAATTAATTAAGATGAATATCGGGTAGAATCTTCTTATGAGTACGGGTGTCATATACACTGAGGGTAGAACTTTAAAATGTGTCATTGATCCAAGATCATGGATTAGACAAAGTCATTTGTCCCTAGTGTGAGAGTATGGAGTGGGCATAGTCATTTGTCATTAATCCGAGAGAATGGATTAGACATATCAGATCCTGGAGTATGGATTAGGTAAAGTTGTTAATTTTATATCCAAGATTACAGATCGTTTCGCTGTGAGGATCGACGGGGTGGGGTAAAATTGCTTATATGAGGCGAAATTGTATATTTCAAGCTCATATATATATATATATATATATATATATATATATATATATATATAAAACATTGTGGGATTGAAACCGTGTTGTACTCTCCAGGTTTCCTAACCTGACCCATTTAGTCTATTTGTATTCTAAGTATCGGTGTGAAGATACATTACACTAAAAGATTAAAAGAGATGTAAATTATTAGTATAAATGAATGTAAGGTCTGTTTATGCTTATGCTTTTGTATTGACGGTGACATCCAAATGTTTTAATATAAATAAAATAGATTTCTTCGGAAATGCTTTGATAATATATTTATCGTATTTTTGGGATATATTTCGCAATAATATTCATCAAAAGGATATTCTGATTTTTAAATAAGCATAATTAAATTTTTTTAAAACGATCATGAATTTAGGGATGCCACGTCTTCCCTAACCCAAAGGATGATAAAATTTGTAGGTTTTTAGTCATGCATGTACAATGCATGACTCAAACACTCACTAGGTAAAAAGAGGAAAAATGACATCTAGACTCATGCTTGGAGTCTCAAACTATAGCAAAACTCATATCCAAGGACTATATCATAGAGAATGACTCAATGCTACTTTATGGATCCTATGCATGCAATCCATCACAATCATGTAAAAATGAGCTTAGAGCTTTGATCTAGCATGCAATTGGTAAAAAGTTCAGAGCTTTATGATTTAAAATGGTCCACAAGCTCAAGAAGAAGGTAAGGTAGAAGTCGAAATGCCAAGAAGTTGCTCCACCAAGGTCTTCTTTTCCTTTAAGGAGTCAAAACCGCCAAATAATGCTTCAAGGATCACACAAATGGCTAAGGATTTCAAGTGGGATGAGATTAAGGTTTCCAGAAGGCAAGAGAGTGATGGAGGTTAAGGATGGGCAATCATGGCCCTCTCATTATATTAAATACCCGAAATATTAGGGTTTTGGTCATCAAATCATTCTCATGTCGTGATCATTCCAAGTCTCACGTCGTGAGGCTCAAAAACACGTGTCGATCTGGTCAATATCTATAGTGAGGATTATGTCGTCTCAAATTTCCAAGTTCGAAGAAGGAGCGACCCGACATTTGATTTTTGGAGTTGTGATGTAAACCCAACACGGGGATGGGTGGCTGCAGTCTCTGACGGGAAAATGGCAGTATGGGAATGCACATGAGGATTGTACGGTATGGTTTCCTTAAGATGAGATCAAGGGTCAGTTTTCTTGGGGTTTAGGCATGGAAGGTTTCAGGTGATCGGGGAAGTGAGTCGGAAGCGACCTCCTTGTTCTCTCTGATGCATTACGACTTTGAGAATGATGCCTTTGTATGTATGAGCGACTATTGCAATGAATTTTCGGTTGGGATTTGTAGGCGAGGAGTATATGTTTTTGGATAGGAAGTTGGTGTTTTACTTGTCTATTTGCATGAAATTCTTGATGTTAAAGATGTTTATAATTAGAAGTTCCTGAGGTCTTCATCTGAGATTCAGAATCTTTTGGTCTGTTTGGTCAGGATCAAGAAGATCATCTTGTGTTTTGTTGTATATCCCAAGGGTCAGGGATTCTATGCATATGGGTGAGCCAGTTTGAGTTATGGTTTATTTGTAACACCAGATGGATGTAGTCTGAACCCTAAGTGGAGGAGAACTGGGTATTCTACTTGGCGGATTGTCGATCTGGTTGAGATTTTGGTTTTAGAAGGATGGGTCATAGGGATTTCCGGTCCGGTTATGCAAAATTTAGGTTTGAGATTTGGTCAAGACGGGAGAGTAAGGTAAGTTCCCATCATATGCAGGTGCTCAGAAGTGTGTGGGTTGTCTTTTCGGCTGGAGGCTATTGGATAAGGAAGTTTTTTTGTGTTCAGGGGTTTCTTTAGGGATTGCTAATGCTAGATCATGAGGCGTTCGTGTTACCAATGTTGAGTATCGATTGTTGAAGGATTTCTCACCTTGTTGTATAGATTGACATCTATAGTCTGGATTATGCATTTATTGATCAGCCAATCAGTTTTAGAGCTGGTGTGTTTAGCTCCATGTGGGTTTTGGTTAAGAAGTGCAATGAATGTGTCAACCTGTTGTCAAGATCTGTACATTTTACGGTTTGGTCTATGGGTATGGGTCCCCTCAAAGGTTGGTTGTGGAATTATTGGTCATAGTAGGCTTAAGTTGTGCAAATTTCCTTGGTTATTGGAAGTTCAGATGTTTGGCCAGTATTGTTAGTTTTCAGGTATGTCATTGGATCTTTTGGCATGTCGCGTCGGCACGCTTGGTAGTTGGACTGACCGACTAGGGTTTTGACAACATTTCTGATGGCTATCGAGTTATTTGTGTATTGGATGGATCTGTTCGGTTTCAATTATGGTAAGGGATCTTAGTGTTTGGCTGTTTATGAGAATGTTTTTTTTTCCAGTTAAGGGTCGTCATTTCGGTTAGATCTACTGTACCGCCTGATGGGTGAGGATTGTAAGGAAGAAGGAATGCAGTAGAGCTTAGGTTGGTCATGTGTTTTCTATTAGGGACTTGTGTAATTTAAACAAAATAGCACTGCAGCATTGGGAGTGAATTATATGCATGTATCTTATTTGGGTTACAGTCTTTTGAATTGGAACAAAAGTACAACCATCTATCCTATTCTTGGGTTGTGTGCGACCTTGTTTTCATCGAATTTTGCATTGGTAGTATCTTGTACTGTGAATGGAAGTGTGTGTGACATAAGAGTATTTTCAACGTTGGGCTTTGGTGATGGAATCTCGAGTCATGAAGTTCATGGTGAAGGTCTATTGTGGGTTGTCAGGTGGAGGTACATATGAGCTTATACGGGATGCAACACAAAATTCTCGGATGAACCATCATTATGTTTGTGGGAGCAACAGACTGATTTATGTTTCAAGTTTAGTTGTAATCTTGGATGATAAGTTGAATGGATTAGTTATCTTTGCTCTTGAATGTATGTGTGATGGAGTTTATGAATGTTATGTGGATTTAAGGCCTCTTAGGTATCTGGTTAACATAGGTTGGGAATATGTAATAGAGTGTAGGTTAGTCTGAGTATCATGGATCATGAAATGGTTGGCTAGTGGGTCAGGGGTAAACCAGGGTGCTGTCAGTGGATAACAGTGTAGAGGTTGTTAGATCCGAGTAGGAGCCCAACCTAGTTTTCTATGTGATTGTTGGGTTCCTTGTGTTGGTGCATTTATATGTGGGATTGGATTGTCGGTAGTCGGATGAGAATTGTAGGATTCTTTGTCCCGAGAGACGGAGTATGGCCGAGAAGATCTACGATTGGTCAAATCTATGGATTTCGGTAAGCATAATTGATAGAAAGGATGGTTTAGTCTTTTCTACTGGGTTTTGTAAAAATTTCTCGCCGGTGCATCAGTGTGTGTGAGGATGACAAATATGATGTTGACTGAAGTTCCTATTTTAGATGTTGGTGGGCGATGCAAGGCCGAGAGACCTTGGTCAAGTTATGTTGGAAGAATTGGGTAGCACGAGTGTCAGTGGGGTGGTTTACTATTCTTGAAGGTTGTTTATGATCTCGAAACCTGGAAGTCCTACACTAAAAATTGAATTCTTCTCTAGTGAACTAACGATGTTGTGGGCAACTGTTTATCTTCAGTTTGCTTCCTTCTTTTAAGGTCTGCAGAAATTTCGGGAGAATATCAACCGTAATGAGGTGCTAAAATTAAAGCATGAGCTTAGATTTGGATCTTGGACGCTACCGGTTCAAGTCTTGGTATCCAAGCGATCTCAGACTATGTTAAAGGAGTCGGGTTTGAAGGATATCAAAGGGTCACCTCTTGAATAGGAGCGAGAAGTGATTTCGAGGACGGAATCGAATTTAGTTGGGGGAGAATTCTAACACCCGGTTTCCAAATCAGATCGATTTTGGGCTTCGATGGGTCAAAGGCATGTTTTTTTAGTAAAACCATGGCTCACGACGTGACCATAGAGATGTCACTACGTGATTAGTGATCAATAAAAGTCAGGATTTAAATTATGCTCACGACGTGAGCAATAAGAGCTCACGATGTGAGATACGCTGCAGCCCAAGCCCATGATCTTTTAGGGTTTTCTTCATATTTAAACCCCATAAACTTCATTTTAGGGTTCCAAAAAAGCCTCCTTCATCCCTAAGCTCAGTAAAACCCTAACCCTAGTCTCTCATCATGATTCTTGAACTTTTGGTGGAGTTTTGGTGGCTTGGAGAGGAAGGGTTCACCATGGAAGCATAGTTTCATCTTGGAAGTTTCATTTGCAATCCTTAGCTACACTTTTGGACCAATGTAAGTAACCAATATATAAGCTTTTTTTTATCCTCGTTGCTAGATCTAAGGTTTTATGCATATTTAGCCAAGATCTTGAAAGTTAGAGTGTTGGGACTCCATGAAGTTGGCAACTTTGTGGGTCCGTAGGGTCCCTTGGTGTTTATATGTCACGGATCTAAAGTTTGAAGGATATTTGAGTCCATGCTTGAGAAATTACTTCCTTTTCTTCATAAATGACCTAGTTTGAGCTCAAGTCTTGTATTGGAACTGCAAGATCTTAAAGAATCGGTTTTTATGATCCTAGGAGTGTTAGGAAGCCTCCTAGAAAAGATGGAGTAGTGGCTTAATGGATTAAGAAGTTTGTGAATCGAATTGGCACTCAGAAGAATCTCACGATGCGAGGAAGATTCATGTCATGTTTGTTGGATTAGGTGTCTAGGCCCATAACTATAATTGGTATATACTTGAATTGATAGTAGCATAGTCCTTTGGGTTGCCTTCAAACCTGGCAATTAAATAAGATGACTTTTAGAGAGATAAGAATGATTTATTAATTTATTAGTTGGTTAATAAATTAATTAGAAATCAAAATAAATGATTTATTAATGTATTATGAAAAAAATATATTAATTAGAAATCATATTGTTTAATTAATATTTAATCATAAATTAATTTGGAATTAATTTTAGGATTAAATGAATTAATTGAAACTGTAGAGACTAAAGGTGACAATGTTCAATAGTTGAACATTGGGCAATTCTAGAACCTACCTAGTCCCTATAGCATGGGGAACTAATTCTAGATGCTCTAAGGGTTTCCTTGGGCTCTAAGGGTGCCTTGGATGCCGTAGGGAGGGAGTTAAGGGATTAGGGTTATCTTGGATACACCTGCCTTATCCTATACCTTCCTAACACCTATATAAACCCTCCTTAGGGTTAGATTTCGTCCATGCACTCCTATAAAAGTATTAGAGCCAAAATTATTCTTCACTTCCCCTCTCTCTCTCTCTCTCTATCTCTCTCTCACTCTCTAGTATTCCTTGGTTGCCTGAGTTTGTTTATGAGCCACTAGAGGCGCGACACTCGTGGTGCTTGTTCCCAAAGGTCTTTCAAGCAAGGATTCATGATTGATTCCAACAACAATCTTAAAGGTATGTTTCATAACACTTTACTTTGTGAATTTTGATTATATACTAGGGATTTAGAGTTTATACTTTGTTGTTCATTGTTGTATGTTCAATTAGGCAAAACAAAGATCTTCAATTAGGGTTGCATGCATACATAGGATTGTATGTTTTGCTCAAAACCCATAAGTGGTATTAGAGCCTAGGTTGAGTTTTCTATTGAATTTATAGTAATATGAACTTGAACAAGGAGGAGAAAACAATATCGTCATTCTGTTCTTTGAACTCGTCGAGTTGTTTCTATGGACTCGATGTGTTAGACTGCAACTCGGCGAGTTTGTGCATCAGATCCTGATTTTGGATGTTCTTGTCTAACTTGATTTATTTGGTAATTATCTTTTATTATATCTTCCATAATTCGATGTTTGGTAATGTTAGATAATTAAATATGACCTAAATGTTACGAGATAATTATAAATTGGATAATGTTGATTTTATTTGATTATAGTTATCCTTATGGACATGATTAATAATTTAATGAATTGTTATTTAAAGGATAATTAATATATCCACAATTGGTTACTAAATAATTAATTTGATTATTAATTTTAGGGTTGGTTGAGATTTAAATTAAAAGGTTTAGTTTTTGAAATTTAAAATGTAAACCCTAAATTACATTCTTATGGATTTGGTTGATAATTTAATTAAATGATTAATTAAAGGATATTTAATAAATCTGTATATGGTTTAAATATAACTAAATTAAAAGTTTAATTTATTAAAAGATTAAACCCATGGACATTTAAAATGTTTAAAATTCACCTTATACTATATATATAATTAAGAGCTTAATATATATCATATGTATAAGAAAAGTCAGTTGAACCGCAAGTACGCCTCATTCACGATGCCATATTATAAGGGGAGTTTTAGGAAACAACCTGTAAAGTGACCGCCATTGGGTATCCATTCTTATTCACCACTCTCTTGTATGGTGGAGGGTCGTTAGCCGGACGGGTTTGATAGGACATAACCTCATTAAAAGTATAGTGATAAAGTAACTAAACCATTTTCTAAAGTGTCATTCTTAGTTACTTTAGGAAAAATGTGAATTTGATGCTAACCCATGAAATTGCACATTGCACCTTATTGGTCGTTAGTGGAGCATGTTTGGTTAACCGACACCCAAATATAAGACTAATTTTGTTGGCAATGGGTGTCTCATAAATTATCATCGAATTAATGAAGCACGTATGGTTAATCGGCACATTAATTTCTATTATAATAAATGTCATCGAGAGTACCAAACTAATTTGCATGGTTATTCACATCTCGTTGTGATCCTTGGCATCCCAGTCACAAAGTGAGAGCCTAATCGAGATTAAACATGACATTGAATAGTTTAAGGAATCTCAAAAGATCTAGGACTTTCATTAGATTGAAACTGGTAAATGCTTACCTACCTAAAATAGATTCGAATTTGATTATGGTGTGACACCCATAAAAAATCAAGCCAATTTCAAACTTTTTTAAATCATTCAAAAACCAATAATTATTACAAATTTGTTTTCAAAATAGTATCATATCAGAGTATCCCATACATCAAGATCATAAAAATGTGAGGAGGTGCACGATCACGCCTTCACCTTCCTGCGATCATCTGAAGTACCTGAAACAATATCCAAAACTATAAGCCCGAGGCTTAGTGAGTTCATCCAAAATACCCACACCACAAGTAACACACATATAATAACAACATACTATGGGCCCAATCAACCATCGGGTTGGAATGCCAACATACTATGGGTCCAATCATCCTTGGGATGGTATACCCTCGGCCCACAACCATGGGTTGGAATGCCCACATACTATGAGTCTAATCATCCTTGGTATGGAATACTCTCGGTCAACAAACATCGAGTTGGAATGCCCTGGTCTATTGGCTCTCGCACAAAGCAGATAAGCCTCAACCCATAATGAATCATGTGCACATATATTAGATAATCACATAACAGTCTAGATACAAACAAACCGATCTACAGATCGCTGAGCATAGCCACATCCTATCTACCAAGATACTGATCTAATTGATCATAATCACATAAAACATCCTATATACTAGGATACCGATCTAACAGATCACACTAGCAATAAAGCAGGATAACAATCCAAAGGGTTGGCCTTGGTGCCTTCGACCATTGAGTATAGTGAGGAAAACTCACCTCACAAGTAGCTCAGGATGATAATGTCAAACTCCTCAAATATAGGTCTAAACTCAAGCACCTACATCCACCAATAATCCGCTTCCATAAATTTCCAAATTACTAAAATACCCCAAGAAGTCAAATTGGTCAACCCTTGGTCAAAGTCAAAGTCAAAGTCAACTGTCAAGGTCAACAGTCCATGTTGACCCAACTCGTCAAGTGTAGATAACTTACTCGTAGAGTTCCTTCATAACTCAAGAAGTTATGAAAACTCTAGTCGACTTGCCGAGTTTTGAGATAACTCATCGAGTCCATGTGGTGTCTAAATGTCGGGAAAACCCTAACTAACTCGTCGAGTCATATCACTGACTCGCGGAGTCCACGCAAAAACCAAAAATGGATAATCTTCATTCGACTCGTCGAGTTGACCATGCAACTCGTCGAGTTCCAAGAATACATTTCTCCTTCAGATCCTTTTAAATGAAACCAAAACTCCAAATTGTAGATCTAGGCTCCTAGGGTGTTGTAATCACGTAACTTTGCTAGATTTACGTGCATGCAAGGCTCCAAGAAGCTAAAACACTTATAACTAGCATTAGAATGAGGTTTTGGACATGAAGGAAGGCCAAAGCTTCTTAAATCTTGAGGCTTTATGTCTATCAGGCCTAGAGGAATCTAGATCTGAAACAATGCCCTTATGACAAGCTCAAATCCGAAAGTGACTCAATTTGTGCACCAAAATGCTCATTTTCTCACATAAGAAGAGATCTAACAAATGGAAGGCCAAAGTAAAGGCTTTTTACCTTCAAATGCAAGCCAAGACAATGTAGACACTAGATCTACAGGCGTCTTCTCGTTCCAAGCTTCTAAAAACCCAAGCTTCTTCAACAAATGCACCAAAAACATAGGTTAGCGTTACACACACACACACACACACTCAAGAATAGGGTTTAGACCGATTCGGATTTCTTCTGGCCGTCAAAAGGTGGTAGGGGCTGGAGGAAAGGACTTAAGGTCCTTTAAATAGGGTGTAAACCATAAAATTAGGGTTTCCGTGCACAACCTCTACTCTTCGATTCGTGGTCCTTCGACTCGTTGAGTAGGAGTCATCAACCATGCGGGCTAACTAGGTTCGACACAACGAGTTGGGGCCTCCAACTCGTTGAGTTCCCTTAATAAAATGAACATAAAGCTTTTGAAAATAATACTTGGGAGTCGGGATGTTACATATGACATCCCTCTTCAAAATTAGAATAAAAAATATAGATCCTAGCATTAATTTAATGTTTTTTGGGTTAATAATTAAGGATTTAAAATCAAACAACTTGAATTCTCTATTCTCCCTTTATAGATGTCGAGTTCAGAAAAATGGTCTTCCTCGTTCTTCTGGAAATGTTTTTCCTTCTCTACCTGAAGATGATCTTCCACATGTTGATTAAGATGAAAGAATGTTCCCTTCTTCAAGCAATGGTGGAACTGGAAATCATGCTTATCTGACTCTTCCTCCACCTCCTCTAGTAATTCTCCCTGAGCCATGTTTTCTTCAACTTGAAAAATATGAAGTCACTCAAGCCCTATTGGCTAGTAAACATCAAGATGGAAAGTATGTGTGTGCGCATGTTCTGAAAATGAAATCACACATTGACATATTAGGAATGTTTGGTGTCGTTTTCCTAACTGAGCTAGCCATTGATTTGTTTCTACTTTCACTTCCTGACTCATATAGTCAGTTCATTAAAGACTTCTATGAGAGGGACCACGACGTGACCCTAATCGATCTGACATATATGTTGATTGTTGCTGAAGCAGAAATGCTTAAGAACACAAATCAAGCGAATATGTTTGAAGTATATGTCTCCCAAATTTCCATGGACATTGAAAATGGCAACATTGGTAGTCTAGAAATGGTTTCTCTTCACAATGGAAAGGGATCGGCCAAGGTTAAACCGTTTGACCATATGGTAAAGAGAAAGACTAATACTGAGATAGTTCCATGTGTTAATCCAAAAAGGTCCACGTGTTTCTATTGTTAATTGAAGGTGCATCGGATGTGAAGCTTCCTTGACTACCTGAAAGATCTTAGAGATTATGAAGTGAAGTCATATGAATCCTTTTAGGTACATCCATTATCTAACTCCATTATTTTAATAATTTCCTATTCATAGATTCTTTATACATGATGTGATGATCATATTTTGATGTTTTGTAGGATCTAACAGAAAAAAGGAAGCTTAAGAAGAGTACGTTGAATCTGATCGAGAAAGATGGATTTCGGTCGCATGGTTCAATGATCAGATTTTGGAAGATACTCTTAGGAGTTATGATAGATTAATAGACTGCTTACGAAATATCTAGAAACATAGTTTTCATATATTTGCATTGTAAGGACAAATTTTTTCGCATATTATTAGTAAAAGTGAGTTTTGATTTCCTTGCAATGACATTTATGAAATTTGGTGGTTATATTTCTATTATTAGCAAGGTTAAATATAGATTTGATTCTTAATTTTCTTGTTTGTGGTAACATAATAATCAACCAAGTGAAAATGTATTCTCATCACCCAAGTTTCAATTAGACAGAAACTTGGATTCATACAATTCGTATTGTGTGATGTATGAGAATCTTGATCATTGGAAGATCATGACTAATTCATTGATCACATGTTTATGTGAGTCAAGTGAAGGACTAAAGGATCTAGTACACATTGATGTGGACTATTTAGATCCACCATAAAGAATGATAAATCTATTCGTCATAGTTTACCGATGTTTCAGTGAACATGGGTGTGTTTATAAGATTAAGCAGAATTGTAACACTTTGAAAAGGTTTTCAAAGTGTAATAGAACGAATAAGAAGAATATGTTAGGTAGAAAGATAAAGTTTTCTCCAATCCGAAAGGAAAGTAGAGTACTTTGGTATCGTGTTTTATGATCATCATAATGATCGTGGAACCATGTCACAATTGATCCTCGAGGAACATCTTAGTTCAATTGTTTGACAAGAAAGAGGAATCAAACATTGTTGAAATGGTCTAACCGAGAGATGAGTCATACTTCGTATCGAAACAAGTTTTAGAGTAATACTCTAGTAACTACAAATCGTATTTTGAAGCTTATTATATACTAAGTAGGTTTATAATACATCATCAAATGTGGAGTAGAAATGTTTTCTTACTCTTGCACATTTTGAATTAGAAGTTGTGATGTTTTAGTTAAAACAAAGATAAACTTAGACCAATTCTAAGAAATATTTCTTGACAAGAATCCACACTAAATTTTGAATATTTGCTTTGCTCGTCAAGGAATGCTCCCTGAGAGAGAAACTTATATGTCAAGAAGTCAGTGAGAGTCTTATTGATCTTAAAGAGTTTGAGGAGGCATTTGAGAATAAACCTTTTAGTTATCACTAGCACACGACTTAAGTTGCAGTCGAATGAGAACTATAGAACTCATAAGCATTGCCAACACAACAGGAAGATGCACAGAAACAAGAATGTGTCAACTTAACATATAAGGTTTATTCTAAAAGTTTAGATTGAAGGACTTTAATGGAACTTAGTCATGAACATATATGAATATCGTGTTGATATTGCCATATTTATACATATTTTTAGACAATATTTTATTACATTTTGATTAATATTTTGGCTATTTGCATAGATAAATGGTACTTATAAGGTTTATTTATATTTAGCAGCAAAAAAGAAGTCATTTTGAAGAAAAGGGACTAAAAGAATTAAAGAATGGAACTTTGGAGGATAAAGGCTTGAAAGATGAAAATTCCAGAAAAACACGTTCCCAAGACGTGAGTGTTAAAGGCTCACGACGTGAGTTAGGACTTTCCAGAAGATAAACATTGCGAATCTAGAGTCCTTGTCAAACACGGATAACAATGATCTCACGATGTGAGACATCTTTGCTCACGACGTGAGTACGAATATTTCAAAAACTATATATAGACCTTGATCCCTACGGTTTTTAGAGGTTGGCTGACGTAGAGAGGTTCCAAAAGTCAAAAATCAGAGTTTTTGAAGGCTAGGGAATTGGTTTGAACACCAAGGAAGAAGAAGTTCATAATTCGATTTTTACTTTGGTACTTTAAACATGTTTTTGATTATAACTTGTTTATGTTCATTTTCTAGAATGAGTAGCTAAATCTTGCTACTTTTGTTAGCTAGATGAAGCTGGAACTCATGGTTTGATTAAATAGATTTAGACTTTTCTTGTTGGTTAATGTCTTGTGTTTGATTGATTATACCTAGCATGCTTGATTTGATAACTAGATTGCTTAAACTTCTTATTGTGTGTAGTTAGTGACCATTAATCTGTATGAATTTGAATACCTAGTAATTTAGTGAACATTAGATTATTAGAGATAAGATCAAACCAATCTTAGTTAAGTAATAGCGGTGCTAGAGAACTCATATTATGAACATAATTATGTTTGTTAACTCAATCTTACATAGCTCCAATTCTATTTAATAAATTGATTATGTGTTAAATTATGTTTGACCATACATAGCTCTACATAAATTAATTGAATATTAGTAAATTTGGAATTGAATTTCTAATAATATCTTAATTGGTAACCAACAGGAATTGTCATAATTAATAGATAAACCATTGAGGGAAAGTGGATTCAAACTAATAGAAGTGTTTTATTAATTTGATACTTGTTGATAAATTAAGTTCATCTAAACTTTCAAAATTAGGTAAAAACCATCACTTTGCTAGAATCTTAGGTTAAATTAATAGTAGTTAGATTAATTAATTAAGACAGTTCTCTGTTATCGACCCCGACTTACTTAAACTACATTACAATCCAACTAGGTACTCTGCCTAGGTGCAATTTAGTTAGTCAAGTTAGTTAGGTTATAAATTTAAAATTAGGTGTAGGTATTTGCACACATCAAGTTTTTGGCGCCATTTCCAGGGAACGACCATTTTAGTTGTTAGTTTATTTGCTTTAGGTTAATCGATCCTTTTTGTGGGGTAAAACCTGCAAAAAGTTTTTTTAGCTTAATATTTTTTGTTCAGAACTAAACTCACGACGTGAATCCAGTAGCTTTTGTTTTTCTTTGTTTTTGTCCAGTTTTATGTTTATATTTTTATTTATTTTGCAGTAGTTCATGACCAGAGGTTCCAACACGCCTTTGGTGCCACCACTTGAAGATCCAGAGTTAGCCATTCACAAAAAGACGGATAAGAATGCAGGAGTGAACGAAACACCAAAGAATTCACCTTTCAAGGATCTCAAATCAGTCTTTGGAAAGAATTTAGGAAAGAAAGTGGGATAGTCAAGTACATCATCAAGGGACAAAATCAAGGTAGAAAGCTTTTATCAAATATCTAGAGCACAAGAATCCGAGTACGAATCCAAACCTGAATTTGCGTTAGAATGGAGTGAAAACGAAGACGAGCTAGAAAACAAGATGGAAAATATTGCGGATATGTCCATGGGAGCATACAAGAAGCAGATAAGAGACAATGTTGGTCCCGAACTAGTATAACCTATAATTCCCGCCACTATAACATGCAAATTGAAAGGACACATTTTTGCTACACTTAAGGATGTACCATTTTATGGAAAGGACCATGAGGATGCTTACAAGCATTTAGATGAAGTCAATGACATTGCAGACTATTTCAATATCCCAAATATTCCAAGAGAGACCGTGTTGTTAAGGATTCTTCCTGTTACTTTTAAAGGAGCTACAAGAGATTGGTTGAAAGCACTTCCACCCGGTGCAATTACTACTTGGGCACAGATGCGTGAGCCATTCTTCGAACAATTCTTCCCACCATTAAAAATATCTAAACTCAATAAGGCAATAGCCAAATTTGAGCAAAATCCGGGTGAATCACTTTATGAGGCATGGAAGCGTTATAAGGGGTTGCTAAGGAATTTTTCTCACAATGACCTCAACATACAATAAGAAGTATCTATATTTTATGATGGGGGTGAATGTCATGACAAGGCAACTTCTTGATTCTCAAGGACCACTTACTAAGAAAAATACGGGTGAAGTGAAGGAGTTTATTGAAGAATTATCAAAGCATTCTCGTGAGTACCACAATCCAAGAAATGAAGGAGCAAACGGAATTGGGGGAGGCAATTATGCATACATGGCTGCTATACTAGCTATGCTTGTTACCATGCATAAAAGAATGACCAAGATAGACCAGTCAATTCAAGCCATTAGAGTTGGATGTGAAAGATGCAATGGTACACACTTGACAAAAGAATGCCACTTGGATGAACATGGAAATAAAAAGGCTCAAGTTTGCTATTCTAGTGGGGATAAATATGATGAAGATTGGAGAAAACTCAAGAAGGAGTGGTTACCATATGAGGAGTACAAGAAACAAAAAGAAGAAAAATATAGGCAGAAAGGTCGAGGCTTCTACCAAAAGGAACAACCACCAGCCGAAAAAAAAAGTTGACTTAGAGAACGTGTTGGCTCGTTTTATGGAGGATTCTGAAAAAAGGCATGATGAAACGGATGCAACGATAAGGGAACATCAAAATATCATGAAGGAACAACTAGCTTTGCTAAGAAATAACCAAGTATCGATCCATAATATTGAAGCCTAACTAGGTCAACTAACTACTCTCGTACAAGATAAGTTATCTCCAAAAATCCCCGAGAAAAAACCTTATTCGCAAGTGATGATGATTGAAACTGAAGAAGAGGCTATTTCTGAGTTCCTAGAAGCACTAGAAGTAGAGCTACAACCATCCGAACCAAAGCAAAAAAGTCAAAAATCGAAGAAAAAATTCCAGCTGAAACACCCAACTCACGACATCATCCGCGCCTGAACAGAAAAATTCAGAAAAAGTTTCGGCTTATCGTCCTCCTTTACCATTTCCGTCCCGAGCTAATAGTCATCCACTGGAACAAGAGCATTTGGAATTTATGAAGCAAGTAAAGGGTATTCCAATAAATACTCCTTTTATTGAATTGTTGTCTAAAATTCCCGAATATGCAAGGTTCTTATACGACTTGATAGATACTCGTCAGCATTTGAAGAAAAATTTCTAGGTAGTTCTTAGTGAGCAGAGTTCAAAGGTTGTATTGGGGGAGTTACCAAAGAAGATGGGAGATCCTGGACCCCTCACTCTTCTATGTGAATTAGGGAATAATTTGAAGACTTATGCTTTAGCTGATTCTAGGGCTAGCATAAATTTAATGCCTTTTTCATTTTATCAAAAGCTCAATATTCCGAAGTTGAAGGCTACCAGAACGACCATTCATATGGCAGACCGTTCAGTGACACATCCTAGGGGAATTGTGGAAGACATCTGAGTAAAAATTGGGAAATTTGTTTTTCCAATTGATTTTGTGGTTATGGACATGAAAGAAGATCATGATGTTCCAATCATTCTGGGTCGGCCTTGAAGGGTTTTGAGCATTCTAACACTCCTATGGTGTACATTCAACCCTAGAAACCTTGGATCTATGTTTTCTCTATTATACATGCAAATTGATTTTCCAAGGTTCTCAACCTAACTAGCATGTTATGGGGTGCTTGTAATGTAAACACTTAGTAGATAACATACCTTTTCGTGTGGTTGATTGCTTGGAGTCTTAAGAACCCAACACCAATAATGTGGATGCCTCAAGTGGAATCACAAATCACCATGTCAACTTGGAAAACCTTGAGAGAATAGAATGCACCTTATAGAAATCGGCCCACTCTTTGTTCTCACACGCTCTAGTGCCATTTCATGTGCCAAAGACCTCTTTATATAGTACAGAGGTAGGGTTACATCAATGTAAACCCTAATACCCATGACCTTCATTTCCATAGGATACATGGGTTACAAGCTCCATGAACTATCTATGCAAGCTTAGCCCATCCTAAATGAACTTTGGCCCATTCTATATATATAAGAGTCCATGTCTACTTAATCTCTTTTGATCACTAAATTAATTCCAAATTAGTTCTTGATCAATACTAATTAAATAATATGATTCCATAATAATAGATTATAACTTATAACAAATTAATAAATCATAACTATACTATTCTCAAAAGATTATCCATAAAAATTGTTTCGGTGAAGTGCAACCCAAATAGACCATGCCGGGTCGAGTCAAGTATATACCAAATATAGTTACAGACTTAGACACTTTATCCAACAGTCTCCTACTTGGATAAGTCTGGTAACTATAGTTGTAAGTATGACTTTAGGAACCAACCAACAATCATAGCTCTTAAAACTCTATTGAACTATGAAGTGCCATTTTAAATAAGTGATCATATAATCCTCTGTTCTAGATATCAATCGGATAAATACATGGAACAAAGTTGTACTTATTGTCCAACAGTTTGTTTCCCGATTTTCGATTTGTTTGACATAGAACTAAACTGAACACATCAATTTGGTTCTAACCGGGCCCAACACATGGGTCAAAACAAAATCATTGAGGGGCCCAAATATCGCTTTTAATCCTCCAAGGATTAAAAGGAACAGATAAACTTCAACTCATATGCTTGTTTTACTACTTGTGGAATCATAGACAAAGGCACGTTTTATAACATCAAGTTATAGATGCGTTTCGTAAAATTAATTCACAACCAACCCATAGGCAACAACTCATATCTCTAGGTTTGAAAACTTATATGATATTACGTCTACGGTCACTCGAGATAAATTACATGAAGTGATACTGATTGTGGGTTTAATCCAATACTCAGAACTTATGAGCACTCATGAATGTTGTAGCAACCTTTGCTATGTCTAACCACCTTAGACATTTACAAGCCTAATTCATGACAGTCTTGATTCATACCTACTTCTAAAGTAAGACTAAATGTGGAGAATTTGAATAAAGTAATTCAACTGGAGGTCAAAACATGCAAGTTGAAACAATAGTAAACGATTGACACAAGATAGCAACACCTTACTTTAAATAAACAACAACTTTTATTTAATCATCAAATGTCAATTACATTTTACAAGTTTCAAAAATAGCTATCTAATCTGTAAAACTAATATCGTCCTTTAGCCCAATGCATCTTGCATGCTGCAAATGCCTAACCCTCGCCAGTTCCTTCGTGAGGGGATCTGCTGGGTTCTCTTCTGACAATACCCTCTTTGCCACGAGGAGTCCTTCTTCTATCTTGTGTCTTATAATGTGATATTTTCTGTCAATGTGTATGGATCTGCCATGATCTCTCAGTTCCTTAGCTAAGGCAACTGCACTATTGCTGTCATAGAAAATCTCCATAGGCTCCTTTATAGGTGGTACAACTCCAAGGTCTCCGATGAAGTTCCTCAGCCATGTTGTCTCCTTTTTTGCTTCAATCGCTGCTATGTACTCTAATTCACACATCAAATCAGCTACAGTCTCCTGCTTGGAACTTTTCCATGTAATCGCTCCTCCATTGATGGTAAAGATCTAGCCCGACTGAGAGTGGAAATTATCCCTATCAGTCGGAAAGACAACGTCACTATACCCCACCACTCTTAAGTCATCACTCCCACCAAGGGTAAGGACCCAGTCCTTGGTCCTTCGCAGGTACTTGAGAATGTTCTTCACCGCAGTCCAGTGAGCCTTGCCAGGATTCCCCTGATATCTGCTAACCATGTTCAAAGAAAAGGCCACATTCGGGTGGGTACAAGTCATAGCATACATGATCGAGCCAACATTAGAAGCATATGGTAATCGACTCATCTCAACTATCTCAGCCTCTATACTCGGACTCTGAGCCTTGCTCAGTTTGGCATTGCTTTGGATCAGTAATCACCTTTCTTGGAATTCTGCATGTTGTACCTTTTCAACACTTTGTCCAAGTAGCTGGCCTGACTAAGTCTAATTACTCTTTTAATCCTTTCTCTCAATATCCTTATCCCTAGGATATAGGCAGCTTCTCCAAGGTCCTTCATAGCGAAACACTTCCCAAGCCAGGACTTAATCTCCTACAAAGTTGGGATGTCATTTCCCATGAGTAGTATGTGTGACATCTCCATTTTCATGGTCAGAAAAGAAAGATTTTGTTTATGCTTTATAAAAATTAGAGTACCTCTTTTAATAAAAATGTTGCAGAATTTGTTCCCAGTAAAACATGATAAATACGTTATCAAAGCATTTATGAAGAAAAGTATTTTTGTTCATTTTAAAACATTTGGGATGCCATCGTTAATACAGAAACATCGGCATAAACAGAACGTACATTCATTATCACTAGTGATTTATATCTCCTTCATCTCTCAGTGTAATGTGACTTCATATCAACACCTGTGATATAAATAAACTGAGTGGGTCAGGTTGGGAAACCTGTTGAGTACATAGGGTTTTCAACCCACAATAATATAATTATTATGTTTAATCATCAAACAGTCAACCCAATTACCCATCCGCATTATCTTCTTTACTCTTAAGGATCTACCTAAACAATCAGTTATTCCTCATTCATTTATTCCTAAGGATCATCCTAAGGAATCAACACGAAGTCCATCGTTGCCACGGTTTACACAACAGGCACTAAGTCTGCATAGTCGCCAGGGTTTACGCACCAAGTCTGCATGGTCACCAGGGTTTAGGCATCAAGTCTGCATGGTCGCCAAGGTTTAGGCACTAAGTCTGCATAGTCATCAGGGTTTAAGCATCAAGTCTACATGATCGCCAAGGTTTAGAGTACACCGGTTGAACACATCGTTCACAACACCTAAAGGTTGTGAGCCTTTTAGTGTTCCAATGGACTGTCTAGAATAGTCCGTGGTTTTCATCCATACTGTGCTAGATAACGGGGCCAACATTTGGGAACAAGGCTTCTCACATCGTCCACCTCTTACCCTTACCCCATGGTCTATATCACCTCTCAACTCATCATCCAACTCATATTTCAACTACCCATGTTTTACCCAACATATTATGTAGATATAAATACATATATAGTTTAAATCATATAAAACTTGTAAAAAATCGTTCATCCAACATATATAGCAATTATACAGATAATATGCAAACCTAGCACGTAGTTTATATAAAATACTTCATTTCTATGCGTAAGATGAAAGGGACCATGCACTCACTTGATAAGGTGGTGAATCGGTACTCGGACAGTGCTTCGTTGACTTTAAAATAATTTCCTTCGACGAAACCTAGTATTATTACCACTAGATTTTAGTCTAATATTTACCGTGACTAATTATTAATCTTATTATTTTTATATAAGCATTTAAACAATACTTTCCAACTACTATGTACAGATAGGGGCCAGATATAAAACACCAGAGGGGAAGACCATTTTGGCATATAGCACTTCTGAAATCCAACAACACTATACGACCCTTTAGACTAGATTCCCCGTATCGTGAGTAGTTAAAAAGATATTATAACGACACTTATATAATAATAGCTCAAATATTTATTATAAGTTCATAATAAAAATACTAATATTATATATAATTAAAATAGGGTAAGCATAACTTACTTACAAGGGAGTTTTAGCTAGGAGTCGGACTCTGTAGGGGCAGAAGTTCGTCGCTGAATCTTTTTAAGAAATATTCGTGCAGCACTTCAGCGCTCACCTTACTATACTAAAACTACAGAAAGAGAAGTCGAATCAAGAGGGACCGAAATACTCGGGGGATAAGAAGAGAAAGACTCTTGAATCAAGAGAATGGTGCAAGAAATATGAGAGCCCAAGCCTCTTATTTATAGTAATTGAATTTACAAAAACTACCATCCATAATTACTTAATGACCTTATAGTTATATAAACGACTAAACACCCCTTCATAATACAATTTTAAATAGATATAATGATATTTGTACTAAACTAATGTCGAAAGTACTCAACACTAGTCTTATAATAACTGCATCGTCAATACATTTCTAATGATATATACATTTGTATATATATATATATATATATATATATATATATATAGATATATATATGTGTGTGTGTGTACGCATATATGATTTCTACTTTATTTTAATACATACATATGCTATTATAATTTGTAACTCGTTCATACGAACTCCATTTTTGACGTTCTTTATATCCACGCGTTGGTATTTACGAGTACTACAACTTTCATTTAGACGCCGTCAGCTAATTCTCATTCTATCTCAGATTTACAAAACTGTATCGAATTTAACGCGTTCGAAGAGTAGGGACCAAGCTCCGTCCATATCTTTAACATACGAGTTGTACTCTCGAAATTCTTTATATCCGCGTGTAGGTAAAAACAAAATCTAAAACTTTCATTTAGATTCCGTCGGCTAATTCTCGACCAATCTTAAATTTAACAGTAGGAGGAGATTATACTGTTAAATGTCCGCGCAAAATTCATAACTTCTACATATGGAATCTGTTTTTGTTTTTCCTTTTACCGTTGAGTTACTATTAATGATATCTTCAACTCTCATTTAGGTCACGTATGCCAAAAACCGCTCGAACTAAAATTTGAGTTTCAGGTTGTGCACCGCTATGCCAAATGTTAGAAAATTCATAACTTCCTCATACGAAGTCAGATTTGGGCGTTCTTCTTTTGGACGCTCCCAGTTTAACATATTCTACCACTTTTGTTCAGATTACTAAGGCTAAAAAGCCATCTATCATAAATTCACTATTGATGTCTCCCAGTGTCGTGCCGGTTTTTCCAAAAAACTTCGACGGGTCATAACTTCTTCGTTATACCTCGGATTTCAGCGTTCTTTATACGCATTGAACCCTTGTAACATATACTAAAACTTGGTTAAGATTAATACATTTAAATAATCTTCCATCAAAAACTAATTTTTGATGCTTATTGTCTCTAAATTGACTAGCCCATATTTGCGGGCGTTACAGTATGTCATCCACATACAATACCAAAAAGCTAACTATACTCTCACTAGCTCTGACATATACACTGGACTCATCGTCGCTTCTCGAAAAACTAAACTCTTTGACTTTCTCATCAAAAAAAGATTCCAGTTGCGAGATGCTTGTTTCAATCCATAAATGGATTTCTCAAGCTTGCACACTCTATCAGGGTACTCTGCACTGACAAAATCCTCTGGCTAACTCATGTAAACATCCTCATCCAACTTTCCATTAAGGAAAGCAGTTTTGACATCCATTTTCCATATTTCATAATTATGAAATGCAGCAATGGTCAACTCCCTGAGTTTGAGTGAAGCCCTTCACAACCAGTCGTGCCATATAAGTGTGCACTTTCCTATCCATGTCGGTCTTCTTCTTGAAAATCCATTTGCATCCGACCATCTTACGACCCGGTACATTGTCAACCAAGTTCCAAACTTGATTGCCATACATGGACTGAATCTCACTTTTTATAGCCTCTTTCCACTTGGCTGACTCAGGGCCTGCCATGGCTTCCCTATAGTTGTTAGGTTCATCCAAATTTACTAGTGTACTATTAGTGATAAATGTATCACCTTCCGCAGTAATATAGAAACCATAGTAATGCTCATGTGGATTCCTAACTCTAGTGGAATGCCTCAGAGGTATAGACTCGTCAGCTGGTTCAACAAGAGCTTCCTCCTCAGGTTTATTGCTAGGGTTAGGGGTTCCTTCACTACTTCACTCTTGAAGTTATTCAAGGTCAATTTGCCTCCCACTGTTTCCTTGGCTTATAAACTCTCTCTCTCTCTCTCTCTCTCTCTCTCTCTCGACCCCTCTCCTTGCTACCAAGACCACATTATCACTGTAGAAGAGGTAACCAAAAGATTTTTGTGGGTAGCCGATGAAAATACACCGCTCACTTCAAGGTTTGAGCTTGTCGTGCGTCTCAAGCCTCACGAAAGCCTTGCGACCCCAAATCTTGATGTGGTATAAGTTGGGAACATTCCCAGTCCATATCTCGTGAGGTGTTTTGGCAACCTTCTTGGTAGGGACTAGATTAAGGATATGGGTGGCAGTCTCTAAGGCATACCCCCGGAATGAGATTGGTAACAAAGCTCGACTCATCATGGAACAAACCATGTCCAATAAGGTTCGATTGCACCTCTCAACTACAACATTAATTTGGGTGTCCTGGGAGGTGTCAATTGTGAAACAATTCCACATTCCTTAAGATAGTCAATGAACTCTGTACAAAGATACTCTACTCCTCGATCGAATCGAAGCATCTTAATATTCCTGCCCAACTGATTCTCCACTTCCTGTTTAAACGCTTTGAACCTTTCAAAGGTTTCCGACTTATGCTTGATTAACTAGACATAACCATATATACTATAATCATCAGTAAAAGTCACATAGAAGCGGTTAGCATCCCTTTTGGCAGTTCTAAAGGGTCCACACACATCTGTGTGTATGAGGTCCAACAAACCTTCACCCCTAGCACAAGTACCAATGAAGGGTGACTTAGTCATTTTTCCAAGTAAACAAGATTCACAACTATCATCTGACCTTAAGTCAAATGACTCCAAGACTCTAGCCTTTTGGAGTTGGTCTATCTGCTTCTTGCTAACATGTCCAAGACGACAATGCCACAAGGATGCCTTATCTAAATTAGTAGACGAATCGATATGCAACACATTATTTCCTAAGTTGTCTACAACCGAAACAGTTTCATATACACCATCACAATGTAATGCTTTAAAATAAAGAACATTATTATAAAAAGCATTAATACCACCACATTCATTATCATATGAAAAAGTGAACCCTTGTTTGTACAAACCATGAAAAGAAATAATATTTCTCACCATTTCAGACGAGTAACAACACTTATTCAAATCTAACATTAACCCACTACTTAGCAACAAATAATATAATCCAATCTTGGTGACAGGTGAAGCTTTCTTGTTCCCCATGATCAAGTTTATCTTTCCGTGCTCCACATCCTCACTTCTTCTTAGGCCATGCAAATTAGAACATATTTGAATACCACAACCTGTATCAAAGACCCAAGAATTAGTATTTTGTGATTTATTAGACAATATAGTGTAAATACCTGCATGGGTTGTTTGACCTTCCCATCCTTTAACATCTTGCAGGTACTTGGGGCAGTTTCGTTTCCAGTACCCGTTATCATGACAATAGAAGCATTCAGTTTCCTTTAGGTTGGAAGAAGGAGTGACAGAACCACCTTTGATTCCACTTGAAGAGGATCCATCAAGAGACTTTCCCTTGGTACCCTTCGAAGGGGTATTCCTCTTGTTCCCTCTAGTTTTCCTGATTGCCAGAACAGGGGCGGTGTTAGGAGTAGGAGTAGTAACAACTGATTTACCTTTGAGACCACTTTCGACGGTCTTCAAAAGTCCTTGAAGATTTCTGAGTGTGACCTCTTCCTTGTTCATCTGATAGGTCATTTAGAACTGATCATAACAAGTAGGTAAGGAGTGCAGTATGATGTCAATAGCCAACTCCTCAGGGAAGCTCACATTCACCTTCATAAAACGGTCCACAAACTTTTGCATTTTCTGCATGTGGCCCATGATGGATTCACCATCCTTCATTCGGGTTGTTATCATGGAAGAGATGATTTCATACCTCTCTTGACGAGCACTCTAATGGTATCTGTCCATCAGGTCTATGTGCATATCAAAACGGTAAAAGTCCTCGTAGGACTTCTAGAGCTCAGCTGTCATTGTGGACAACATGATACATGTCACCTTGGTGGCATCTCTCTCATGAGTCCTGAAGTTAGCGATCTCCTGTGGAGTAGCAGTAGACTCATCAATTTCTTTCAGCTCATTGTCAAGGACATATTCCTTGTCCTCGTAACACGTGACCATCCTGATGTTCGTGATCCAATCATTAAAATTTGAACCATTAAAGATGACTCTCCCACAAAGGTTCATGAGAGAAGGAGCCTATTAGGTTTGAGCCAGAAGCAACATTGTTGGAAGACATCTGAAAAGGAAGAAAGACAAGTTTAGATTAGATATAGAATCCTTAATAACACACCGAAATGCAATTTTTAGGCTAGGATCCAACACAATACTTTATAATTTGGAAGAGGGATGCCGTAATCCAAGCTATAAAATATTTGAAGGTAGGTGAATGATGATTCACCAATTTCTACCATGAAAAACGAAATAGGTATTAGGTTTTAATTGGATTAAAACTCCTAGAACTTTTGAGATTCATTGAACTTTTCAATGGCATGTTTAAATCTCGATTGTGCCCTCTCAAGTTTGTGACTGGGATGCCGAAGATCACAAACAAGGTGTGAATAACCATGCAAATTAACTTGGTACCCTTAATTTTTATCACCTAATCGATGTGCCGGTTAACAACACACGCTCCATCGATTTATGAAAAACATTAAGTTACCCTTTGTGACTCTTACTGGTCCTTGTAAGTGTGCCGACTAACCACACACACTCCACCAACGACTTGGTAAGGTACAAAGTGGGTTAGCACCAAATTCACATTTTTCTAAAGCAACTAAGATTGGGAATTTATAAAAGGTTTAGTTACTTTATATTTATCATTATACTTTTAATGAGAAATATAGTCATACTCCTACCCGTTCGGCTAACGACCCTCCACCAGTCAAGGAAGCGGTGGGTGAGAGTGGACACCCATTAAGTTGTCATTTTATAGGAAACAACCTTATACCCCCTTATAGGCCGGCTTCGTGAATGAGGCCTACTAACGGTAATACTAAGTTAATCTTATATATATATATATATATATATATATATATATATATATATATATATATATATATATATATATATATATATATAAATTTATAGTACTATAAAGTATAAGGTTTGAATTTTAACTTTTAAAACTCTAGGGTTTGGAATTAAAGTGTGTGTGAGACTTTACGATTTCCAAACCTGAGGGCAAGTTTTGAAACTATTCAAAAACTTTTCATTTCTATAATTTATGAGTTTTAATGGTTTTAAAGAAAAGACTTTTGGAATTCCATAAATTGAGGACAAGTTTTGGAGTCCATTAATTTGCATTTAGATCAAGAATTACAGTAACAAATAATTGGCAAATAATTCCTATGATCTACTATAACTCATAAGCATGAACATTCATATCAACAACTTCAAGAATCATATTAACATAATATAAAACTTAAAATTTTGATAATAACCTTTGAAAATGGATTAGCATAATCGTTAACACATCAAAAACAGGTTTTACAAGTCCAAAACAGTTTATTGTAATGATTCTAGTCCATTTCTAGCAACAAAACTAAAAAATTAGCACTCTGGGCCTCCTACTCACCGAGTGCAAGAGCCTACTCGACGAGTAGGATGAGTTTACACTTGGACTCGTTGAGTCCCCCTATGGACTTGGCGATTCCACTAAACAGTGACTAGGTTTTCGACTTTTTTCAGCAATTTGCATCAAGTATAATGAAAACAAGCCTAGGCTCTGATACCACTGAAGGGTTTTGAGCATTCTAACACTCCTATAGTGTAAATGCAACCCTAGAAACCTTGGATCTATGTTTTCTCTATTATACATCCAAATTTGATTTTCCAAGGTTCTCAACCTAACTAGCATGTTATGGGTACTTGTAATGTAAAAACTTAGTAGAATAACATACCTTTTCTTGTGGTTGATTGCTTGGAGTATTAAGAGCCTAGCACCAATAATGTGGATGCCTCAAGTAGAATCACAAATCACCAAATTAACTTGGAAAACCTTGAGAGAATAGCATGCACTTGTAGAAATCAACCCACCCTTTTTTCTCACACACTCTGCTGTGATTTCATGTGCCAAATACCTCTTTATATAGTATCGATGATTATGGTTACATCCATGTAAACCCTAATACCCATGACCTTTCATTTCCATAGGATCCGTGGGTTAAAAACTCCATGGACTATCCATGCAAGTTTAGCCCATCCTAAATGAACTTTGGCCCATTCTATATATATATATATATATATATATATATATATATATATATATATATATATATATATATATATATATATATATATATATATATATATATAAGAGTCCATATCTAATTAGTCTCTTTTGATCACTAAATTAATTCCAAGTTAATTATTGATCAATACTAATTAAATAATATGATTTCATATTAATATAGTATAACTTAAAATAAATTAATAAATCATAACTATACTATTCTCAAAAGATTATCCATACAAATTGTTTCGGTGAAGTGCAACCCAAATGGACCATGTCGGGTCGGGTCAAGTACATACCAAATATAGTTACAAACTTAGATAACATATCCAACACGCCCCTAGTTAATATTGTTGGTGCCATGGTTGATATTCGTGAATCCAAGCTTACCTTGAGAGTGGGAGATGATGAAGCTACTTTTGGAATAGAGGATAGTTTACTAGGAAGTGATGTTCAAGGTGAAGTTTTTAATATTGATAAAGAAGAAGATAAACTTGAAGAATTGGAGAAGCTTATGGTAGAAGAACTGAAGACAATTAAACAAGTCAAACATACTAAACCAAGAGCATCTGTTCCATTGGTATTTGAAGTAATTGCTTATACAAATCCAACTTCTTGGGTGAGTAAGAAAATCAAAGATTTATCAAGTGACGAGGATGAGGTTACTTCTAAGGAAACGAGCTTAGCTGTGAATGAAAAGATTGTTCCTATAGAGGTAAAGAATGAGAAAAAAATAGAAAATAAATTTCATGAAAGTAAGGGGACCAAATGAAAGCTTGAAGTAAGTGAAGTGAAGGCTAAGAAAGAAAACTCCAAAAAGGCGTATATTCGACGAGTTCAAGCGTATAAAAGACGATGGAGGGAGTAAACATTCAAATGGTGATGGACACTCCGGATAATTCAACATGAGGTGGCATGGAGTCCGACTCATGACTCCAAGAAAAAGAAGTGCTTCTCGGGAGGCAACCCGAGCTTGGTTTGAAATTTCTTTTCGTTTTGCATTTAGTTTAGTTTTTGCATATTTAGTTTTTATTAGGATAATTGATCATCTAATCATCTAACAATCTTATGAATGGTAAAAATCGAGTATAGGGTTCCTAAAAATTAAGTGGTAAAACGATTTAAACTTTTTAATATAAATGATATTATTTTTACAGTCAGAAGCGAACTCACAACCTGAGCCTTCAAGCTCACGACGTGAGCTATCGTATGATATGGATGGGACAAAATTTTCTCTCATATTTTAGCCCAAATTATAATTAGTTAAATGGCCCGAATGTTTTAGCCCACTTTCGAACTCACAACGTGATGTCTTAATCCTAACGAAGTGAGCAAGACAAAAATCGGGACCACTGGCTTAAAGAAATCAGAAAAAAATTGAACATCATTTTCTAATCCCACGAACGAATACAACCCTCTGGTCCCCCCATACTTGATTTTGGCCAAATCCAACACCAATAACCTTGGTGCTTACGTAATCTTCAAACTAAGGTAAATAACTCCTACTTTTAGTGCTTACGTAATCTTCAAACTAAGGTAAATACAACTCTCTGGTCCCCCCATACTTTATTTTGGCCAATTCCAACACCAATAACCTTGGTGCTTACATAATCTTCAAACTAAGGTAAATATCTCATACTTTTAGTGCTTAATTTTGACTAATTTGTTGATTTAAGGGCTAGGGTTTGCAATATGTTTGAATTTCTAAATTATGTCCTAAATATGTGATTCATCTACTGCATGTTGCCTAAATGTGCTTATAAGTGACTTATTAGTAAACCCCAACAAGGAGTTAAGCCCGATTTTTAATTCTAGTCGTGATTGATTTTCGCTGAAGACAAAGAACTCACAACGTGAGTTCTGGGTATTGAGTCTACTGTTTTCTACCAATCTGCCTAATATGTGGAATGGTTTGTTTGGTTTTTCTTGTTTATTTGTTCATGTAGAAAAATGGATTCTAGGAGTTTAAATGAACAATTTCAAGGCCATGTGTCATCCCACCATGTATGGTACTAACTTCCCATGGACATGCCTACCTCTATGCTCACTAATTTCACAAACAAACTGGGGTGGCTGCACAAAAAGGTATTTTCCATTTCCCCCAGGATTGACTGGGTATCGTTTGGGGAGATTGGGTTGATGGAGAGAATGGCTCCATTCTTGACAAAACAATTTTCTATGGACGATTTTTCTTTCACATGTAACGGGTGGAGAAATCTATTCGCTATTAGTGAGCCATTTTATCAAGAACTATGTGTTGAGTTCTTTGCTTCTGTTTCCTTTAAAGGAGCTACTGTTGATCCTTTTTACCCGAGGGCTTTGGTTTTCTGCCTAGGCTGCGTGTGTAGGGACTGCATCCTCGTAGAGTTTGCATGGCGGATGGGAATATATGGACATGAAACTCAGTTACCAATATTTGAACTCTTCTTGAGGTCTGCAGCCCGAGAGTATTTACGGGGTGCATATGGACATGACTTTTGGTGTTCGGTTGCAAATGAAGCTTTTCACTCGGGTGTTTCACAAGAAAGCCATATTAGATCCATGATCCACCGACTAATTCAACGATTGATCACTTTTTCAATCAATCATAAAAGTTACGGGGACAATGTAACAAGCTTGAATATCTTTTTCTTATGGAGCATGGTCACACCAGGAGTTTTTTTTTGCAATATTCCCTATCATTTGGCTAACTATTTGGGTAGTAAGGTTTCCATTTCATGAGCCAGTAGCCCCATTAATGGGGGTCATTTCATTACCAGCCTGGCAAAATCGTATGGTCTTCTTACGCCTCATTTGACTAGGACTTTGACATGCAAGCCTGGAGATGATCTTACTATGGGTTTTTTGGAGTCTCTGCCTGTGGTAGTAAACATGGGGTCACATTGGAGCATACCGATAGATGTTGTTGAACAACCATGTGAACAACCCAAACAGCAACTGAGGCCACTAGGGAGGATAAATGTAAGAGGAAGAGGAGATAGTGGACAACCGGTGCAACATAATGCACCCATGGGAGGAGCCACTTTTGGAGGCAATATGTTGGGATATTTTGATCAGTTGTCTTTAAGTGTGAATTGGATCGGTGGGATGGTAGAAAATATGGTTAGAGATTTGAATGTTGAGCAACCACCTCACATGGGAAGTCACTACCCAATTTGCCCAATGTGGAGTGAGTATTTAAATCGTGGAAGAGATGGGTCCGGAACGAGCGGAGCAAATGAAGATGATTAGATTGTTTTAGTTTATTTAGTTTTATTTTTATTTGGTTTTATTTTGTTTTTGTTTTGTTTGGGATTGTAAGACTTTTAAATTGTTTATGTTCTTGTTTACTTCTTTGGTTATTATTTTCATATTTGCTAGGAATCACGGGAAAGGGATGTCGAGATATGAGTGCCAACACGTTTAGCCAAGAGTCTACAGTCGAGATTCGAGACCCACAATTAAAAATAAATGTGGGGTGAGTCAAGAAAGAAGATAGAGTTAGAGAGAAGAGTTATAAAAATAGAGTTTAAGGAGGGTCTTAATCCATTAAGAAAAATGGGTTGTAGTGCATACATTAAAAGAAGAATTGGAGGAATTCAATTTTCTGTCCGCCCAGTTCTCATGATGTGAGCCCTTACTACTCACGTCGTGAGCTCGTTACTAAGTGTTTCCAGATTGCACATATTTGCGTCCTCACATCGTGAACTTTACCACATCACGTTGTGAGTCTTAAATTTTCACTAAATAGAAGACTTTTCATTCATATTTATGACATGGGTCACCACCATCCTTCTTGGAATTATTATGAGGATAATTATGGGTCAATGTTTCAACCATGAAATGTGGTGTATGCTTTCCCACATTTTTCTTTACGCTTTGAAGATTTTTCTACACCACATTTGTTGAAGATTGAAGTTTCGATTCCATAGTTTTGTCAGCATATTTGCATATCTCACATGTTGAAGATCCAAGTTCCATATTATAAGAAGTCCGCATTCAAAATGCATAACTTATCCACACATTTGGAGTTCGATCACACCACTATTACCCTAGGGGGTTCTATTCTTTTTTCTCCCTTTTATTGTTTTTAAATTAGTTTACGCATACAATGAGGGCATTGTATGAAATAAGTGTGGGGTAGGCGGTCGAAAAAGTAAATTATTAGAAAAATTGAAAATTAAAATTTTTAGAAATAGATTTGAAATAATAATCTAAATAAAAAAAAAGTAATTATAATAAAAATGGTTTAAACTTAAGTTGCTAGTGTTATGTAGGATGATCCGATGCGATCTCAAATGTTTAATTGAGCCAACGTATGTTATAGTATATTTGTGGCTTCCCATTTCTAGTGAAAAGTCATGAGTTATGAAAATGTAATCTGGTAATTTATATGGAGTAATATGTTTAGCAGTCTAAACCTGAAATCTATCTAGGAAAGCTTATGTAGTCATTGCACATAGACTAATACATTTAGCCAATAAAGATTGAAGTTAAGCTCCTTTGCTTAAGCATATAGGTTTTGAGAGAAAAAAGGTGACTTACATAAAAAAAAGAGAAATTACCGAAAAGTGGAAAAATTGAAGAACTCTGGTGTAACACCCAATTCCTGGTATGTATTTAAATTGAAGTAATTTCATGTTTGGCCTTGGGACTCGACGAGTTTGAGGCCCAACTCGTCGAGTAGACTTGATTTTGACTGGGAGGTTTAGTGACCTACTCAACGAGTCGGGGGACGTACTCAACGAGTAGAAGCAGTCTGGATGAAACCCTAATGTTTAGGATTTACACCCAATTTAAACAACTTATCTCATCCCAAAATAGCCTACATCGCCCCTCTCACTTCCAGAAGACCCTAAACCGAAACCCAAGCCTTGTTTGAGTGTTCTTAATCCGTTTTTGTGCATTTTTGGTGGTTGTGAAGCTTGAGAAGGAGGAAGGAGCTTGGGAGTTCAAGTTGAAGCTAGTAGATCTAGAGGTTGTGTTCCATTTCAAGCTTATTTGAGGTAAACTCTTTAACCTTGACTTTCCATTTGTTAGATCCTCTTAAGGGCTTGAATCTTGTCATTTTTGGGGCATTTTTAAGTCACACTCGGGTTTGGGGCATTATATAGAGGAATAACTTCAGATCTGGAACATAGGAGGGTTCTCATTGCATAAAGGTGCAAACTTTACTACCATAAGAGCCTCATGCATCTTTAAGACTCCATTTTAGGGCCTTTTGAGCTAAATGGCCCATGCATGAACGTAAAGTTTGAAACTTTACGTCAATATGGACCCTAGGAGGTAAGATCTACGGTTTAGATGCTTTGAGACCCGCCAAAATCGACTGTATAGTTTTAGATAAAGAGGGACTTGGTTATTCATTCATGGGACTCGACGAGTTGGGTCATATTTCCCCATCAAAACCTTCTGTTGATGGACCAGATGCTTAGATAGATGAACACTCAGTTTTCTAGGCTCATTAGGGACCTGAAAATCAAGGAACTCGATGAGTGTATGAGCGGACTTGGCAAGTTTAAGGCATTGTCCCAATCATATGAAGACAGACTCGATGAGTTCAAGGAGAACTCAGCGAGTCATAGACTAAACACCTTTATACGGATGAGGATGAACTCGACGAGTTCAAGGATAAACTCGGCGAGTCGGTTGAAGAAGGTCCCAATGTGTTGTTGAAGGAGAATTCGTCGAGCTCTTACTAGACTCGACGTGTAGTGACAAAATTGTAGCATTTTGTGGACATGGGGACTTGACGAGTTGGTGGACCAACTCGGCGAGTCTAGTCAACGAGATGTTGACTTTGACAAAAGTTGACTTTGACTAGGGTTTTGACCTTGACCTTGACTTGGAACCTTGTGAGGGTTATGAGTATGAAATGGTAATCTGGAAAGGTTGTTGTGTAGGGATTGAGGAGTTGATAAGAGTTGATTTTTATACCGAGGATATTGCAGACACTACACGATATCGAGGTCAGATACCTTCCAGTAGGAGTGGGTCTAAGGCACCAAGGTCGGCCTACTAGTAGTTGATTACAGTAGAGATGATCGTCTTTGTGATAATTGTATGTTTTCTGACTACCTGATATGTTTATGTGCTAGCATAATATGTTATATGTGATAGTGGTGGTAGGAGGGGAATACTCCCCAAGTTCAGTTGTTAGGACCGAAGGGTAGGTCGGACACCCAAATATGCTTGACAGTATGATTATGTTATGATATGTGTGGTAGTAGTAGTAGGTGATGAAATAGTCCCCAGAGCCCGGTTGATAGGACCGCATGGTAGGTCATCACCCTAGAACTACTTGACACGGGTAGGTCAGCACCCCAAAACTTATTGACACCGGTAGGTCAGCACCCCATAACTGCTTGACAGGGTAGGTTGGGCACCCCAGAATTGCCCGACAGTATGTATGATATGTTATTGTATGGTATGTGGTATGATGGGGGAACTCACTAAGCATCATGCTTACAGTTTTCAATCTATTTCAGGTACCTCTTCGTCGAAGGGGAAGGAGCCGGCGTGGTAGCAGCACATCACATACACACACTCGGTTCCGCATTTTGAGATTCATGGGATTGTACTTTGATTTTATTCCTGTTCGATGTTATGATTTTGAGACATGTTTATTATGGTTTTGATGGATTGATATGATATTGACAATGTTTTCAGTAAATGGTTTTATAAGCTACTTAATTAAAAATTATGGACGAGAAATTTGGGATGTTATGAGTTTGGAAATACCTCGTAGACGACTTGGTGGTGGTGCCTATTGAGGATATTCAGGTGGATGACAGTCTGAACTACATCGATCGACCAATAGCCATCCAAGATAGGAAGACGAAGGCATTAAGGAACAAGGAAGTAGAGCTGGTGAAGATGCGGTGACAACACTGCAGGGGTTCAGAATGGACTTGGGAGTCGGAGGATGAGATGAGGGAGCATTACGCCGAGCTTTTCCGGATTTAGCAGCAGACTTCGAGGACGAAGTCTAAAATAATTAGCAGAGATTTGTATCACTCGGTTCCTGGTATGTATTTAAATTCAAGTAATTTCATGTTTTGCCCTAAGACTCAGCGAAGTGGAGGCCCAACTCGTCGAGTAAACTCGATTTTAACCGGGAGGTTTAGTGACCTACTCGACGAGTAGAAGCTGTTTGGATGAAACCCTAATGTTTAGGGTTTACACCCTATTTAAACAACTTATCTCGTCCCAAACTAGCCTTCATCGTCACCCTCACTTCCAGAAGACCCTAAACTGAAACCCTAGCCTTGTTTGAGTGTTCTTAAGACATTTTTGTGCATTTTTGGTGGTTGTGAAGCTTGAGAAGGAGGAAGTAGCTTGGGAGTTCAATTTGATGCTAGTAGATCTAGAGGTTATGTTCCATTTCAAGCTTATTTAAGGTAAAAATCTTTAACCTTGATTTTCCATTTGTTAGATCCTTTTAAGGGCTTGAATCTTGTCATTTTTGGGGCATTTGTAAGTCACACTCAGGTTTGGGGCATTATATAGAGGAATAACTTCATATCTAGAACATAGGAGGGTTCTCATTGCATAAAGGTGCAAACTTTACTACCATAAGAGCCTCATGCATCTTTAAGACTCCATTTTAGGGCCTTTTGAGCTAAATGGCCCATGCATGAACGTAAAGTTTGAAACTTTACATACAATATGGACCCTAGAAGGTAAGATCTATGGTTTAGATGCTTTGAGACCCACCAAAATCGACTGTATAGTTTTAGATAAAAAGGGACTTGTTGATTCGTTCATGGGACTCGACGAGTTCGGTCATATTTCCCCATCAAATCCTTTTATTGATGGACCAGATGCTAAGATAAATGAACACTCAATTTTCTAAGCTCATTAGGGACCTGGAAATTATGGAACTCGATGAGTGTATGAGCGGACTCGGCGAGTTTAAGGCATTGTCCCAATCACATGAAGACAGACTCGACGAGTTCAAGGAGAACTCGACGAGTCATAGACTAAACACCTTCATACAGATGAGGATGACCTCGACGAGTCGGTTGAAGAAGGTACCAATGTGTTGTTGAAGGCGAACTCGTCAAGCTCTTGCTAGACTTAACGAGTAGGGACAAAGTTGTAGCATTTCGTGAACGTGGGGACTCGACGAGTTGGTGGACCAACTTGACGAGTCTAGTCAACTAGATGTTGACTTTGATAAAAGTTGACTTTAACCAGGGTTTTCACCTTGACATTGACTTGGAACCTTGTAAGGGTTATGAGTATGAAATGGTAATCTAGAAAGGTTATTGTGTAAGGATTAAGAACTTGATAAGAGTTGATTTTTATACCGAGGACAGTGCATACACTACACGACATCGAGGTGAGTTACCTTCCAGTGGGAGTGGGTCTAAGGCACCAATGACGGCCTACTAGTAGTTGATTATAGTAGAGATGAGTGTCTTTGTGATAATTGTTTGTTTTGCTACTACCCGGTATGTTTATGTGCTAACATGATATGTTATATGTGATAGTGGGGGTAGGAGGGAAATAGTCCCCAAGTTCAGTTGTTAGGACCGAAAGGTAGGTCGGGCACCCGAGATATGCTTGACAGTATGATTATGTTATGATATGTGTGGTAGTAGTAGTAGGGGGTGAAATAGTCCTTGGAGCCCGGTTGTTAGGACCGCAAGGTAGGTCATCACCCTAGAACTGCTTGACATGGGTAGGTCAGCACCCTAGAACTTCTTAACAGGGTAGGTTGGCACCCTAGAATGGTCGGACCGGGTAGTTCGAGCACCCCAGAGTTGCCTGGCAGTACGTATGATATGTGATTGTATGGTATGTAGTATGATGGGCGAACTCACTAAGCATCATGCTTACATTTTTCAGTTTTGTTTCAGGTACTTCTTCGTCGAAGTGGAAGGAGCCGGCGTAGTAACATCACATCACATACACACATTGGGTTCCGCATTGTGAGATTCATGGGATTGTACTCCAATTTTATTACTGTTCGATGTTATGATTTTGAGACATGTTTATTATGGTTTTATGGATTGATATGATATCAATAATGTTTTCAGTAAATGGTTTTATAAGCTACTTAATTTAAAACGAAATTTTGGACTCGAAATTTGGGATGTTACATTTGGAGCTATCAAAGTATGAAGATCAAAAGATCAAAATTCTAAATATTCAAAAATTGAAGATACCAAAAATAAAAAAGGTCGTGAATTCAAAAAATCAAAGACCAATTATTCAAAGAAATGAAGAATTCCAATAGCTCAATTGTGGTATCTAAAGTTGTAATTTCTAGTTTATGTATGCTTGGGTAGCTATACCAAAAATACCTTGAGGTAAGAAAGATTTCTAAGGATTGATTCGGAGGGTTGCAAAAATGAGTATCATATAAGTCATGGGGTGAAGTTTCATAAGGAATGTGAGTATTTTGGATTCGGAAGTTATTAAGAGAATTAGACACAATTATGCGCATTGAGGTCTTGGTATAACGGCTGAGTTCAAAATGGATTCTTCTTTGTGATGCTAGTGATGAAGGTTTAAATTAAAAAAATAATTTGCTTTGCTTGAGGGCAAGCAAAAGATAAGTGTGGGGTATTTTGATATTACCATATTTATACATATTTTAGGCAATATTTAACTACATTTTGATTAATATTTTGGCTATTTGCATAGATAATTGGTACTTATAAGGTTAATTTATATTTGCAGCCAAAAAGAAAATATTTTGAAGAAAAGTGACTAAAATCATTAAAGAATGGAACTTTGGAGGATAAAGGCTTGAAAGATGAAAATTCCAGAAAAGCACATTCTCACGACATGAGTTAGGACTTTCCAGAAGATAAACATCGCGAATCTAGAGTCCTTGTCAAACACGGATAACAACGATCTCACGATCTACGAATTTGAATACCTAGTAATTTAGTGAACATTAGATTATTAGAGCTAAGATCAAACCAATCTTAGTTAAGTAATTGAATTATTGAATTTTGTTGTGCTAGAGAACTCATATTACGAACATAATTTTGTTTGTCAACTCAATCTTACATAGCTCCAATTCTATTTAATAAATTGATTATATGTTAAATTATGTGTGACCATACATAGCTCTATATGAATTAATTTAATATTAGTAATTTTGGAATTGAATTGCTAATAATATCTTAATTGGTAAGCAACAAGAATTGTCATAATTAATATATAAACCATTGAGGGAAAGTGGATTCAAACTAACAGAAGTGTTTTATTAATTTGATAGTTGTTGTTAAATTAAGTTCATCTAACTTGCAAAATTAGATAAAAGCCAACACTTTGCTAGAATCTTAGGTTAACTTAATAGTAGTTAGATTAATTAATTAAAACCGTTCCCTGTGTTCGACCCCGACTTACTTAAACTACATTACAATCCGACTAGGTAGACTGCCTAGGCGCAATTTAGTTAGTCAAGTTAGTTAGGTTGTAAATTTAAAATTGGGTGTAGCTATTTGCACGCATCACGTGTTGAAGTGATTCAACATAGGAAATTCGATATATGAAAATATTATAGCAAGAGACTGATCAAGTATCACGTCTTTATGTAATATATTATGTATCGGATCCCATATGCTTCATATATAGGATTGATTACATATGCTAGAATATGCACTTGTTCTGATTTTTTCAAATGTCTAGGGCATTGAGAGGAAAAGGGACTAGAACTTGGCGCGACTAAATTTGTTAAACAATTGTTAAAGAACAACTTAAGGTTTAGTTGAAGATTGGTTGCTTGTGGACAGTTGGAGGTATAAATTTGTAAGGACCATAGTGACATGTTTCAGATTGAGATAATTCTTGATCAGAATTGATAGTCATATGGGAATATGGAAATGTTTCTATAATGGGAGTTGATGATTATAATCAACACGTGAGTTTGAAAACTTAACATAAGGAAGGTGTTCAAGGAGTTACCTTGAATTTCAGACTTTTTTACCATTAAATTGTTTTAGTAACAAAGTTTGAAGGGACCATTTTGTGACATCATTGGCTAAGTCTCGGTATCTTTGATGCCACGCCATCATAAAAGGATATTGCATGCCAGGTTAGAATCTAACACATTTAGTAGTGACAAGAATTTGGAATTCTTAAATTTGTAATAAGGATTTGGAATCGTGATGTGAGCATCATTGGAATTATGTCCAATTAACTTGGTTAGAAAGGAAGGACCATAAAGTGACATAGTATGAATGTTTATAACATGGCATGACTAATGTTTAATTCAAGTATTTAGTTGATTAATCGAAACATTATACAATTAATAAAGTCTAACTAATATGGTGATTAAATAATAAGTGTTTTATTTATATTCAATGGTTTTGAGATCATAGTTAATTAGTTTATTATTGTGTTTCACTTTGCATGTTTTAATTCCCAAATAATTGGATTATTAAAACATCCACAGTCGATCATACTTTTGGAAGTAAGTAGTGATTTAAGACATTCATGAATCAGACTGTAGATTGTCTAAGGGGTTAGACATACCAATAGTTTGATGCAGTATTCATGAGTACATTTGAAATAGCGATTTTAGTATTGGATCAACCCACGCTCAAAGAATTACTTCATGGATTTTATCACGAGTAATTTTGAGACGATAATATATTATATTCTTGAAACGGAGATATATGAGTTGTTGTTTACGACTCGGTTGTGCATTGATAATACCTAAATGCATCAATAACTTAATGTTATAAAATGCATTGTTGTGCGTTGTTTGACGAGTGAATAGTGCAAGCATATAAGTCGAAGTTTATCCGTTCCTTTTACCCTAATAGGAAAAGCAATATTTGTGGGCCCCTCGATGATTTGATGATGACATCTAAAGTGCTTGGCCAAGCCTGGACTGAATTGATGTGTTTAATTCGTAGTTTGATTTCAGTCATCATAAATCAAAAATTGGGAAACAAATCTTGGACAGGGAGATTGATTATAATCCATGTCTCATGTCTATACGATATCTTGTAAAATGGAAGAATATTTGATCACTTATCTAAGGAGACGTTACTGACTAGGTCAGAGTTCAACCACGGATTTTGGTAGCTTTAATTTGCTAGTCACTTTTTGAAGTTATACTTACAATTATAGTTACTGGACTTATCCAAGTGAGAGATTTTTGAATTAGTTGTCTAAGCCCATAACTATAATTGGTATATACTTGAATTGATAGTAGCACAGTCGATTTTGGTTGTCTTCAAACCCGACAATTGAATAGGATGGCCTTTAGAGAGAGAATAATGGTTTATTAATGTATTACTTGGTTAATAAATTAATTAGAAATCAAAATAAATGATTCTTAATGTATTATGAGAATAATATACTGATTAGAAATCATATTGTTTAATTAATATTTAATCTGAAATTAATTTGGATTTAATTTTGGGATTAAATGAATTAATTGAAACTGCAAGGACTAAATGTGACAATGCTCAATAGTTGAATATTGGGCAATTCTAGAACCTCCCTATAATAGGGGGAACGAATTCTAGATGCTCCTAGGGTTTCCTTGGGCTCTAAGGGTGCCTTGGATGCCTTAGGGAAGAAGTTAAGGGATTAGGGTTATCTTGGATAAACCTGCCTTATCCAATACCTTCCTAACACCTATATAAACCCTCCTTAGGGTTAGAATTCGTCCATGCACTCCTCCAAAAGTCTTAGAGCCAAAATTCTTCTCCCATTCTATTTCTCTCTATAGTATTCCTTGGTTGCTTGAGTTTGTTTGTGAGCCATTAGAGGCGCGACACTTGTGGCGCTTGTTACCAAAGGTCTTTCAAGCAAGGATTCAAGATTGTTTACAACAACAATCTTAAAGGTATGTTTCATAACCCTTTCCTATGTGAATTTTGATTATACACTAGGGATCTAGGGTTTCTACTTTGTTGTTCATTATTGTATGTTCAATTAGAGAAAACATAGATCTTCAATTAGTGTTGCATGCATACATAGGATTGTATGTTTTGCTCAAAACCCATCAATGTCGCGAGGAGTGTAAAACTCGACTATTTTGTCCTATAGTGGCTCACAACGTGAGCCATAGATGGCCATGTCGTGAGGGTCTTCTAACTGTTGACTTCCATTAACTTTTTAACCAAGTTTGACTTTGGGTCAAAATTAAGGTTTTAGGAATATTGATTGAGATTCTATCTGATTCTGATATTAGTGCATTCGTGGAAACAAGTGTTGCTTAAAAGGGATCGTATCATAGTGTTTCATAATTCTTCGCTACAGGTGAGATTTCCTCACTATACTCATGGGTCTAAGATACCCATGCCGACCCACTAGATCTGTATCCTGATATATAGGATGTTGCTATGTGGTAGGGATCTATAGATCTATCTGCTAGTCTGTTAACTAGATCTGTATCCTGGTATATAGGATGTTAATTATATGTTATTTTTTATGTCCATGTCGAAATGGTATGGTGGGGTTGAGACTGTACTGATTTGTGTTGTAAGTCAATAAACTGGGGCATTCCAACCGAAAGGTTGTAGGCCAGGGCATTCAAATCGGAAAGTTGTGAGCCAGGGGTAATCCAACCAGGAGGTTGTGGACCTATTATGTATTGGTCATTCCAACCGAAAGGTTGTGGGCATGGGTAATCCTACTGGGAGGTTGTAGACCCGTTATGTATTAGACAATCCAACCATAAGGTTATGGGTCGGGGCATTCCAACCAAAAGATTGTGGGCTAGGGGTAATCCAATCGGGAGGTTGTGGACCCAATACTTGTTGCTTATATGTTGTGTGTTGGTACTTTGGGGGAACTCATTAAACTTTTTGCTTACAATTTTAGTTTAATGTTTCAGGTACTTTAGATGATCGTGGCAAGGCGAAGGTGTGATCGTTCATAATTACTTGGTTTTGATGATACCGAATTGGAGACACACTAATAAATGATTTGAATTTTTAAGAACAAAGTTTTGTAAATGAATGGTTTTGATTTAATGGTATCTTAAAACAATACTTTTACTTGATTTAAAAATAAAAAATTTCCTTATTTCTAGGATGTTGCAATCACCTTGTCTTCCTTCGCTGTAAACGAATACACAAGACCCCTGGCCTTTGGGGTCTTAACTCTCCCCTGGCAACCATTCTTGATCCACGATGTCATATAGGTCGGTACTTGCAGTGCCTAACAACAATCAAAGGACAATTGGCATTCACATGGCCCACCAGATCACAATGATAACAACCTCTCATACTCTGTTGCTACTGGTAATCCCTCGTATAATGGCCCTTCATGCCACACCTATAGCACCTGGTCCCTGACCGAAAAGGACCCCCATGCACCTTGTTGCACTTGCTATAAGAGCATCCCATTTGGCCTCTAGATCAAGAATTAGTGGGATTGAAATGCTTAGCTGATGGGTGGGTCTAAACTGGGGTCTGTCTCTTTTCCTTCCTCTGTATCGCTAAATTTATCTCCCTCCTCCATGCATGCGACTGCAGCTGTGTTAGGTTCCGATACTTAGTAGTCGATACGAACTCCCGAATCTCTATCTTGAGCATGCTCAAGTACCGCAACATCTTCACGTGCTCAAAGGCAACATACTCAGGACAAAATAAGGTCATCTTTGTGAACATCTTATTGATATATGTCATCGAATCTGTCGTCTACTTGAGTGATAGATACTCCTGATCCAAACTCTCTTTCTATTAGTGGAACATACTCGGTTTGAAACATCTCTAATAGCTGCTCCCAAGTCATCATGGCTCGCTCTGCAGGAGAAAATGTATGTATCGCAAAGTTCCACCTGTCTTTCGCTCCCAAGAGAAGAAGGTTTTGACCTTCAGGATCTCAGGACAAGAACGCTTGTAGAAACATCCCCCCACATCGAATATCCACCTCATGGAAATGATCGGGTCTTTGACCCCATCAAACTATAGGGGCTTTATGTTACTAAACTCCCTGAAACCCTGTAGCAACAACATCTGTAGTAGCCGCTGCAATAGTAACATCGGTGACAACAACATAACGTTCATCGAACATCTTAATCAAAATGGTATTGACACACCCAAAAATCTCTTGAATTGCCTTCCTGACTGTTAAGGTCGTCTAGGTAGAAATCAAATCTTGAATCTGATCATCAGTCAACCCCGACCTCTTCTACCACCTGTACTTGAACCAGAACCCCTCGTCATCACCATGCAGAAAATAGACGGGAGACTAATCAAAACCACTTCATAGCGTTAACACACTATACACTCAACTACTTACTCCTTAGAATTATATGGCTCTCCTCGACACTCGTATGGGTCCAGTGTTTTTGGTACTACAAACCCATATTACCTTCGACACCTATCCACATTTTCCTTGAGGATCACCTCAAAATTCTAAGTTAGTAAGCTGGCTATATCTAGGTGTACTAACATACGAACAATTATCCACTCCGAAGAGTCACCTAGTAGTTCCTAGTTTTTGTTCTAGGACTCTCTCACCCATACCCCCTAGACGCAAGAAATCTTTACTATTACTATTAGACACAAAAAAATTAAGACAAAGTTAAGATATTTTTTCATAGCTATATAAACAAATCCAACAACCATTATTATAATTAAATCTTTATTTATAAATTTTCACAAAGGTCATGCTTGTGTCGTTGAACATTTTTTCCTTGAAGTATTGTATTTTTTTTCAAATTGTTTATCATAGATAAAGTTGGAATAAATCTAAGTTTTAAACAACAAAGAAATATTTTTTTAAGGCTAGAAGATGTATGAAGAGGTTAGAAAACTCTATTCCACATTTGCACCAAGAGGAGGATGCATATACATTTTTAGGTATGCAGTCTTCAGAAAAAGCAACAATCTGTAAAGGCTAATATCTCCGTGTGGTCTGCGCGACACAGGCATAAGAGGTTAAGAAAATCTGCAGAAAAAAAAACAAACACCTAAAAAAACCAATTTCAACACCAACACAACATCAAAAGTATGTCGCTAAAAGTTTACAACAACCAAGTTTAAATGTTATATATTTTCTGTTTTAATAAAATACATAATATTAATCAAACATATATATAATAATATAATATAGTGGAGCGGGTCGGTTTTTGATCAGTTTCAAACCCAACGGTTGGGTCGGTTTTGAACCCAACAGATTGGGTCGGTTTGAGTTACTAAAACCGAACCCAAAAGCCATTTTTCGGTTTTTAAAAATTTAAACTCAAACCCTACGATTTGGGTTCGGTTTCAGTTTACTCTGTTTTTAGGATCAATTTTGCTCATCCCTATTGCTAGGGATATATCATACTAAGCCTGAATATTTTTATATGATTTACTATGAATTTTACAAAATAGTGTATCAAAGCAGTTGAATTCGGACCGGTCAATCAAAATAACAATTTTCACCATAGTTAGAGCCATAAGTGTTGGGTACAAAGTTATCAATGTATGACTTTGTAAATGGTTTGACTTTTATAGACCCAATTGCTTGTGGTAAATTAGCCTTATGACATAAGATAGATAGATAGATAGATAGAGAGAGAGAGAGAGTGAGAGAGAGAGATAGATAGATAGAGATACATGTAAACACCTCTATATAAGGTGAGTTCATTCCACATGTATACGTGTGCTTGAGAGATGTAGTTCATAGTGATTAGTGAGTGAGATATTTATGGAGTTCTAAATCTAGTACCTTTTTGTACTCATTTACTATGATCGAATAAATACACCTTTTAGCACCCAAATCACCATGTTCTTTGTGTGTTGTTTAATTCCGTATGATAAATCAATGTTAATAATTCACATCAATTGGTATCAGAGCAGGTCTTCGAAGATCAACATGACTTTTTTGAAGAAACGGTTCTCGGTTTGACTAAATTCATCACAATTTGAACATATATGGTGAGTCTCTCTATGATCTCTCTAAATCTCGTTGATTCATGCGTTGCGTTCTTGATTTTTTGATCATTTTTGACTCATTGGATCATTTTTTTTTTTGAAAAACCCACTTGTTATGATCCAATAATTTTTTCGTTGATCAAAGCCCGATCCAATCTCATATTCATTTGTTTGATTTGATTCTCAAATTGCAATTGTTCATTTGAATCAAAATTTAACCCAAAAACAAATCAAATTTTGATTAATGCTCATTGAATCCATTATTAAGCCCACAAATTCGTTTGGTTATGATTCAATATCAAATTGTCCATTACTGTTCATTGAGTCATATCTTGAGCCCAAATTCGATGTTCCTTATTGTTCAGGTTGAAATTTCGAGTCCATAAATCGATATCATAAAACAAGGAGCCCAAAGATTTATTAAATTGGTTTGAATAATTTGAAATGTGTTCATTCTTCATCTTACGCATAACCGAGTTGTACGTTCTTGACTCTCATTGTGGTTATCGTTCTTGTGTTCCAATTGCATCAACCTTTCTGAATAATCGATTGATGCTTGTTTTGATCGTTAAAATAACATTCTGAATCGATTTTCTATTATGTGCTCTATCTTAAAAACGAGTTTTTTTTTTTTTTCAAATCTTAGTCTAGAAGTCTACAATTGAGTTTTTGAGTTTGATGAAATTGATCAAGAACTTTCAAATTTTTGTGAAGAACATTGTTAGAACAAATGTTTGAACACTTTTTGATCTGAAATCGAACATTAGATTCATCATTTTCGTGTTTATTTATGTTTGACTTCGAAAAGTCAATCCTAGAAAAAGCCAAACTCGACTTATATGGGTTGATTCGTTGAATTGAAAGGTGAAATTGGCTTGTACAAGTTATTTTTGGGATATGAATTTCGAAATCAAATTTGATTTGGGGTTTAATTTCAAAATTTGGTTGGGTCTATGTTTTTGATATCGAACATGTGAGACTGAGAACGAAGAATCGAATGGAAAGTCACGATCACATCTTTTGGGATAGTTCGCATCTACACTCGTGATTTGGATGTTCACTTTGAGCTATAGATGTCGATGCATGATCGTTAAAAGCGAAGGTCCTTGTGATTGAATTTTGATAAGGTTTGATTTTGGGGTCTCATTGTTTAGATATTGAATGAGTTATGGAATCGATTTGGGTTGATATTGTTTTGGTTGATGGTTGATGTGCGAAGAATTTGGGATTGTCATGGGGAGGCTGATAACGAATATTTGAAGTCAATGTTTCGAAGCCGGGTTATATGGTAGATGGGTTGGAGTCGTTTGTTTTGATGTCCAGGGCTCTACATGATTAAGTAACGAAGGGATAAAACGAGCGATGTGATGTCAAGTAACAAAGGGTATTTGTGGTGATGAAAAAGCAAAGTCTTAATGGTTCGATAGTCGAAGGATTGTTGATTGTCACTTCTTTAGTTGAATTCTTGCACCTAAAAGCGAAGGGTTAAATTTTGGGTTATGCTTCGACTGTCGAAGTCATAGTATGAAAAAGAAAATATTTTGGTGTCACTGGGTAACGAATTGAAGAAGGAAATGGAAAGTTTCGAAACTTACCCTTCATGTTTAGAAGAAATGACAGTTTATACCCAACTTCAAAATAGTGACAAAAACTGTGAAGAAAGCAGAAGTTTCATTTTGAGTCCCTGCAGTTTCGAAGATTTGGCAGAATTTACCCAACTTCGAAATTGGGTTGAAAATTTTGAGAAATTGGATAATTTTCGAAATAGGCCCCTGCAGTTAATGCGAATTGACGCTTGCTACACAGTTTCGCAAATAGGTGAGAGTTTCGCATTTTTGGCTGTCTTGGTTACATCGGGTCACTATAAAATTTTAAAATTGACAATTTCTAGCAAATTTTGAAAAGTTTTGTCAAAGGCCGTCCGTGAACGAAGATAAAAATTGAAGATTTTTTTGGATTTTCCGGATTGAAGCAAAATGTTTATGCCATGTGTTTAAGGGGAGTTTTGGATAGAAAATTTTTGAATTAAGCACTTTTTTCGATTATAAAAAGGGGAAGAGATTTTTATGGAAATTCGAAAGTTGAATTTTTCATATTACACGGACTTGAAGACCGAAGTGACCTTGAGTATTCGAAGTTTATGAAATGATTCGGTTGGAGATTCAGAAGTGGTTTCGGTTCATGATGGGTTTGGACTTATTGAAGATTTTTGGAGTCTGCTTTTATACTCAAACTTGGGTAATTTTTTTGGAGATTGAGAAACTCCTAATTACCTTTTGATGCTCGGTTTGTATGGTCTCAAATTCTAGAACCCAAATTGAAGAGTCATGGAAGAATTGAAGATTTGATGTTCATCTCTACATGTGTCATGTTTGAGGCTCGGTTCGTGAAGTTGCTCGAGTTTGGAAGATTTGAAGTGGGTCATCTGTTCCTAACTTTGAGGGGGAGAATTTTGGGTACAAAGTTATCCATGTATGACTTTGTAAATGGTTTAACTTTTGTAGACCCACTTGCATGTGGTAAATTAGCCTTGTGACATGATAGATAGATAGATAGATAGATAGATAGATAGATAGATAGATAGATAGATAGATAGATAGATATAGAGAGAGATGTAAACACCTGTATATAAGGTGGGTTCATTCCACATGTAGAAGTGTGCTTGAGAGATGTAGTTCATAGTGATTAGTGAGTGAGGTATTTATAGAGTTCTAGATCTAGTACATTTTTTGTACTCATTTACTATGATTAAATACACCTTTTAGCACCCAATTCACCATGTTCTTTGTGTGTTCCTTAATTCTACATGCAAAATGAATGTTAATAATTCACATTAATAAGCAGGTCAAGGAAAAATTATGGAGTTACTAGAATCAAAACCTGAAGTTTGGGCAATAACGTTGCTCAAATTCGACATTCCATGAGTTTTCTATAACTTTTGCAAAATTGGATAGAAAGAGATAAAAAAAATATATAATTTCCTAACTAGAAAACAATGTCTTAACAATGACTACAATGTATCGAGTCAAAATGGCAATCTGAAATACAAACCACCACCCAAAGTATGTTGTCTAAAGTGGAAATTCAACGTAGAATGCTTAAATGGTAAACTCATAAGTTTTTCTAGGGTTTTAACTTCCATCCCTGAACCAATGCATCAAGGTAAGAATTAAAGAGCACCACCACCACAGCAAGGTGGAAGGTGGTGGTGGACGATGGCAGGTAATGATGGTGTTTATAGGAGAAATTCGAACAAAAGAAAGAGGAGAAAGTGTAGAGATTGAATATTTACCTTGAAGAACTACCCACTACTGAGCAAGCCTTCCCCCTTAAACGTTGCATCTCTTCATCTAGCCTTGTTCTTTCTCTCGATCTCCAATACCCACTCTCAGCTCCCCCTCTCCTGATGTGTTTCCGTCCTACCAATTGCATACACCAAAGACGTCCAAACCAAAAAGGATCGACCTACACCAAGGGAAAGATTAACGAGTTAGACCTAGTTGGTGAGAGGGGGTCGATTAAGGCATCAATTTCTCCAAGAATATGGGCTTAAAATTGTATTTGTAGTTTAGCCCCCAAAGTTTTCCAAAACGGTAGTTTCTACCTGCAAAACAATTTCTTTTGCACCAACAAGTTATAAAATTACAAAGCAATCAGTTTCAATCCCCTTTCTAGGAAAATGATTACAAATCCCTCAAATACTCATTTCTTAATTATTATTTTCATTTTTATTAATCTTATATATTTAATTATATATATAATCTTTTATTAAATAATTAAACGGAAAACGGGGTTTTACATCACAAAAGCTTTGTTGTTGGATATTCTATTGACTCAATTATTTGGATGTGCCTGAAGAATTAGAAGATAAGGAAAATGAATGGATGAATGAGTTAAAGAAATATCTCGGTGAGAGGTGTGTAAACTATGTGTTTGTGTCTGAAATATTTGATTGAAAGGGGTTTTGTATGTGTAAACTATGTGTTTGTGTTTGAAATATTTTGAATTTTGAAGTTTATGTACTCGATCGATGAAGTTCACGAATTATATATAGCCTAAATATGATTTTGTTGGATGTGGATATGAGATTGAATGATGTAGGTCCTCTCCAATTTTTAAGGTTTTGTTGTTGTTGTTGTTGTTGTTGTTGTTGTTGTTGTTGTTCTTCCTCATATAGTTTAGATGTTGATTTTGGTTTAATGGTTATGTATGACTTTTACAATCGGGATTTGTTGAAGAACAAGGGAAAGTGGTTGCCGAAGGTTTCAAAGGTTTCATCGGTGTTGGAAAATGTAAAAGGGGCAGTGACAAAGTTGTGAATCGTGGGGGTAGGGGTAATGCTTTTATTTTTTTAAATTCAAAATTCATAAAGAAATTTGGATGAAAAAAAATGAAAAGGTTATATAGTAATTTTAGATCAAATTTGTAATAAAATAAAAACAATATGTGTAACGCCCCGTTCTTAAAGTATTTATGTATGAGTCCCTGAGATTTAAGAGAAATGGTCATGTTGGTCCTTTTATGGGAAATGGGTTTTATCCGAGAAGGTTTCGGATGGGTGTATGTTGATAGAAGCATAGGGCTTCTCGCCACCCTTGTGTGAATGTAAACTTTATCGGGAGCGGGTTTAGAGTAGAGGAGTTACGACGTTTTGAAGATGATATTGATTATAGATCTTAATGGAAAAGGTGGAAAAGGGTCCCATGCATGCCATGCATGCGTGCTTGGGTTTGGCTGGGTACCCAAGCATAAGTTGGACGTACGCCCAGCGTAGTGAGGGAAAGAAACGCGGGGGGCAAGGTTGAGTACACCCAACGTACTAGAGGTACGCCCAACGTACTCTCAGAATCCCCAAACCCTAATTTTAAAGGCAACCACTATATAAGGAACATAATGGTTCCCTCCTAAGCCTCCATAGACACTCTCTTACCCCAAGAAACCCTAGATATCCATATTTCCTCCATTGTTGGGTGTGTTTGGTCTTGGAAAGCTTATTTTGGCAAAAGAGAAGCTAGAAGAAGAAAGGAGAAGTTTTCAAAGAAGGAGAGGAACGATTGGAGCTTATACATCTTGAAAGACATCATCCTTTGGAGCCTATTTAAGGTATAAAGCTTGTTGCTTGTCATTCATAATGTGTAGATCTATGTGTTGTGAAGCTTTGACACCATTCTTGTCCCAAAAGTCCTCATCTTGTTGCATGTTTCGAGTTGGTCAAGATTATCTGTCCTTTCAGACCTTAGGAGAGGTCTTGAGTGAGAAAAATGAGGTCCCAAGGACTGAGTTTGTTCTATGTGTGAGATAAGTAGGTCTTAATATATTAAGACCTTGGATTAAGAGCTTTATGGATGTCCCAGGTGATAAAGTTTGAGACTTTATGAATCCTAATCATATTTGGCCTAAGGATCTGAAGTTTGGGCTTAATAGATTAAGCCATTAAGCAGTTCCATGGACTTTGTTGAACCACGAGGGTACGCCCCGCGTAACATGGGAGTACGCCCAGCGTAGCGGGACAATGCCCCGATCCCATTTTGTGAGCATTGTTGTACGCTTAGTGTACCCCCTCTGTGGCATTTTAAGTTTGGGCCTTGTTGTTTGGGCTGTATTGGACTATTGGATTTATGGGCCATGACTGGAAATTATGGATAGAGTATTTTGGGCCCAATTATTATTATAGACCTTGGATCTAGGCCCATTTGGTGAGGAGGGACCAATTTGGTAAATTGGGCCAATATTGGGCTTGTAAGAGATTTGGACTTTAGCCTTGGCCCAATAAGTGGATGTATGTTTGGACTAATGATTTTTGTTATGATGGCTAGTTCGGGATTTTTCGGTGATTTGGGAATCTGCTTCTTTAGTTCAGAGTTTCGGCAATCGCGAGGTGAGTTATCCTCACTATATGCACAGGGTCTAAGGCACAAAGGTCGGCCCTTTATCGGATTGAAATCCGGGTATCGTTGTTATGTTGTTGCCTTTTTATGATGCATCCGGGTATTAGGATGGTATATGTTAGTGACCTGTTAGGTCGGTATCCTGTTTAGAGTATGTTGTGATACGTGATCTGCTAGATCGGTTTGATTATATGTGAATTGTGATATGATTGTATGTTTATGTGCACATGGTTGTTTGACTGGGGTTGGATTGAGGCGGGACCTGCTTTGTGCTGTAGGCCAACATACCCAAGGCTGACCGGTTATTCCGAAGGCCCAACGAGCGGTCCGGATAGGCTGTAGGCCCCTCGAGGGCGGACCAGACGTGCCAAGGCTCGGAGAGTGGACCACGCCGACCTAAGGCCCGATGCGGGCGGACCAGTCATACTGTAGACTCACAGTGTAGACCAGGTGGGTTGAAGGCCCGGTGCGGGCGGACCAACCACACTGCAGACTCAAGGGACATGACTAGACATGGAGGGTGGACCACGTGGACTGAAGGCCCGATACGACGGACCAGTCACACAGTAGACCCGATATGCATGGTTGTTCTGTGATTTGTTATGATATAACATGTTATGTGTATGGTATATGTGGTTGGTATTTTGGGGGTATCTCACTAAGTTTTCGGGCTTACAGTTGTGGTTTAATGTTTTTCAGGTTCTTCAGGAGACCGTGGCAAGGCAAATGCGTGATCGTACCGCTCCTCGTGTTTATGTTTTATGTTATGGTTCTGGGACCACTCTGATAATAAATGTATTGAAAACCTTTTTGTAATAACATTATGAAAATGAGTTGTTTTTGAAAAGTTGAAATTTGTTGAAATTTTTGGTCGTTACAACATGAACCAACCACGATAAAAATTGAAATTGTAAGAACCGTTAAAAAAAATAACCGTTTAAACTCAAATTCAAAAAAAATAAAAATAGAAACTATTTATTTATTTATTTATTCTTTTTGAACGGAAAATTTAACCTATTCCTATCCCTACTCCTTAATTCTATCTATATCCACGACGACACTTGAACCATCGATCACAAGAAGAAAAACAACATCTAATACCGATTGACTAAAAAGCCTTTTGGTATAAACCATGGTTATCAAAATCGCGATCCTGATCGTAGGATCGTACGATCCTACGATCCTAGGTATGAAAAACGATCCGGATCGTAAAAGGATCGTATTTGGGGTAGAATCGCAAGTAGGATCGTAAGATCGTAAGTAGGATCGTAAGATCGAGATCCGATCCGATCCTACCATCCTTTGATTTTTTTTTTATTTTTTTGTTTTGCAAATGATTTTTTTTACCACTTTATGTCTTTTACCATTTTACCAATCCACCATTTATCATTTTTTATTGTGACTTATAACTAGTATTTTGAAGTATTTATAACTTTTGAGCGAAAAATTAAATATTTGAAATATCTTTCATGATTAAATATTATAAATTAAAACTATATTCTATTTTGTGGGATTTTAGGATCTCGATCCCGATCTTACGATTCCGATCTTGCAAACCCAAAAACGATCTTAGGTAGGATCTCGATCTTAACAACCTTGGTATAAACCATTTTATTTGTTTTAATATAATATCAAAAACCTTGTTTAATAATCACTTTTATTATTAAATCCAAAACTACTAGAATAAAAAACGTATCTTACCAAAATAATAATAAATATTTGCCAATTGCTTTCATACTTGTGTTTTATGTGTGTAAGTGGTACACATGACACATGTTAAAAGATCAACAAGATTCAACAAACTCATTCAATACACCACATAACTACCGCAAATTAATTATCTCTCTCTCTCTCATATATATATATATATATATATATATATATATATATATATATATATATATATATATATATATATATATATATATATATATATATATATATAGTCAAGATCAAATAAGAAGGAAATTTTTGATAGGAAGGTAAGAAATTTTTTTTCTACATATTTTTTTCGCGAACAAACAAAATGAATCATTAGGTGATTTATTTGTAAGATGATTCACAAGAAAAAAATTCTCAAAAAAACATCTCGATGATTCATTTATATAATGATTTTGTTGTTATTCACTAAAATTGTCATAAAAGTAAAATTTTTCTTAATTTACTTAAAAATGAATCATAAAGATGTTTTTTTGAGAATTTTTTCTTGTGAATCATCTTAAAAATGAATCAACTAGTGATTCATTTTTTTTTGTTCGTCAAAAAAATATGTAGAAAAAAACTTCTTACCTGATCTATATCCTCTATATATATATATATATATATATATATATATATATATATATATATATATATATATATATATATATATATATATATATATATATATATATATATATATATATATATATATATAATATGTTTTATGGAAGGACCATACTAGCTCCATATTCAGATTTTGTACCACAATATGACTTTCTATCTTGATATTTTCATACTGCTATCATCGTTAAATTTTATGATAGCCGTTCCATACAAAAAATGTAAATTCCTCGGCAATCATATCTAATTAGTTTTTTATGCAACTACAGATTTTTTTTAACCTTTAAGACTTCGACCTTAACATTCCAAATAATAGTTAAAACTTTTTAATTAGAATTAAAGAAAAATTTACAACTAAAAGTCAAAATTCTAACCCGAAGTTATAGTTGTTACATTAGTGATTAATAATATTTCCCCCCATGGAATAGTTGCACATGTGGAACGATTTGATTCCAGGTTAGGTGAACAACCTCTTATGGAGGTTCCTTACAATTCTAATAGATAAAATCTTTCCAAACACGTTATAAGTGTCCCGTCCTTAGTGTGCCTCGTGTGCGGGTTGCATACAGAAATTGAGTTTCACGCTTCCATTAAGTGCATGTAGCCCCTCATACATCTTGGAGGAAATAGAGTTTATGATGGAGATATAGATATCCGGTGGTAGACGTAGACTGTTTTAGTAGGGGTGTCCCTCGTATTCCAAGCTGGTGTACTTAATAGAAAAAAAAAAAAAAAAAAAAAAAAAAAAAATTACACTGCGTGCTTGAAATTGAGTAGTGGCCCGGGACCCCAAATGCCCCACTAAGGTCCGCCACTGTGGATATCCCTTTGATTGTGTAAATATTTTTCGAACTGATATTTCTATCCTATGTTTAGATTACAAGAAATTCAGTCTACGATAATCCAAGAGGACACTTACGAATCTAAGCACCGAAATCGTAAGCCAAACTGCTAGAAGGATTCTACGTGCGTTTGAAGAAAAAAAAGAGTTAATGGTCCCCGTGTGTCTTTTCAAAGAGAAGAGTTGTTTATATATAATAAACGGGATTAGAGCTTGCCTCTTAGGGTTGGCCATCATGGGTTGCTTTAGAAGCAAGCTAGGAAATTCGAAATTTAATGAGGATTTTGGGTTTCCAAAACTGACGAATTTCATCAGCGGGACCCCAACTAGGGGCTCTGCCCCTTGGACCCCGCTAAGGGCGCTATCCCTAGACCTCGCCAACGGGCACTGCCTCTTTGGAAACCCTAAACCCAGAGGTGTTGCCCCTGGACCCCGACTTGTCGTCGAACCGACTTCTAATTCGATCTTATATATGCTTGCACTCCGCACAAACCCGTACATATATTAGAGTACTAATTATGAAACCTCTTAGCTCACATGTTAGTTCCAATTACATAAAATGATATGCTGATAGCTTATTTCATTTCCTTATTTTTATTAGTTTATTTTAGATTTTTAACTCTTTTTATTAGTATTGCATTGTAAATTCTTTATTTTCTTTATCATGGATCGTATCGGAGACTTTTTATTTTGCATGAGGAATTTTGCAGGATTTTGGAGCTCATTGCGGTTGCGGTTTGATTGGAGTTGGGACTAATTGGATTTCCGATGCATTATAGGGTTTGGAGGATCCACCAAAGAAGATTTGGGCTTAGAAAACTAAAGGCTCGGATGAAGTGGGCTTGTGAAGATGGATCTTGGACTTTTATTTTGGGCTTAGAGCATCAATTTTTGTAACTAAACGATGATTGGGTGGTTTGAATCACGTGGATATGGAGAGGACCAATGGAATCTTTGGTAGTGGAAGGGTAGAGTGGATGAATGAGGAGCCAATAACATTACAGCAACACTTGCGCGGGTGGAATCTCCGACGTGCGAGTACCCGCGCAACTACCCAGTTTGGGCATTTTGGTCATTTGGCACTCCATACCCTTGGGGAATTAGATCTATCAGCCACAACTTCGATTTTTCACCATTGGAGACCTGGAGGAGGCGATTTTGAAGCTCAAGACTCATTTTTTTTTCATCTTTCCAATATATTGGTAGTTTCTTTATGCAATTAGACTTTTATAATTGGTGTTCTATTGCCATGAGTGGCTAAACTCTTTATTTTGGTAGACTTTGGCTAAAATCTCTGAATGTTTGTGGGTTTTTAAAGGATTTATGCTTATTTATTATTTATCTTATGTCTATGATTCTAGTTCATATTTCATATGCTTGTTTAGTACTTTGATCATGAGCTTGGTACTTTAATAAGCAATTGTTGGTTTATTTCTTTGGTTTAGCATTGAATCATTGAATTTGCTTAGAACAAGGGCTTTATGATGGTAGAAATCATCTCTAGCTTATGAATCATAACTCCTTTATGGATGTGTAAGCATTGACATCCTCTAGGAATTGGGGATTTCTTCATTCTTAAGGCTAATCAACTTTTTGGGTTCAATTGCTTCAATTGGATCTTTGATTTTTAATTAAGAAGGTCTGTTGTGGGCTTCCCCAACCTCCATACTACCTATGAGAAATCTTGGCATATCATGCTTCATGATTGCTATAACCAATTTGGGATGAATGATAAGCTTCATGTTAAATCCTAATGATAAACGCACAAATGTTCATTGTGTTGAATTGCCTTGTTTTACCAATTCTCTCCAATATTTGAGCATCTCACTTTCTTGCTTAATTTCATGTTTTTAGTTATTAAAGTCTTTTAGTTTTCAAGCAATCATAACACCCCCTTTTAGTTTAATTGTAGTTAGTTAGTTTATTTACAATAGTTCTTTTAGATTGCATCAGTGATTGAATACAACCATTTCCCTAAGGATCAATACCCTTTTTTACCATTATATTACGTTTTATTTGTAATGAAAGGGTGTAATTTGTTTGGTGGACTTGACATCCCATCATATGCTGACACTAAAATCACCAACAATACATGGAAAGAAAAATGTTTTTGATGGAAAATTGGAATGGAGCACAAGGTATAATTGATACCCCTTATTAGTTATATGTTTTCTTAGGCCGATTCATACCTTGATGAAACAAACATAATATGTATGCAAGGTGTATAACATGGAACAACTAACCAAACCCCATGTCTTCTACAACACACAAGTTCTTTTCCTTGGCTCATAATAGACTCCCATGATAAGTCATAAACAACTAGATATCCAATTAGGCCATCCAGTATGCGGGTGTTCTTATACGTAAAAGGGTTGAGCTAGAGGCGATGTCCACGCGTGAACATCGCTCCTAAGGTGAATAAGAGTGGTGTGGATTGGACCGGTTCATAGATGTTCATGAGGCATGTGAGTGGCTAATGAGATTTGACCGCTAATTCCTTTCTTTTTGTGGATCTTGGCTTACATAAAATAATCTTTTTTAAAAATTCAAACTTCACCCGTTTACCTATATATATAGACACAAACATAAAATTTTCCACAACAAACACACTCTTTCAATATGAATAATTTGATGTCTTTAATTTCTTCTTCTTCATCCGATGAGTTGGTTTTGCACACGTTGTCAACGATAGGCGACATGGTGCGTTAGAGAGTCGAACCTTCAAATGTTGAGAAGAAACATAGAACTTCGATCAACCGGGATCGTATCACGGCAAACAAACTTTTGATACGTGATTACGTTTCCCCTGATAGTTTATACGACTTATCAAAATTCGAAGATCGGTTTTATATTAGTAGAAATTAATCTTATATATAGCTAGAGACTTGGCAAACAATTATGAGTTTTTTCAATTGAAATGGGATGCTAGACGTAAACGTGGTTTTGCTACAATTCAAAAATACACAACAACTCTTAGACACCTGGTATATGACATAGCCGCAAACGCATCAGATGAGTATTTGAAATGTATGAGAGGACAGGTTGAGAATAAGCATAATTTTTTGTGAGTATATTATTGAGCTTTATGGTGACATATACTTGTGAAATCCGATTAGAAGTGATGTCGAACAATTGTATGCGGCACATCAAGCTATAACATGGTTTTCCAAGAATGCTAGGTAACCTTGATTGTACACATTGGGTGTGGGAAAATTATCCCAATGATTGACGAGGTCAATTCATGGGAGGTGATAATGGTATGCCGATTGCTATATTAGAAGAAGTTGTTTCATAAGACCTATGGTTTTGGCATGCATTATTTGGTATGACGGGTCAACCAACGACATGAACGTTCTAGGAGCGTCTCCGCTATTTAACGATATTTTGCAGGGTAAAGCACCAAACATGTCATACGTTGTGAATGGACATGAATATAATTATGGGTATTACCTTGGTGATGAGATATATCCAAAGTACACTACATTTGTCAAGTCATACTCATATCCGACCGATGAAAAATAAAAATTATTCAAGTTAGCACATGAATCTGCAAGGAATGATGTGGAACGGGAGTTTGAAGTCCTCAAACAAAACTGATGAAGGTGATGAATGTTTGTGTTATTTTACATAACATGATAATAGAAGAAGATGGATTGGCTATTTATATGTATAGTCTGAACGATATGCTTAATCCACTTGCATTAATACAAGTCGGGCCCAACATACTTCACAAGACTTTTGGAAATACAAAATAGTGAAACACATCATGATCTACGTCACGGTTTAACTTAGCACATATGACAAAGACAAATCGAACAACACATTGATAGTGACAACGAGGAGGATGAGGATGCAGGCGATGAGAATGAGGCTGATGACCGTGAGGACGACGAAGATGAGTAGTATTTTACATTTGCTAGTTTAATTTCAATGTCTTTTATTAGCAACGTAAGCTTGAATATTTAGGTATTTTCAATTTCTAATATAGATTTAAATTTCCAAGTATTAATGTTCACGTATTTTTTTATTAGTAAAATGTTTCTTGAATTTTTTAAATTTAAGTTAATGTTATTTTTTATGTTTAATATATGTGTTTTTTATTTAAGATAATGTCAAAAATAAAAAATATAAATATAAATAATATGGAGTGACAACAATTTACAAATGGTAGTAGTGTTGTAGTGAACATGTAGTGGAAATAACGTAACACATAAGTAACAATACTTTTCTGGTGTGTATGTAATGACCAAACCCATTGTCATCAACAAGCTGTTGACAAGTCATCAACAAATTTTGAATATTTATGTTTAATGTGGGTCTTGTATATATACCTAATTTGAGTCATCAACAAGTCACGCCAATTTTCCACTTACTCATATTTTATTCACCAAAAGCCAGTAAATTGTTTTATTTCACAACATTTCATTTTTTTTATATCTTTTTAAAATATATATATTTTATACAAATATTATATTTGCTTTTCAGAGAATTAAAAATCATGAAATTTAATATATATATTTTTTATTTTATATATAATTTAATAAATATTAAAAAAACTGAAAAAAGATAAAAAGAAAGACGCCTTTAAGTTGTTGTCGTAGAGGAGGGAGAACGTAGGGAAGATACCACTCAACCCTAAACCACACCCAATGTGTTGTGTTTCTGGGTGCACTTCCCGCTTCCAGTCACTATTCTCACACCCACTCTGTCCGACCTAAATAGGTAATTTGTGTCCTATATAATGATTTGGAATTTTTACTCTCTCTCTCTCTCTCTCTCAAATCGTATGAGTAGTGAAACCATAACGAAAACCAAACTCTAGACTTGTTCTGACAAATCTTGAAACCAAACGAAAACCCTAATCTAGATCTTGAAACGAAAACCCTAATTTGGATGAGGAGGGAGGCAATTTTATGTTTTCATTAAATGAGAAGGGCAGCAACAAGAAAAGGAGAAAGATATAGACACATGAAGGGGTAGCCGACAATGTTTGTTCGTTTTTTATATGTTTATATGGCCGAAGAGGTGGCGACAAAAATAATATGGTCGTCGGCTGTGTTTCCAACCAGATGGAGCAAATAAAAAAAAAACAAAATTATAACTACTTTTTATAACATTTTACAAATAAGGGTTATTAATGTCAAATATTATTCTATAGTTAATTACTAATATATATATATATATATATATATATATATATATATATATATATATATATATATATATATATTACTCATATTTTGAATTTTAAGAGCTATAATATACAAAACTTTTAGTACAAATCATTTAGGCTTAAATAAATTATTCATATTAACCAAAGTTTAAAATTTTGAATTAAAGAAGGTTATTAAGAAAACTAATTTAGAGCAAAATAACAATTATAAAATATTAAATTCATGTAAATAAATTAATTTATATTTTTAAACTAAACATCGATATTAACTAACTTACATCAAATATATAAACAGACAATACAAATATAAGGTGTAAATATATATATATATATATATATATATATATATATATATATATATATATATATATATTATTTAAAAATAGTAATTTTTAAAATAACTAATAATAAAACCTAATAATTATTTCACTGTAAAAAACTATTCGCCAAAAGAGTTACTTATCGTCGCCGCTTTGTGCACGTACACGTCTACTCTTTCTTTCTTTCTCTCTCTCTCTCTCTCTCTCTATATATATATATATATATATATATATATATATATATATATATATATATATATATATATATATATATATATATATATATAGAGAGAGAGAGAGAGAGAGAGAGAGAGAGGGAGCTGTAAAGCCTGGTCAAAGTAGAGGGGTATCCCAAATCGATGGGTTCAATTTTTTGATTTTTCGGTTTTCCAAACTCAGTTTCGGGTTTAAACCCACACTCATTCGAAACTTTAACCTGCTAAGAATTGATAAACTTGTGTTGATTATATAACATATGTATAGGAGTTATGTCTCATGTTATGCAGTTGTGGGACAAGTTTAGAATTATAAGAAAAAAGTTGAAGGGATACAGAATAGAAACTTATAAACAAAATAAAATGTACTCGTATTAAAGGTTGAGATTCAAAATAGGGATATCCAAGTTAGAAGCTCAGCGCTTTACCACTTAGACAACTCGATAATTGTGTCACAACTAGCATTGTAGCTAGGAAATTTTATTCCCGTGTAATCATTCAACTATTGTAAAACATATACTCTAAGTAAATATCATCCAATGCTCATTTAAATTCACCTTTTTTGTTCAACAAAGGATCTAAATCCCCTACGAATTTCGGTTTGAGTCCATATTGGACTAGAATTTCCATATTGGGCCTAATGGACCAATAAGCATCCAATTCAATTATTTTGGACATGGAAACCCTATTTGGATTCTAAATGAACCCAATTCACAAATATATAACATTTGGACCATTTGAGCCTAGAATGGTTCATTCTAACCCTAACGGGACTTATTAGACAATAGCTAATCCAATTAACCTTAGTGAGCCATCAACCCATCCTAATGGGGCTTATTGGACTTATTGGGTCATAGCTAATCCAATTCACCTCCATATCGTTCACCATGTAACAATGCATGGTTTCCCATATTTCCATGCAAAGTCACCTCATCCTTCTCTCCCCTCTCTTCTTGATATCTCGGCCGAGAGCCAAGCACAGACACACACATACACATTCTTCCAAACACTTTCCAAGCTTTCTCCAAACACTCTTAAAGAATCTCCTCTTTCCTCCAAGATCTCGAAAATTTTCTAGGGTTCTAAGCATTTTCATCAATTCATTCCAATCTTTGGTAAGTTATTGTCAAACACAAGTATCTTCTTTCATCTTAACATGAAAAGCTCCTTCTTAAATAGTTTTATTCCATGATCACACCTTAAAAGCTCCAAAAGCTCGAGATCCACTTCAAGGTGTTGCTAGGACCAAAATCCTTTCCATTATTTCTTCAAAAACCGAAACATCAAGAAAAGGTGAGTTCATATCCCCTTGTTTTTGGTTTTTACATGATTTTTGGGGGAGAATATGTAACATACACGTTTTGAAATCGTGTTTTGTAATGAATAAAATTGTGAAATATTATGTAAAATTGAGTGTTGAGTTCTAACAGATGGTTTTTACTAGAAATGAAGTAAAACTATGTTTAGAATCACTCTGAAAATATTGGAAGTCTTATGAGATTTCAATTAAAAGCCAAATAGTGAAATTTAGCGAAAATATAAAATTTTAAATAAGTAAAATTTTATTATTTGACGTTGTAGAAAATCTTGTTAGAAACTTGTAGGCGAAAACCTCGTCAAAATCCGAGTTATAACGAAAAAGTTATGACCAACCGAAGATCCGCGACAAAACCGGCACTGCGCCGAATGACGTAAAAAGTGAGTTTTTGATAAAATACTTTTTAGCCTTAGAAATCTAAATGAAAGTCAACGTATTCGTTAAACCAAGAAATTTGATAAAAAGAACGCCAAAATCTGACTTCGTATGAGGAAGTTATGATTTTTCGAAGTTTCAACTTAGCAGTAGACAACTAAAAACTCGAATTTTAGATCGAGCGATATTTTACCGATACATCCTAAACGAGAATCGAAGGTCTCATCATATGTAGTACAACGGTAAAAAGTCTGACGAAAACGGATGTCGAATGAAAAAGTTATGAATTTTTAACGGATTTTCCTGTCTCGGTCTGTTAAACATAATAATATTAAAAATAAAGTAAAAATTAGACGACGAAGTCTAAACGAAAGTTGTAGAGCATAATTTTAGCTACGCGTGCATATAAAGAACGTCAAAAACGGAGCTCGTATGCGAAAGTTATGGATTTTAGAAGTTCAGGGCCCGAAAATCGAAGAATTTCGCATGAATAGTACCGACCACGTCACCTCGCACGAAGCAGGTGCGTCACCGGAGACGTGGCCCAAACCGAGCTGCTTTGCTGCTTGCTTCCCGAGACCGATGCATGTTCCCCTCTGATTCACCGAAGCCGAGGTCCAGCAGGAGCGAGACACGTCTCGCCTACCAGCCTCGTATCCGACCCTCGCATCCGAGCCTCCCCTTCTCGCCACCTGCCCCTCGCTGCTGCTGCCACCGAGCCCTTCGCTGCTTAGCTGACTCCGAACCTCGGCCCTATATAAAGGGGGCTGCAAGACCTTCCGACTAACTTTGTAAATTTGCCACTTTTAGCGCCTCTTTCCATATTTTCTTCATTTTGACTTTCCCCGAAGCCCCGATATCAATTTTAGCACCCGAAACACGTCCCGAGACCCCCGAGAAGCCCGAAAAATTTATCTCCTCGGTTTTGAAGCCCTACCTTTGCAGATCCCGGTTTTTCAATCAAGCTCCCGGTTTTCAACATAGAAAGACATATTTAAAGCCGAAGTGTTGTCTAAATCACTATTTTAAACCCCGGTTAACTTGAGGTGAGTTCAATATATAGGAACAATTGTATGTTATGTGTTATATGTGCTATGTGTTTTTTAGTATTATTATTCTGAGTTATTTTCTCGTGTTATTCGCTATGTTTATAGCAATTGTAATACCTTTGACCATGTGATCAGTGAAAGGACTTAGATTCACATTGGTACCGGTACGTAGCCTCTGGCCATGTAGAGCATGTCTCCGTAAGAGAATGACTTCTATTCTATGGAATTGGCAAATGGTTAGACAGGACTATAAGCCTGAAATCTAACAAGATGTTAATCATAAATTGCATGTCTTCTATGCCATTTGGGCCAAAGCTTTATTGATGTATATCAAGAATTGAAAAGTATATCTTTGAATAAAGTCTTTGATTGATATGAACGCTTGTCACATGATCTCACATACATCTTATTGTTCCTCTTTGCTTTGCCACATTGAAGTATATATATGACATAACATTATATTGTATCTATTTTTGAACTCACTAAGCGTCACCGCTTACCCTATCAATGTTTAACAATTGCAGGTGATAAGTAACTAGTATGTTTACATACTATTGAAAGATGTAGAATAGTTTGTAATAGTACTTTTGTACTACTTTTTATGTTTGTATAAATTACAATATCCTGGGTAGTTATGTAATATATATATATATATATATATATATATATATATATATATATATATATATATATAACACTTTGTAATAGAAGGTTTGTATCCAATAGTTTGTAATTCCCTTTTTATCAATGTAAAATATTGCTTTTATAAATATGCAAATAGCATGTTTTGGAGTAATGATATTGTGAAGTACGAAAGTTTGGGTCTTTCAAAAATACGAAAGTTGGGGACTTTCAATCATGGTATCAGAGCAGTAGTTTAAGCGAACTAAATTCCACGGATTGGTATTTAGACTTAAACTATAGGAAGTTCAATATATGAACTTAATCATTGTAAGTATAGGGATACAAACCATAGGAAATATATAAGTAAAAGTAATAGGTAATAGTAAACCCTAATATTCTAAAATACTATCTTACTCCGTATTTCAGATCGATGGTTGAACAAGTAAGTAGCCATACCCCTGATGTTGGTGGGGATCCTCAACCCGAGGAAGTGAATACTCCAGTATCTCCTCGTGAGGAGCGACTTTTAGGTAAACTTACCGGTGTTATTCGACAGACTCTCGAAGAACAAAAAAAGAATGATGATAAAGGAAAAGAGAAAGTCGCTGGAGAATCTTCAAGCGGAAAGGTGAAGCGTCTCACATTCAAAGATTTCAAGAGTAGTGGTGCTATGGAGTTTTCTGGTGTCCTTAATCCTATAATTGTTCTAACTTGGATTCAGAACACTGAGAAAGTATTTCGTGTTTCTCATGTGGATGATGAAGACAAGGGTATCTATGCTTCTGCAATGCTCATTGGAGAAGCTTTAGTATGGTGGGAAGCAACATATGATGCTCTCGATGGATGTGACCAGGAGAACTTATCCTGGGAGTTGTTCAAGACTCGTGTTTTAGAGAAGTATTGTCCTCTAGATATGAGGAGAAGATTGGAGAAGGAATTCCTCGAGCTTAAACAAGGAGGAATGACTGTGAATGAGTATGAAACTCAATTTAATCAAAGAGCAAGGTTTGCTACGAAGTATATTCCAACTGAATATGAGAAAATTCATTTATTCATGGAGGGACTATGACACGAAATCCATGATTTCGTTGTCAATCGGGATGTTCTGTCATTCGATAAAGCTGTTGAGTATGCTCGAAGGCGTGAGCATGACTTAGAAATATGTGGTGCCACTCCTACTATTCCAAAGCATCCACGTACTGAAAGAACTACTCATGCTTCCACTATTCCACCAGCTCAATCTATTAGAACTGATCCAAGCAAGCAAGCACAATCTCAGAGTGCTTTTCGTGGCCGTGGTAGGTCACAATCTTTTTCTATTCAATTGCCGTCATGTCGCGTTTGTGGAAGGAATCATCCGGGTCAATGCAAAATAGACAAGGAATCCATTGTCTATTATAGGTGTGGAGAAACAGGTCATATCAAGCCAGCTTGCCCAAAGAAGGATGTGACTTGTTATGCATGTGGTATTACTGGCCACAAGAAGCATTTTTGCCCTACTCTTACCAGCCAAGTGACGGGAAGTCAAGCTTCTGTTCAACAACCAGCGAGAAGTCAAGTCCCTGTCCAACAATCGAAGAGTAGTCCAGCTAAAAAGGAGGAGGTGCCAAAGGGTAAGGGTCGTGCATTCCAGATTACCGCAGAGGAAGCACGTGAGGACCTGAATGTCGTGATGGTTACATTTCTTGTCAACTCTAGACCTTCTCACATCTTATTTAATTCTGGTGCCTCGGATTCTTTCGTATCTTATGAATTTGCGCATTCTTTTCAAACTATTTGCTATGCGCTCGCGCAACCATTTCACGTAGATACTGCAGGTATCATTACTTGCTGATAAAATCTATAGGGATTGTGTCATAGAAATTGAAGGCTATAATTTTCTTGCTAACCTAATCCCTATCTCATGCCCAATTTCCATATTATTCTCGGCATGGATTGGTTGTCAAAGAACCATGCAGAACTCTTGTGTTATGAAAAGATGATACGCATTCCTATTGAAGGGGGAGATCCTATTCATGTCTACGGTGAACAAAGGATCTTAAAAATAATCTATTTCCTCAAAGGTCGTAAATTCATATCGAAAGGTTGTCCTATTTATCTGGCATATACAGTTGATATCTCAAGAAAGGAGAATAAAACTATAAATGATATTCCCATTGTTAACGAATATCCTGATGTTTTCCCCGATGACCTGCCTGGACTTCCTCCGGACAGACAAGTAGAATTCCAAATTGACCTTGTGCCCGGTGTTGCTCCGATTGCAAAGATTCCTTATTGTCGTGCGCCAGCTGAGATGAAAGAAATGATGATCCAACTACAGGAATTACTTGACAAAGGCTTTATTCGACCGAGTACCTCTCCCTGGGGGTGCTCCAGTATTGTTTGTCAAGAAGAAGGATGGATCGATGTGAATGTGCATTGATTATTGTGAGCTGAATAAGGTGACTATCAAGAACAAGTACCCACTACCTCGCATCGACGATTTATTCGATCAACTTCAGGATGTTAGCTATTTCTCAAAGATTGATTTAAGATCTGGCTATCATCAGTTGAAACTACAAGAGCAAGATGTACCGAAGACTGCTTTCCGTACTTGTTGTGGGCATTTCGAATTCCTTGTCATGCCATTTGGTTTGACAAATGCTCCTGCCGTATTCATGGATATGATGAATCGAGTGTGCCGCCCAATGCTCGATAAGTCTGTCATCGTATTCATTGATGATATTATAATCTATTCCAAGTCTGAAGCCGATCATGCCATTCATATTCGTGAAATCTTAGAAATTCTTCGAAAGGAGAAACTTTATGCTAAATTCTCGAAATGTGAATTTTGGCTTCGTCAAGTTCAATTTCTCGGCCATATTATTTCTAGTAACGGTGTATCTGTAGATCCCATCAAAATCGAAGTCATTCAAAATTGGGAAGTGCCCCGTAATGCTTCCGAAATTCGAAGTTTCTTAGGTCTCGCGGGATATTACCGGAGATTCATTAAAGACTTTTCTCATATAGCCGTACCTCTCACAAGTCTTACACGGAAGGAAGTGAAGTTCGAATAGGGTGAAGCTCAAGAAAAAGCTTTCTCAACTCTAAAAGATCTTTTGACTCATGCTCCCATCTTCTCACTCCCAGAAGGTGATGATGATTTCTCCATATATAGCGATGCTTAAAGATTGGGACTCGGTTGTGTGTTGATGCAGCATGGTAAAGTGATAGCCTATGCCTCAATACAATTGTAAGATTATGAAAAGAGTTATCCCACCCATGATCTTGAACTCGCTGCAGTAGTATTTGCCCTAAAACTTTGGAGACATTACCTTTTTGGTACGAAATGCTAATTGTTTACCGACCAGAAGAGTCTCATGTATATATTCAGTCAGCAAACTCTGAATATGAGACAACAGCGAGCCATGGAGCTGATCAAGGACTATGATTGTGAAATCATGTACCATCTTGGAAAGGCTAATGTGGTTGCAGATGCACTTAGCAGGAAATTTTATCGTAATAGTATGTGTTATACTATTACTCACACTACGGTGAAGTTTACCATTCTTGATGAACTAGAGAAGTGGCAAGTTGAAGCCTTAAAGCTAGAAAATGTAAAGAATGAAGGAATGGTACATTATGTCGATGTTTTACTTGATGATCCACGAGGATTAAAAGTATTTAAGAATCGGCTATGGATGCCAAAGATTGGTGGATTAAGACAGAAGATTTTAGATGAAGCTCATAAGTCTAAGCTATCAATACATCCTGGTACAAGTAAAATGTACTATGATGTAAGAGCTGATTATTGGTGGCCTGGATTAAAGAGAGACATTGGAAGATATGTACAGGAATGCTTAGTATGCTTACAAGTCAAAACAGAGCACCAAAAACCTTATGGAACCCCAAAAAGTCTTAGTGTTCCTGTATGGAAGTGGGAAGAGCTGTCCATGGATTTTATTACCAAATTGCCAAAGATTGCTAGACAGCATGATAGCATTTGGGTAATCATCGACCGCCTGACTAAGAGTGCACATTTTCTCGCCACGTGTGAAATGGCTCCAATGGAGAAATACGCACAAGTATACTTGAATGAAATTGGTTCAAGACATGGTGTGCCACTAAAGATCATTTCCGATCGCGATACTCACTTCACTTCTCACTTTTGGGCAAGTATGCAAAGCGAATTGGGATCTCGAGTTTCTCTCAGCACCGCTTATCATCCCCAGACAGATGGTCAGACGGAGAGAACAATCCAAACAATTGAAGACATTCTTCGTGCATGTGTTTTGGAGTTCGGTGGTAACTGGGATAAATACCTACCGCTTGTCGCAAATGTTGTACGCCGTTATGTTGGTGTGAAATAGGACAGAAGATCCTTGGGGGCCCTGAAATGATTCAAGACACCACCGACAAGATTCAAATCGTACGAGAAAGAATGAAAGCGGCCCAGTATCGACAGAAGTCCTATACGGAAAAGAGAAGACGACCTATAAAATTCCAAGTGGGTGATTTCGTTATGCTGAAGGTAACCCCATGGAAAGGCCTTATGCGATTTGGGAAGAAAGGAAAGTTAAGTCCTAGATTTGTTGGTCCTTTCAAAATCATCCAGAGAATTGGAAAGCAAGCATACCGCTTAGAATTGCCTGAAGATTTGGCAGGTATTCATGATGTGTTTCATGTAAGTTATCTGCGCAAATGCTTGAGCATCTATGATGAGATAGTTCCATTATCCGAGGTGAAATTGGATAATAAGTTAAGATATGTTGAAGATCCTGAAGAAATCGTGAATGAAAGAACAACTAAGCTATGCAATAAAGAAGTAGAATTGTTGCTTGTCAAGTGGAAACACCATCGTGGCCCAAACTATACTTGGGAAAATAAGAATGAGATAAAAGCAAAATATCCCCATTTATTTTAATCGATGTAATTTCTGGGACGAAATCCTCAAAAGGAGGAGGTATTTGTAATATACACGTTTTGAAATCGTGTTTTGTAATGAATAAAATTGTGAAATATTATGTAAATTTGAGTGTTGAGTTGTAACAGATGGTTTTTACTACAAATGAAGTAAAACTATGTTTAGAATCACTCAAAAAATATTGGAAGTCGTATGAGATTTCAATTAAAATCCAAATAGTGAAATTTAGCGAAAATATAAAATTTTAAATAAGTAAAATTTTATTATTTGATGTGGTAGAGAATCTCGTTAGAAACTTTTAGGCGAAAACCTCATTAAAATCCGAGTTATAACGAAGAAGTTATGACCAACCGAAGATCCGCGACAAAACCGACATGACGTCGAATGACGTCAAAAGTGAGTTTTTGATAAACTACTTTTTAGCCTTATAAATCTAAATGAAAGTCGTAGTATTCGTTAAACAGAGAAATTCGATAAAAAGAACACCAAAATCTGACTTCGTATGAGGAAGTTATGATTTTTCGAAGTTTCAACTTAGCAGTAAACAGCTAAAAACTCGAATTTTAGATCGAGCGATATTTTACTGATACATCCTAAACGAGAATCGAAGGTCTCGTCATATGTAGTACAACGGTAAAAAGTATGATGAAAACGGATGTCGGATGAAGAAGTTATGAATTTTTAACGGATTTTCCTGTCCCGGTCTATTAAAAATAATAATATTAAAAATAAAGTCAAAACTAGCCGACAAAGTCTAAACGAAAGTTGTAGAGCGTAATTTTAGCTACGTGTGCATATAAGAACGTCAAAAACGGAGCTCGTATGCGAAAGTTATGGATTTTAGAAGTTCGGGGCTCGAAAATCGAAGAATTTCGCATGAATAGTACCGGCCACGTCACCTCGCACGAAGCAGGTGCGTCACCGGAGACGTGGCCCAAACCGAGCTGCTTCGCTGCTTGCTTCCCAAGACTGACGCGTGTTCCCCTCTGATTCGCCGAAGCTGAGGTCTAGCAGGAGCGAGACACGTCTCGCCTACCAGCCTCGTATCCGACCCTCGCATCCGAGCTTCCCCTTCTCGCCACTTGCCCCTCGATGCTGCTGCCACCGAGCGCTTCGCTGCTTAGCCAACTCCGAACCTATAAAGGGGGCTGCGAGACCTTCCGACTAACTTTGGAAATTTGCCACTTTTAGCCCCTCTTTCCATATTTTCTTCATTTTGACTTTCCCCGAAGCCCCGATATCAATTTTAGCACCCGAAACACGTCCCGAGACCCCCGAGAAGCCTGAAAATTTTATCTTTTTGGTTTTGAAGCCCTACCTTCGCAGAGCCCGGTTTTTCAATCAAGCTCCCGGTTTTCAACATAGAAAGACATATTTAAAGCCGAAGTGTTGTCCAAATTACTATTTTAACCCCCGGTTAACTTGAGGTGAGTTCAATATATAGGAACAAATGTATGTTATGTGTTATATGTGCTATGTGCTTTTCAGTATTATTATTCTGAGTTATTTTCTCGTGTTATTCACTATGTTTATAGCAATTGTAATACCTTTGACCATGTGATCAGTGAAAGGACTTAGATTCACATTGGTACCGGTACGTAGCCTCTGGCCATGTAGAGCATGTCTCCGTAAGAGAATGACTTCTATTCTATGGAATTGGCAAATGGTTAGACAGGACTATAAGCCTGAAATCTAACAAGATGTTAATCATAAATTGCATGTCTTCTATGCCATTTGGGCCAAAGCTTTATTGATGTATATCAAGAATTGAAAAGTATATCTTTGAATAAAGTCTTTGATTGATATGAACGCTTGTCACATGATCTCACATACATCTTATTGTTCCTCTTTGCTTTGCCACATTGAAGTATATATATGACATAACATTATATTGTATCTATTTTTGAACTCACTAAGCGTCACCGCTTACCCTATCAATGTTTAACAATTGCAGGTGATAAGTAACTAGTATGTTTACATACTATTGAAAGATGTAGAATAGTTTGTAATAGTACTTTTGTACTACTTTTTATGTTTGTATAAATTACAATATCCTGGGTAGTTATGTAATATATATATATATAACACATTGTAATAGAAGGTTTGTATCCAATAGTTTGTAATTCCCTTTTTATCAATGTAAAATATTGCTTTTATAAATATGCAAATAGCATGTTTTGGAGTAATGATATTGTGAAGTACGAAAGTTTGGGTCTTTCAAAAATACAAAAGTTTGGATCTTTCAGAATACAAGTAAAATGTGTGGATCTATGTGTTATATGCACGTCTTGTGTGATTTCTTAGTTTATGGTGTAAAAATATGCAAGATCTTGGCAAATCACGACTTCTTAAGTAACATTGAGTTAAGATCCATGAACTAAGGCACCCTATACATCAAACTATCAAGTTAAAAGTGTTATATGTTTAAGCTACAAAAATTTAAGGCAAAAACATTGTTAAGGGCCAAAATTGTCAAGAAAACAAAAGACAAGTGTAAAAAGTGACATTTATGTTTTTAAAGGGATTAAACAGCCCCTACTTGTATAAAAAGGGATTTTTATATTAAACATACTTTCCAAAGGGGCCAAAAACATAAGTTTTAGCTTAATGGGCCAAACTTTTGGGTCTCACGGTTTTGGACCCAAATTTTGCGAAAAAGGGAAAGTTTTGGGACTAAAATATTATTTGAGCAAAATTTGAGGCATAAATGTAAATAAACCAAATTTAGGTGTGAAAATAACATTTATTTCCAAATTGGACCAAAAATGTAACTTTTATTAAAATTGGGCCGAAACTGTAAATTTTTACAAACAAGGGGCTGAAAATGCACGTTTCTGTAAAACTGGGCTTTAAATGTCAAAATATATATTTTTGGACTAAAACCGTGGATTTCTAGACATTTGGGACAAAATTGCAAATTTTTACAAATTATGGACTAAGGTGTCATTTTTACAAAACCTTTGGCCTTAATTGAAAATTTGAGGCTTTTGACCAAAAATTTTGTTTTAGACTTTTTATAATAAGTTTGGTAAACTACGAGCTAAAATAAACAACGAAAATATACGAATGGACGGAATACATCGATAATAATTTTATTGGGCCTAATATTCATCTTACGTGGTCAATGGGCCCTAAGGGCCCATTCATGTGTATATTGAGCTCAATACTTTTCCATGACATGTTTATATGGCCTTGTGACCCATTTACATGTTAATTTTGGCTTGAGTTATGGGTTACATGTTTGTGGGTCTTTGTTGTCCATTTACATGCCTATTGGGCCCAAATTACCCTCTTACATGTTATTGGGCCTTTGTGGTCCATTTACATGCTAATTGAGCTTGGAATGGAATTCACAAGCTGGTAGATTGTAACTATACATTTGCGTAATCATTAAACTCCGTATACTTATATATGTACCTTTCGAATACGAAAACATACCACATATACGTAAACATTAAACATAGTACAAAAGGGTTGAGAATCTAGTGAGACATGTCGGTTGGCACCTCTGAGTGTACAATCGTAGCCTATAGTTAGAATCAGAGTTTCCTGGAGGGAAAGCGGGTGTTGTGTATAGATATCTCTATACGGGGTGACCCCCCACGCCTTAGTTGTTCGCTACAGCTAGACTAGGCCGGTCTAGGGCGGTAAAATCTTGAGCAATACCGGTATTTGGAAAAATGCCAAGATGGGCAACCTAGTCATTATCATGCATGGTTATAACGGCTCTTATAGGGATTCAATACCAAATTTAACATTTCGAAGATTAACTCTTTGATTATGTCAATGCAACACGACTTATTTAACGATATAAGAACCTAGATGTTGTTATAAAACAGAAAATATCGGATTTTCTGGGGAAAATATTCATATACATTTATCACTTAGTCACAATACAATGAATCTAAACTACACTTATACAGGTTATAACTATGAAATTCACACATGCATTTATACTTGATTTTCACATTATTTTACAGAAAATATCGGATTTTCTGGGTTTTTACGAAAGATACAAAGACTTTTCAACCATACTTATGAACTCACCAACATTATATATGTTGACCGTTTTCAAAATAACTTGTATTCTCAGGTAATCGTTAAGTAGGAAGGGTTTTCAAGAATGTATGGATTTATTTTGTGTAACATCACTTATCGTACTTTTAAAACTTGAAACTATGTAACTTTTAACAATGTACTTGATGTAAACAATGCTAATTGTCATACGTACTGTTGGTGATGAATGTGTTATGTTTCATGTATATTCATTGTGATGATAATTCAATTGCTAGTCACACGAGCCCCCGGATGTTTCCGCCGTCTGGTTCGGGGGTGTGACAACTTGTGTTTAATTTTAACAACATCATAATATAATATGTTTAAAATCCGTATAATGCTATATAAAATCTTTTTATATAGATGCGGAAATAAAAGAAAAAAATGTTAGAAATAAGATTCGAACTTGCAACCTCGAGAAAAACGCCCTATCACTATAACCACCTGAACTAATTCCAACTTTTTTTTTATTATTTCGCTAAACATATTTATATTAAGAACCGCAACATAAACGAAATTTTCTAGAAAATATTTATATTACTGAAATTGTTTTGAGGGGCATCCTGTGATACCCGGGATCCAATGTAGATCTGCCCATGTGTGTGTGTGTGTTATATATATATATATATATATATATATATATATATATATATATATATATATATATATATATATATATATATATATATATATATATATATATATATATATATATATATATATATATATGAGGGTTCAAATGAGTAATAAAACGATTGAGAATGAAAGAATAAATATGGACCATTCATTTCTACTATGCCGCTTAAACGCTCCAACGACCGGGCAGACAGAGCAGGTCATGTTGATATATGAATACGTATATTAATATATGAATAAGTATATCGAAAGTGGTTATTCATATATGAATATGATGACAGTGGATGGTGGCGGAGGTGGCAATGGTTTGTTGCGAAGGTGGTGGTAGTGGTAAGTGGTGGTGGTGGCGGTGGTTGGTGATGAATGGGCAATGGTTGATTCATATATGAATACACTTATATTTATATGAATACGCTTATATTTATATTCATATTTAAATATTATGTAAGGAATTGTTTGCATAGATGTTCCTTGTGGTATCAAAATGTTACAAAGAAGGTCCTTTTGGCGTGTTCATTTTTCAAGTTAAATCCTTTGTGAAATGACATATTTACTCTTCCTGTCCATAAGGACCGTGTATGTAATTTGTTCAAGGCATATGAACCATTTATATATATAATTTTGTCTATTATTTATTATCTTTGTATTTTATTTATTTTTATTTTTTTATGAATTAATTTTTTGACATTTTTTTTTCGAATATAATGTTTCATTTTAATTATTTTTTTCACTTACATTTTTTGACATTTTTATTCAAATAAATTTCTTAAATTTTTTAACACTTTATTCGAATACATGTATTAATGTTTTTTTTTATGTTTTGTTTGAATTTTTTTTTGATGTTTTGTTCGAACACAATTTTAATATATTTTTTTAAGGAAATTGAGTAATCTAACAATATTTGTATTGTAACTTTTTTTTAAATAACCACTTTTAATTTTTTTTTTTTTTTTGAAAAATAACCATTTAGTCCGGAATTCATGATTTTGAGGTCATGTTATTAAACGAGTTAGATCTGACCCTATTTGTGGCCCCCTATTAAATGCCCCCATTTGCTACTATATCTGGATTTCTTTGTTCCGAGCTACTCTAAGTTCTAAAAGTGTTTTATACCGGTAAAAAGTTTAAACATCTGTGGGTATGTGTCAATTTTTTTGTATGATTATATGTTCAAAATAAAGTTGAAGTATTTTTTGTATGACTATATGCGATTAATTGGAAATAATTCATTTTTATTTGGTTTCAAAGGTTAATTTTGATTAATTGGAATTATCTTTTTTACAGTATTACGGATTGAAAATAATTCGTTATGTTTCGATTTTTTATAATTATATATAATTAATTCAAATTAGTTATAGTTAACTACAGAAATCAAAGCAAAACGAATTATTTTCAAATAATCATATATAATCATATAAAAGACACTTCAACTTTATTTTGAACATATAATCACATATATACATACAAACAATTGACACATATCCTTAAATGTTGGAGCTCTTCATCGATAGAAGATATTTTTTGAAGTTGGAGTAGCCTAGAATTGAGAAGTCCAATACATAATACAAAATGGATGTCTTGGACTGGGTGATCACGATACCAAGTCGAATTTGACACGTTTAATAATACGACACAGAACCTATACATTGTTGACTAAGTGGTTATTTAAAAAAAAATAAGTGGGTTACAAAAACAAGTTGTTATTTTTTTTATATATAAAATACAATAAAACAATGGTTAGATTACTCAATTTCCATATAAAAAAACAAAAGTGAAAAAAAAACATTAAAAAATGTATTCGAATAAAACTTCAAAAAAATTATTCGAACAAAACATAAAAAAACAATAAATGTACTCGACTAAAATATCAAAAAATTATTTGAACAAAAACATCAATAAATATAAGCGAATATATATATATATATATATATATATATATATATATATATATATATATATATATATATATATGTTATAAATTTGATGTAATTAAAACAAGATTAGTAAAACTAAACTAAGAACCTTTAAGAAAGAAGAAAGAAGAAAGGAGATTTGGAGAGAATTTGATAACTTATATAAAGTATTCAAATTGGTGTATCTTTTACATATGTGATAGTGCTATTTATACTAGTTAAATCACTAGACATAATTAATGAGTTCTTACACATATTTGACATATTTATCCTAAGAGTTGAAAATAACTCTTACACATTAGACATTAGGAAATGTTGTCATTCAATTATTTACAACACTCCCCCTTGGATGACATCATTTCAAATTAGAGTTCAACCTTGAAGTACGGCCTCATTAAAAACCTTGCTAAAGAAAACCCAGTGGGAAAAAACTTTAGCGAAGGGAAAAAGAGTGTTGTGTATAGTTGACTCCCCCTTATTTAGACATCTGTCACATTATATTCTATGCACATGTCGCATTCGATGCCATGGACATGTTTCCTGAATATTGCAGTAGGAAGTGCCTTCGTAAAAAGGTCTGTTGCATTGTTACTGGATTGAACATATTTGATTTCAACTTGATGGTTCGTTATAAGCTCTTGAGTGTACTCAAAAAACTTTGGACGTATATGTTTTTTCCTGTCGCTCTTGATATATCCTTCTTTCATTTGAGCGACACATGCTGAGTTATCTTCATATATTAAAGTTGGACATATATCCTTTTCAAGTCCACATGAAGTTAAAACTAGTTGTGTCATTGATCTTAACCATGTACATTCTCTGCTAGCTTCATTTAGTGCAATTACTTCAGCATGATTTGAGGATGTGGCAACAAGTGTTTGCTTTTGAGAACGCCAGGAAATTGCAGTACCTCCATTCATGAATACGTATCCAGATTGAGATCTAGCTTTATGAGGATCGGACAAATAACATGCATATGCATAACCAATCAAACCTTGTTTTGAATCGTTAGGGTAAAATAACCCTAAATCACTAGTTCCTCGAAGGTATCGAAAAATATGTTTGATTCCATTCCAATGTCTTTTTGTTGGGGCTAAACTAAATCTTGCTAGCAAGTTTACTGCGAAAGAAATGTCAGGTCTAGTACAATTGGTAAGATACATAAGAGCTCCAATTGCATTTAGATATGGCATTTCTGAACCACGGACTTCTTCATTTTCTTCGCATGGACGAAATGGATCCTTGTCAATATTTAATGATCTAACAACCATTGGAGTGCTTAAAGGATTTTCATTGTCCATATTGAAATGTTTCAAGACTCTTTCTGTGTAATTTGATTGATGCACAAGTATTCTGTTAGGCATATGCTCAATCTGTAAACCAAGACAATATTTGGTTTTTCCAAGATCATTCATTTCAAATTCTTTCTTTAAAAGTTCAATAACTTCAAGGATTTATTTATTTGTTCCAATGATGTTCAGATCATCAACATAGACTTCTATGATCACATATCCAGATGTTGTTTTCTTAATAAATACACATGGAAAAATAGTGTTATTTTTATAACCTTTACTTGTCAAATAATCGCTTAAACGATTGTACCACATGCGCCCAGATTGCTTTAAACCATACAAAGATCTTTGTAATTTTATAGAATACATTTCTTTGGGTTTTGTACTTAACGCTTCAGGCATTTTGAATCCTTCAGGGATTTTCATATAGATATCACTATCAAGTGGTCCATATAGGTAAGCTGTAACAACATCCATAAGACACATCTCTAAATTTTTAGATACTGCCAAGCTGATTAAATATCTGAAAGTGGTTGCATCCATTACTGGTGAATAAGTTTCTTCATAATCAATTCCAGGTCTTTGAGAGAAACCTTGAGCAACAAGCCTGGCCTTGTATCTTACAATTTCGTCTTTCTCATTTCTTTTTCATACGAAGATCCATCTATATCCTAATGGGTTCACAACTTCAGGTGTGAGGATAATGTTCCCAAAAACCTTTCTCTTGTTAAGAGAATTTAATTCAACTTGCATAGCTCCCTTCCATTTAGCCCAATCATTTCTTCTTTGACATTCAATGACAGATTGTGGTTCAGGATCATCATTCATAATATCACATGCAACTGAATAAGAAAATATTGCATTTATACTGTCAGTTTCATTTTGGTCAATATTCTATTTGGCTGACCATAATTTTGTGCATCATCCTCTTTTCCTAGGGGAATTTGAATAATTCGTCTTTTTCCAGGAATACTTTCCTCATGATCTAGTGCATTTTCTGCTCCTCTTCTTTTTCGTGGGTTCTTATCCTTAGAACCAAATGGCCTTCCACGCTTCAGGCGTGTTTTAGACTCTTGAGTGACTTTATCATCAGATTGTCCATGTGGAATGTCAATTCGAGCTGGAACATTGACATCGGGTATATATGATTTAGTCACCCTTTTTGTGTCAGTAAATGCATCAGGTAATTGATTTGCCATTTCTTGGAAATGCATTATCTTTTGAACTTCTATATCACATTGCCTTTTGTGAGGGTAAAGATATGATAAAGAAGGCTCATGCCATGACACATCCTTTTCCATGATCTTCTTTTCTCCACCTAATGATGGGAAATTTGCCTCGTCAAATTGACAATCTGGTAGGCGTGCTGTGAAAACATCACATGTTAATGGTTCAAGATATCATATAATAGAGACTGACTCATAACAAACATATATTCCCAACCTTCTTTGAGGACCCATTTTTTTGTCCGTTGAGGTGGTGCAATAAGGACGTATACTGCACACCCAAAAATTCTCAAATGGGATATATTTAGTTCTTGACCGAAAGCAAGTTGTAGTGGAGAATATACATGATATGAACTTGGTCTTATGCGTATCAATGATCCAGCATGTAAGATTGCATGACCCCAAACAGACACAAGAAGTTTGGTCCTCATTATCAATGGTCTAGCTATTAGCTGGAGACGTTTAATCAGTGATTCAACTAAACCATTTTGTGTGTGTACATGAGCAACTGGATGCTCAACAATAATTCGGCAGACATACAATAGTCATTAAATGCTTGTGAAGTAAATTCACCAGCATTATCAAGTCTCACTCTTTTGATAGTATAATCAGGGAAATGTGCCCTTAATTTAATAATTTGGGCAAGAAGCTTTGCAAATGCCATATTACGAGTTGATAATAGGCAAACATGAGACCATTTGCTGGATGCATCTATTAAGACCATAAAGTATCTAAATGATCCAGATGGAGGGTGAATCGGTCCACATATATCACCTTAAATTCTTTCTAGAAATCTAGATGATTCCCTTTCAACTTTCATTGGAGAGTGTTTTATAATTAACTTTCCAAGGGAACAAGATGTACATGGTTTTATGCTATTGGATTGAGGGAATTTTTGGTCCTTCAGTGGATGCCCATGTGTATTCTCAATTATCCTTCGCATCATTGTTAATCCTGGGTGGCCCAACCTATCATGCCATAAACTGAATGTCCCAGGATCACAATGTTTTCCTTCGGTTACCATTTTTGATTCAATCATATTTATACATGTATAATGCAGACCGGAATCAAGTGTTGGTAGTTTTTCAAGCACATGACTTTTGTCTATAATATACATATATTTCTTATTTTCAATGGTCACAGTCTTTTTGTCATATCCTTTGAAATATATTTCATTGAAACTTAATAAGTTTCTATTAGACTTTGGAGAAAATAAGGCATTTTCTATACAAAAGTTTGTACCATTTGGTAATATAAAATGGGCTTTCCTGGTTCCCTCTATCAAGTCTGCAGGACCTGATATTGTATGTATAATTGTTTTTGTTGGTACTAATTTTGAAAAATATTTCTTTGATTTCAGAATAGTATGTGTACTACCACTATCTGCTATACAAAGATCTCCAATCTTTTCTTGGTGTTGTGCTCCAGTTGGACTCATATTAAACTTCACATATGAAAGGAATAATAAGTGAATAAACATAATCATAATTATTATTAAAAGAAAGTTCATTTATTGAAGGAAAGGCATTGCATGCAAAATAAACGAAGGAAAAACAGTTTTACTAGAACAATAATAGATTTTTTTTAGTTAATGTCTTCCATGTCATTGCAGAAATCGGCAACATTTAGCGGAGTGAATTCAACATTATCAATGAGGTTTGCTTCTTTTCCTTTTCCTTTAATGGACTCTTGATAAAGTTGACAAAGATGTGCAGGTGTGCGACAGGTCCTTGACCAATGGCCTGTGCTACCACATCTATAACATGAACCATCAGATTTTTATGATGTCCCAGTGTCATGCCTTGCCACTTTGGCCTTATCTTGTGTGTGGACATTGTTTCTTTGTGAATGTTGGTAATTATTCCTTTTCTAGCCACGACCACGATTATTACCTTGTCCATGACCAGAATTATGGTTCTGATTATGACTTTGGTTTCGATTAAAATAGCCACGGCCTCATCCTCGACCACGACCACGCCCTCGTCCACGTGTATTGTTTCGATGACTATCAATATTTGTAGCATTTGCTTCAGGAAGTGCTACTGATCCTGTTGGACGAGATTCATGGTTTTTCATCAAGAGTTCATTGTTTTGCTCTGCAACGAACAGACATGCATTCGGTTCAGAATATCTTGTGAACTTTTGCATCCGATATTGTTGCATCAAGGTAATGTTTGTTGCATGAAATGTGGAGTAAGTTTTCTCCAACATATCTTCATCAGTAACTTCTTGTCCACAATATTTGAGTTGTGAACATATTCTGAACAAAGCTGAGTTGTATTCATTTACTTTCTTGAAGTCTTGAAACCTCAGTGTTCTCCATTCATCTCTAGCATTTGGAAGTATAACTTCCTTTTGATGATCAAATCTTTCTTTCAAAAGATTCCAGAGAATACTTGGATCAGTAACATCAAGATATTCAAATCTTAACATTTCATCAATATGCTTACGAAGAAAAACTTGTGCTTTTGCTTTGTCTTGTGCCAAGCAATTATTAAATTCATTTATAGCATTGAGATTCCCATGGACTCAAGATGCATTTTTACATCTATCATCCATGGCACATAGTTTTTCCCGCTAACTTCAAGTGCTACAAACTCGAGCTTTGCAATGTTGGACATAATGTAACTTGATTAAGATAGATGTGATTTCTACTTCTAAATAACCTTTGTTTGAGCTTTCGTGCTGATAACGTGTTATAAATTTGATGTAATTAAAACAAGATTAGTAAAACTAAACTAAGAACCTTTAAGAAAGAAGAAAGAAGAAAGGAGATTTGGAGAAAACTTGATAACTTATATAAAGTATTCAAATTGGTGTATATTTTACATATGTGATAGTGCTATTTATACTAGTTAAATCACTAGACATAATTAATGAGTTCTTACACATATTTGACATATTTATCATAAGAGTTGAAAATAACTCTTACACATTTGACATTAGGAAATGTTATCATTCAATTATTTACAACAATATATATATATATATATATATATATATATATATATATATATATATATATATATATATATATATATATATATATAATATTATATTTGAACAAAACATCAAAAAACTTTAATTCATAAAAAGTATAAATAAAATAAAATAAGAAGATAATAAATAATAGACAAAATTACATAAGTGGTCGCATGAATAAATTATATAAACGGTTACTAAGACAGGAAGGACACATGTATCATTTCATAAAGGACTTAACTTTAAAAGTTAACACCGTTAGTTAGTTAGTTAGAAAGACCATCTTTGCAATATTTTGAAACCACCATGATCATCTATGCAAACAATTCGTCAAAGACTAAAATTGGTCTATTTTGTCAACCACATGGACCATTTATGTAATTTTGTTTACATTCATTCTTGAAAAATTACAAGTAATAACAAGATCTCAAAAGATACGGTTAATAATGATTAAAACTTACATTTATTCTTGAAAAATTAAACTAAGAAAGTTGGTTTTTAGTGAACTTTGTAAGGCAAGGTAGAGACTAGGGGTGTTCAAAACTCGATATCCAAAAATTCGGATAATGGATTTTGGTATCCGATTCCGTATCAGAAATTTCGGATATCTGAATTTCGAATACTAAAATCGGATATCCGAAATTCTTACTTTTGTTCGGTATCAAATATCACTCCAATTAATTAAATAACTGCTATTAAGTTTTATTAGCATTTATTTTTAACTTGAGACACATTAAACTATCAACCACTAATCAGTTGATAGCCTAAATCCAAAACCATCCATTATCTATTTGATAGCCTAAATCCAAAACCATCCATTATCTATTTGAGACACATAAACCACTGAAGCATTAAGTATTAACGAAAAAAATATTAACGATGAAACTCAATTCTTTAAACCGTCAAGGACTCACAAATTAAATTGTGGTATATTAGAATGCAGTAGCACGTTGGTAGTCATTAGAATATTATAGTATGATTTAAACAAAAGAAATATCTATCATTTTTAACAATTTGTCATGACATCACCTAATAATGGCATAAACCCATTAACCATAACACTAAATCTTCCTAATTTATATTTTCAAATAATAACATAATAAATTTAAAAAAAAAAAGCATATTTTTGGGTATCAGATATCCTAAATATCTGAAATTTTATAAAATTAATATCCAAATTCGAATCCGAAAAAACGGATATTTTCGGATATTCGAAAATCTAAAACTTCGGATAATTTTGGATTTTTCGGATTGCATTTTCGGATACGGATATTTTTGAACACTCCTAGTGGATACCAATGCATTCGTTGCCGAGCTCCTCCAGCTTCTACACATAGGCTATATCTCTATTCTTGCCTACATATCATTTTCTAGATCAAAGAAAATTACTAGACAAATCCCACGGTTCCACTGCCCCTTCATCATGCAAAGTCACAAGCTTGACTCCAACAAGTATAAGATTTTTGGCTGCAATGCTAATTAATATGAAGCCATTGGTATATCAAATCTCAAACCGAAGAAACATCAAGAAGTACAGTTTAAATCAGCGTTAAGAAAACATCAATTTTACCTATCTAAGCACCAAATTGAATATACATGGAAAATATAAAAGTTGGATATATTCATCATGAATTTAAACGGAATTCCATAATTATCAATAAGTATAATTTTATTGAATTTGGTAACCGTCTATAATTATAGAAGGATCTTACTAATTGGATCCCAGATTTTCTTAAAGGACCCCTCATTAATGATCTTTTAAGCATAAAATTATGTGCATTTATGATATCAATAGCTTTTATGATTACTAAAAGTTAATTTTTTTTGAAACTCGTACTTATCATTTAATTACTATAAACTTTTTATTTATTATATACTTTACTTTTTTATAATCAAATAATAATGCAAACATATCAACGTTTTCTATATATTTTAATATTTATATAAACCAAAAAATAAAAATAAAATGATATTAAATATTTAAATGAAAACTAAGTATTATTATTATATCGTATTTGAAGTCACTTATTATTATGCTTACGTATAAAAATGATTTTAATAAATTGCATTAAAAAACCAAAAATAAATTAAATTTTTTTTTGTTTAAAATATTTTATTTTATATATTTGAAAAAAATATATATGGTTATTTTAATACTTTTTAATAAAAATAATATTTTTTTTCTATACACAAATGTTTATATTGAGCCATTTTATTATGTAATGATTAGTTTTATTTAAAGTAAAATATAAAATAATTATGAGGGTCTAATATTATGCAATGATAATTAATAAAAAGATAATTATTTTGTAATGATTAGCTTATTTTAAGAAAAAAGTTAAAGTAATTATTAAAGTAATTAATAAGGTTCTTTTAAGAAAGTAATAAGGGTCCAAATAGCTGAACCCATTATAGAAATTTCATAATTATGATGAAATTAATTATTTTATTAATATGGAGAATTACTATTATTTTTAATTATCTAAATAATTAAATATGAAAAATAAGTATGGTTACTATAATTATTAATTTATTTTCATAATAAATCTATTTCTTTTATATATATATATATATATATATATATATATATATATATATATATATATATATATATATATATATATATATATATATATATATATATATATATATATATATATTCCTCATTATTATTCATAACAAGACTTCAAATGCATGTGTGCTTCAAACTCCACACTTGCAACACATAAAAACTCTTTTTGTCTTCCCCTCTCTCTCTCTCTCTCATCTTCTTCTTCTTCTTCTTCTTGAAACTGAAAGATGCTAAGCAGCAGTAGCCCTGAATTTTCACAAAAGTCCCTAAAGATCAAACAAGATGACAAATTCTTCACAAGGCTTCTATCCAAGGAGAGCTCAGTTGCAAACCCTTCTTTCAGAGTCTACTATGGAAATGTTTCCGGAGCAATCCCTTTTACTTGGGAAATTCAACCTGGTACCCCTAAACACAAATTCTCTGACAATTCAATCCCTCCACTCACCCCTCCTCCTTCCTACTACAACTCCAACCCTGACCATGATCACAGCAAATCCACAAAGAGAAGATATTACCAAAGATCCAAGCTCCTCTACAATATCTTGCTGAACATCAAACTCATCAAGAAAGGGCAGGTGGCATCATCATCACCTTCTTCTTTATCATCGTCTTCATGGTCCTCATCAATGAGTAGCACTGTTCCTTCTTCCAAAGGGTACGGGACAAGGCGACGCCGTTTCACAAGCTATGGCTCTTCATTCGATGATGGACAGATGTACGGTGGTGGATCTCCTGATGCAGTGAAGTGTTTTGGGATAGATAGCAACAAGAGAAGGGATAGTAATGGTTGTCCTAGTGCGTATACTGTTTTGATCGTGAAGAAAGCTTTCTTGTCGATTGTGGGCCGCAGATCTGGTTAAAAAGGTACTACAAATAACAAGCAACAGCTATGAAGGGATTGATTGCTTTTTTTTGGTCTCATGCAATTACAGTCATTAATGCATTAAGTGCGTGTGGTGAAGCACAATGTCCAAGTAAAAAATTGAGATCGAAAAAACTTGTGAATTGTTAGGTTGATTTTGGGTGTTTGGTGTGAATGTAGTGATCTCCACTGCGAGAGATGAGAATTGCATTTCAAAATTTATTCGAAAATAAATGTAAATGTTGTTTGTCATCTCTTTGCTTTTTCTTTTACGAATTGTTCATGGATTTTATTCTTAAGTGAATTTGAATGTATTTTTCTGGTTTATAAAGTAATCTTGTTTTTTTTTTTTGAGATTCCAAATTAATTAAATCTGACTTGAATATCATGTTCTTTGTCCCGGTAACATTAAAATTCATATCCAGCAATTTGGTTGAGTGATTGATGAGTTGTATACAATGACATTTGTACTATATTTAATGATAATGACCTTATATATAAATCTAGGAATAAATAGTTTTTAATTTTCACAAGAGACAGTATAATTAGGATTCAGTTTTTCTTTAAATATTGGATGCAAATCTTTTGAGATCGACCGGGAAAAGTAATTCGTCTTGTTCTCAGGAAAATATAAAACGTTTTATATTTCACAATTTAATAAAAATATTATACGGAGTACTATCTTCTTTTTTATATAAATTTGAGTTAAATTAACATTTACGTTGATTTAAAAATAAGTTTTTTTTTTTTTTAATATATATATAAAGAGCTTTTATAGCAACCAATTTTGATAACAACCCCTGAAATAGTATCCAACTTGTATACTTTTGGAGGATCTGAACTATTTCGTTTTACTATTTTAGGTATCTAATTGTTAGGGCACAAACTTATATTACCTTAATTAGGTGCTACATTAATTATTACATTTCTCAAGATAGATGTTAATTTATGATGAAAGACACATTTTTTATGAGGTCCCTATGTAGTAATGATATATAGTAATATACTGCGCAATTAAAGTCATTATTCATGATTAGACTTCCGGATGATAATAAATACTAAAATATTAGTTATGATTTATGATTTATATGATTTTATGTAATTTAAAATTATTATTCTCGATCGAGCGACATGGTCTACATCTTTGGGTGAATTTAATAAGAAATATTCCCAATTTGTGTAGTCGTTTTGTCGAAGGATCACTCCCTCAAGAAACATATGGGGAAACTGTGGAAAATGAAATCAACTCAATCCATGTTGTCAAATTGTATTCAAGATGATGTAGTTATGGAGAAGTTAATAGTTTAGTACTTTAATAATCTGGTTACATTAAATAATCTAGCGGAGTTTTGTACTCTTTTTAAAAGTTAACCATTTATTAATATTATGGTATGTGGTATTTTGGGGAAATTCAATAAACTTTGGATTACAGTTGTGTATTAAATCTTTTTCAGATATCAGTGATCTCGTGGGAAGACGAATGTGTAACAGTACACATTCATCAACGGCAATGACGATTCTAAGTTTATTATATTACTCTGATTTTTAAACAAATGTATTTTGGAACAAATGGTTTTCTTAACTTATATTCTATAAATATGAAGTTTTGCCTTAATTAAATATGAAATTTTTTATTGTGAAAATAAGACATTACAATGGATATATGTATTTGCCATAGACCAGGTGGGTTGAGGTATGGTTTGGATATATGTTGTAAATGAGGTAAGTTCGGAATAGTGAGTACTAAAATGGGTCTGGTAGGTGTATGACTAAAAGATTTTAGATCTAGGCTTTTTAGTGGTAGTATGGGTTGGTGATTTTGTTGGACTTGTCTCATTAAAAAGTTGGCTACTAGATGGTATGGTCGATGTTGTGTGGGTAAGGGTTTATGTGTAAGTGACAGGATCATGGAAGTATAGATGCCTAATGCATCATCTCAATGAAGTTGTGATATTGGGGTCATCTTCTAAAGGTTCTTTTTTAACTATGGTAGAAGCAACAACATGTGACCTAGCTAAAAGACATACCATTAACGTTCATGTATGTTGCAGTGCCAAGTTGTTCTTCTAGGGCTAATGAGATAAACATGGTATATAGGACTTGGGGTGGACGTTTCTTAGCAGTTGCATCTATTACCTCTATTGATTGTATTCAATCCCCCTTTCTACAATCTTAGTTACATATACGGGACCTACATAAACTACATGTTTCTTTGTATCCATAATTATCTTGTCCTTGCATATTTCAATAAATGAAGAGAAAAATATATAAATAAGTCCAAAAACATTCGAAAAATTGAAAAATGCAAAAGGATATCCATCCAGACTGAATTATCTTTTATTGGTTCTTAGGTTATAACTCGTGGAAACCACGTCCGGTATATTTAAAATTTTTATATAAATAATAAAATAATAAATATAAAAAAACCAAGATATTATCGATTGTAAATAATTATAAATTAATTTGTTAAGAAAAATAAACATAAATAATGTTATTATAATATAATTTTGTATTTTCAAATTTTTATTTGTTACCAAAAAAAGAAAATAATAAAAATATAAAAAATAATCACGTGTCAAAGAGATATTCTAAAAAACTGAAACGTATCATTTTTAAAATTTATTTATTAGAAGATGTAGATTACTTTATTTGTTTTCACTTCGTCAAGTAGGAGGAGTATGTTAGTTTCAAAATTTATTTAGCAATTTGATCATGACACCTCATAATAACATGTACTAGTGTAAAACGGTAATCAAAAAAATATATGTCAATATCACATTTTGTGCATCCAATTTTAGAAATTTGTTTAAAATTTTCATTACAAGAAATCAAAGTATTAGCAGCAAGCAACGCCTTTAGCGGCGACACCTAGCATTAGCGGCGACATGTAAATGACGCGTTACATGTCGCCGCTATTGCTAGGTGTCGCCGCTAATGCTTTGATTTAGCGATCCGCATCATTTTCACCCCATCTGTCTGATTTGCTTTCGATCTAACGACTGTTGAGGAAAGTGGAAAGACGTGTTATATTTTCCCTCTACTTGTCGCCGCTAATGCCCTAATGTCGCCGCTATTGCCCCAGCATCGCCGCTAATGCTAAACGCAGATTACCCGTTCACAGATTACCTTTCTGTCATTTTTTTCTTTACCTTCCACCTTCCTCTCGTTTTTCTCTCTTTCTTTCTTCAATATCACGAATTTTTGACAACTTTGTGGACTAGGAATTGCTTCTTGGACCGGTGCTAGCCCCTCCTTCCCCCAAGACAGCCATAAACCGGAGAGTGGTTTTGCTCATTACCACCACCAAATAATGAAGGAGATGATGATGAGGATGAGTAGTTATTTTAGGATTTTATGAAACGTTTTGTAATTTGAAAGAATACTTAATGTGGTATGGATTAATATTTTGGATTGATTGTATAATATGTATTAATATTTCTATAAAAACTTATCAGATTTCTCAAATGCTATATGGATTAATAGTTGGATTGATTATTAATTTAATGTTAAATAAAAAAAAAATCAAAAGAGTATTAGTGGCGACAGCTTTTGTGGCGACACTATGTTATTAGCGGCGACAGGTAGTATTAGCGGCGACCATGAGTATTAGCTGCGACATTCAGCGTATTAGCGACGAAACAATACCGGCGACGCATTTGCAGCGACATATCGCCGCTAAAGGTATTAGTGGCGACAAGCCTAACCTTTAGCGGCGACACGTGTCGCCGCTGTTGCCCAATCTTCTTGTAGTGTTTCGAAGTGTTTGGATAGAAGTTAGATTAGTTTGCCCATATAATATACGACAACATCTTGTGACTTGTGAGTCAAGGCTATCACATATTATGTATTCAAGATCCGAAGATACAAGCCACACATTCTTGAGGAGCATGACTAGCAGATGAAGAACAACATGTACATATGATAACAAGGCGGCTGATGATCAGCTTCTTGTAAGTTAAGGTTGTGAAAATTTATTGTAAGTTGAAGGTGTGATAAGTTTCTAGATCAAAGCTATTGTGTAGACAATCATTAAATGTTCACATCGATCATTTGTATGGTTTGTTGCAGACAGAGTATAAGATAATAGTAACATGTTTTTAGAAGAAAAAAAAAAGGTTGTACATTTTACCTACCGAACGATTGTGCACAATATTGTTTCCCATGATCATGATTTTCTATCTATTAGAAATAGATATGAATATATGTATGTTTTAGTGTCTATCTATTTAATATTTATCAATCTTCATGAGAGTGTTTTGCAATTTTAAATTAATTGTTCACTTGTTTTATCTGAGGATTTAATTTAGATCATATATTCATAAGAGATTTAATTGATTCACAAGTTGATAAACAAGAGAGCATTTACCTTTCGCATATTGTAAGACTATCTAGCATGCTTGTCACAAAATGATTTGTGGTCTATGTGGTTACTAGCCAAAAATGTGAACACCATCCTATGTGTTTGTAGTGGTTAGCGGTGAAACATTTTCATGATCAATTGTGGTGGAGAATACGAACCACACCCAGTCAATTTGTTTTTGTTTTTCTTTTTATTTCTCTCTATCTTTCTCCATCTTTCTCTACATTTTAATTAATTAAAAAATATATTTTTATTTAATAATCAAAAAATAAGAGGGATAAGCCTTTTAGTGGTTGAATATGGTGATGAGTTGATACACACCATTATAATGGTTAGTGATGAGTATAACGGATGACGGCCGGCCGGTGGGCGTGGGCAAGCTGGGCGACTGCCCCGGGCCCCCAAATGCTACAAGGCCCCAATTTTTAACTTGTTATTTTGGTTATATATTAATAGCCCATTACTTTTTAGCCAATTTGACTACTTCAAACCCCAATACTCTGATCAGGAACTAATCCAACAGATAGAGCGTGGGAGAGAACGAGACTTACCCGGCATGCGTCCTAATTCCAAGGCGTCATAACTCTTCAACAGTCAGCTTTCTATAGAAAATCCAAACATTGCCATCGAAAATCCAAACGACGTCTTCTTCAAAAGTAAGAGTTAACGATCATTCTTTTATTTCTTATTCAAGATTTCAAGATAATCGATTTCTTTCATCATTTTTTGATTTTCTGAATTCGTCCAACCATTAGTGAATCGAATGTTATTTTAGAATTGAGAGACTGATTGTGTCTCGTTCTTCTCACGATTTCATAAAACGGGAAACTCTATTGTTTCCCTTGTTATTGTTGATTTCCTTTTTCTGATATAGCATCAATGAGAAGTTAATAAGGTTATTTGATTTATTTTAGGAATCTGCCCTAAAGGTTTGAATCGAGAGTCCAGTTACTGCCTCAACTAGATTTCTTTCTCAATTTCTAGAAATTTGAAGGCTCACTTTCAGAATCAACTATTAGAGGTGAAATTGATTTATGATAATATGACTATGAATCTTTGTATGTTCTATCGCTCTTGAAATTTCTTATTCTTTTTTGAAATTCGATTTTTTTATGAGGTTGTTCAAGTTAGAGACATAATCAAATGTTAATATTTTTTAGTTATAGACAGTTCTTGAACTTTATTGCTTAATTTCGATTTGTAATGTTAATATTCTTATTTTTGATTTATGAATGGTACTCTTTTTATTTCTATTTCTATGTTTTTGATATGTATAGAATTTTTTGTGGTTGTATAGTTTTTTCAACTACTTCCAGGTTATTAACAACAACAAGTATTCTGGATTTAAGCAATTCACCTAACAATTTTTTGTTGATGATAAATCTACTTCAGTTGGAGGTCAACAACTTATGTATAGGAACATAACTGAACAAGTTGATGAAGAAACAAAGGGGATTGGACTTTAGTATTTTTGTACTTCTAATAGCATTGTATTTTTAGTTTTTCCTATTTTATGATATACAAATTTAAATGTATTGTTATGTTTGTATAATTTATAAAATAGTGTAATATACAAATACATAAATTTTTGAAAGGATCCTATTTTTTATTTTGCCCCGGGCCTCTAATCGTGTTAACCCGGCCCTAGGATGACCTAAACATTTTGTCACGTGTTTTATATAAATTAATAACATATAAATATTACTTTGTTTGTTAATTATTAAATATGTTTTTGCTTATGATTTTTAATTAAAAACATATACATCTAAACTGTATACGACCTACAAAATTTTTTCTTCGGCTTCGACTTGTCTAAAAATATTAACCCATATCTGATATCTTGGATCCCCAGAAGTTTAAAATTTTAGATCTATATCTTACATACTTGAACTGTATTTTTAAGAGCCATTATTCGAAGTCCTATTAATTAAAATATCTTCAGAAACTACGGATCAATTCATACGTTGAATCTGTGGATGCAATTATCAGAAATAGTTGGATTATTAAATTATAGATTTTGTCTTGGATGAAAGCATGTATTATTTAATGCCGAGAGGAAGATTGTTAGAAGTTGCTTTCGTACTATTAAATTGGACTGATTTTATCTTTCCTTTATTGTTTGTTTCTTGTTGATATTAATACTTGTGATGGAGGGAAGCTTCTCCTTCGGTTTCAAAATTTTAAAGCTTCATTTCTGTCGGTGGTACAACGTTTAATTCAAATAAAGATGCAAATATACAAATATATTTATATAAAGTGTGTAATTAAAATACAAATTACTAACAATATATTTAAAATATTTTATTTAGAGTAACAATGCATTTAATGTTTCTTATCATTAGTAAAATTTAATGTTTATCAGCAATACACACATTTTGATCTACTCTTTGTTGCCATGTAAAGAGAATCTAGTGGTTGAGCCGCTGAGAAGAGAATCTAGCGGTCTTGACATCCATTTTCCATATTTCATAATCATGAAATGCAGCTATGGCAAGCATAACCCTAATAAACTTAATCTTCGTTATTGGTGAGAATGTCTCAACATAGTCAACTCCCAGAGTTTGAGTAAAGCCCTGCGTAACTAATCACGCTTTATAATTGTGTACATTTTCATCCATGTCGGTCTTCTTCTTGAAGATCCATTTGCAGCCAACCTTCTTACAACCTGATACATTGTCAACCAAGTTCCAAACTTGATTGTCATACATGGACTGAATCTCGTTTTCCATGGCCACTTTCCATTCGGCGGACTCAGGGCCTGCCATGGCTTCCTTAAAGTTGTTAGGCTCATCCAAATTTACCAGTGTTCTATCACGGATAAATTCATCACCTTTCGCAGTAATATGAAAACCATAGTAATGCTTAGGTGGATTCCTAACTCTTGTGGAACGCCTCAGAGGTACAGACGCATCAATAGGAGTTTCCTCCTTATGTTGACTGCTAGGTTTTGAGGTTCCTTCACCGTACGACTCTTAAAGTTCTTCAAGGTCAATTTTCCTCCCACCGTTTCCTTGGTTTATAAATTCTCTCTTGAAAGACCCTTCTCTTTTCTATAAAAACCACATTCTCACTGGGTTTATAGAAGAGGTAACCAAAAGAATTCTATGGGTAGCCGATGAAAATACACCGCTCACTACGAGGTTTCAACTTGCCCTGAGTCTCACGTCTCACGAAAGCCTCGCAACCCCAAATCTTGATGTGGTCTAAATTGGGAACTTTCCCGGTCCACATCTCGTGAGGTGTTTTGGCAACCTTCTTGGTAGGGACTGGATTAAGGATATGAGCGGTAGTCTCTAAGGCATATTCCCAGAATGAGATTGATAACGAAGCTCGACTAATCATGGAACGAACCATGTCTAACAAGGTTCGATTGAGCCTCTCAGCCACACCATTAAGTTGTGGTGTTCTGGGAGGTATCAATTGTGAAACAATTCCACATTCCTTAATATATTCAAGGAACTCTGTACTAAGGTACTCTCCCTCTCGATCGGATCGAAGCATCTTAATGTTCCTGCCCAACTAATTCTCCACTTCCTGTTTAAACTCTTTGAAATTTTCCAAGGTTTTTGACTTATGTTTGATTAAAATAGACATAGCCATTTCTACTGTAATCATCAGTAAAAGTTGCATAGAAGCTGTTAACATCCCTTGTGGCGATTCTGAAGGGTCCACACACATCTGTGTGTATGAGGTCCAACAAACCTGCACCCCTAGCACAAGTACCAGTGAAGGGTGACTTTGTTATTTTTCCAAGTAAACAAGACTCGCAACTATCATCTGACCTTAAGTCAAACGACTCCAAGACTCCATCCTTCTGGAGTTGGCCTATGCGCTTCTTGTTAACATGTCCAAGACGACAATGCCACAAGGATGCTTTATCCAAACTAATGGAAGAATCGATATGCAATACATTATTTCCAAAGTTACCTACAACCGACACAATTTCATATACACCATCACAAGGTAATGCTTCAAAATAAAGAACATTATTATAAAAAGCATTAATATCACCACATTCATTATCAAATGAAAAAGTAAATCCTTGTTTGTACAAACCGTGAAAAGAAATAATATTTCTCGCCATTTTGGACAAGTAACAACACTTATTCAAATCTAACACTAACACACTACTTAGCAACAAAGAATAAACTCCAATCTTGGTGACATGTGAAGCTTTCCTATTCCCCATGATCAAGTTTATCTTTCCGTGCTCCACATCCTCACTTCTTCTTAGGCCCTACAATTCAGAACATATATGAATACTGCAACCTGTATCAAGAACCCAAGAAGTAGTATGTGGTGAGTTATTAGACAATATAGTGGAAATACCTGCCTGGGTAGGTTTGACCTTCCCATCCTTAACATCTTGCAGGTACTTGGGGCAATTTCGTTTCCAATGCCCCCTTTCCAAACAATAGAAGCATTGAGCTTCCTTTGGGTTGGAAGAAGGAGTGACAGAACCACATTTGGTTCCACTTGAAGAGGAGCCATCAAGAGACTTTCCCTTGGTACCCTTTAAAGGGGTCTTCCTCTTTTTCCCTCTACTTTTCCCAATTGCCAGAACAAGGGCGGTGTTAGGAGTAGTAGTAGTAACAACCGATTTACCTTTGAGATCAGTTTCAGCGGTCTTCAAAATTCCTTGAAGTTTGCTGAGTTTGACCTCCTCCTTGTTCATATGATAGGTTATACAGAACAGATCATAACAAGTAGGTAAGGAGTATAGTATGATGTCAATAGCCAACTTCTCGGGGAATTTCACATTCAACTTCAGCAAACAGTCCACAAACCTTTTCATTTTCTGCATGTGGCCCGCGATGGATTCACCATCCTTCATTCGAGTTGTTATCATGGAAGAGATGGTTTCATATATCTTTTGATGAGCACTCTAATTGTAATGGTCCATCATGTCCATGTGCATCTCAAAAAGGTAAAAGTCCTCATAGGACTTCTGGAGTTCAGCTGTTATTGTAGCCAACATGATACATGCCACTTTGGTACCATCTCCCTCATGTGCCGTAAAGTCAGCGATCTCCTCTAAAGTAGCAGTAGACTCATCAATTTTTTTCAGTTCCTTATCGAGGACATATTCATTGTCCTCGTAGCGAGTGACCATCCTGATGTGCCTGATCCAATCATTAAAGTTTGAACCATCAAAGATGACTCTCTTACAAAGGTTTATAAGAGAGAAGGATCCGGTAGGGTTTAAGCCAGAAGCAGCATTGTTGGAAGACATCTGAAAAGAAGAAAGACAAGTTTAGATTAGATATAGAATCCTTAATAAGACATCCAAATGTAATATTAATGCTAGGACCCAACACAATACTTTATAACTTGGAAGAGGGATGTCATAATCCAAGCTATAAAATATTTGAAGGTAGGCGAATGATGATTCACCAATTTTCACCATGAAAAACAAAATAAATTATTAGGTTTTAATTGGATTGAAACTCCTAGATTCTTTTGAGATTCATTGAACTTTTCAATGGCATGTTTAATTCTTGAGTGCGCCCTCTCAAGTTTGTGACTGGAATGCCGAGGATCACAAACAAGGTGTGAATAACCATGCAAATTAACTTGGTACCCTTAATCTCGATCACCTAATCGATGTGTCAGTTACCCACACGTGCTCCACCGATCTATGATAAACATTAAGTCACCCTTTGCCACTCTTAGTAGTCCATGTTAGTGTGTCAGTTACCCACACACGCTCCACCAACGACTTGGTAAGGTACAAAGTGTAATTTCATGGGATAGCACCAAATTCACATTTTCCTAAAGTAACTAAGATTGAGAATTTATAAAAGGTTTAGTTACTTTATATTTATCATTATACTTTTAATGAGAATTATAGTCCTTGTTCTACTCGTTTGGCTAACGACCCTCCACCAGTCAAGGAAGCGGTGGGTGAGAGTGGACACCCATTAAGTTTCCATTTTATAGGGAACAACCTTATACCCCCTTATAGACCCGCTTCGTGGATGAGGTCTACTAACAGTAAAAATGACTTGCTCTTATACATATATACATACATACATACATATATATACGTACATATATATATATATATATATGTGTATATAATTAACTTATAATAGTATAAAGTATAAGGGTTGCATTTTAACTTTTAAAACTCTAGGGTCTGGAATTAAGTTTTCTAAAGTGACTTTACAAATTCCAAAACTTGAGGGCAAGTTTTGAAACTCTTCAAAACTTTTCAACTTCATAACTTATGAGTTTAATGGTTTATTAAAATGAAGACTCTTCACTTTATGTAACATATGGTTCTTTAATGACTCTTTAAAGAAATGACTTTTGGTAATCCATAACTTGAGGACAAATTATAGATTCCATCAATAACATTTAGATCAATAATTACATCATCAAACAATTTGCAAATAATTCCTATGATCTACTAAAACTCATAAGCATGAGCATTCATATCAACTATTTCAAGAATCATATAAACATATATAAAACTTGAAAATTTGATAATAATCATTGAAAATGGATCAGCATAATCATTACACCATCAAAAAAAGGTTTTATAAGTCCAAAACAGTTTAGGGTAATGATTCTAGTCCATTTCCAGCAGCAAAATTCGAAAATCTGCACACAGGGCCTTCTACTCGTCAACTGCAAGAACCTACTCAATGAGTAGGATGCATTTTCACTTGGACTCATCGAGTCCCGCCATGGACTCGGCGATTCCACTGAACAGTGAACAAAAATTTTGACTTTTCCAAGCAGTTTGCATCAAATACAAAGAAAACAAGCCTAGGCTTTGATACCATTGATGGATTTTGAGCATTCTAACACTGCTATGATGTACATGTAACCCTAGAAACCTTGGATCTATGTTTTCTCTAATATCATGCAAATCTGATTTTATCAAGGTTCTCATCCTAACTAGCATGGCATGGGGTACTTGTAATATAAAACTAGTAGAATGACATACCTTTCTTATAGCGTGGGTTCCTTAAGACCTTGTGAGCCTAGCACCCCAAATGTGATACCTCAAATGTTTCACACAACACCACAAATCTTGGAATAACTTGAGAGAAGAACACTTTCACTCAAAATCGGCTAGCCCTCTTTGTTCTTGTCTTAGTGGCCGATTTTGCTTACCATGAGGTTCTTTATATAGTGTGTCACATGTAGGGTTACACCATGTAAACCCTAATGTGCATGGATTTTCATTTCCTCATGATCTATGGGTTTTAACCTCCATGGAGCACCCAATGGATCCTAGCCCAATCTAGTGGATCATGGACCATAAGCCCACTATATAAGAATGAATGATTTACAAATCAATCCCCATATATTTAATTAGTCTCTTTTTTATCACAAAATTAATTCCAAATTAATTCTTGATCAATACTAATTAAATAATATGATTTTAATATATTAGAACTTATAATATATTAACAAACTATAAGTGTCCTTTTCTCATTTTGTCTATCCAATTGTTATGATGCCATGCAACCCAAATGGACCATGCCAAACCAGGTCAACTACATACTAAATAGATTTATGGACTTAGATACCTTATCCAACACTTCGGGACGAGAAGTTGGCTGATGTATATATTCGCGAGATCGTTGCTCGCCATGGGGTTTTGGTCTCCATTGTTTCAAACCGTGATGTTTGGTTCACCTCCCATTTTTGGTAGAAGTTCCATGAGGAATTGGGCATAGGGTTGCACTTCAGCATAACTTACCATCTGCAGAGCGACGACCAAAGTGAACGGACGATACAAACCCTTGAGGATATGTGGCGGGCCTGTGTCATTGATTTTGGTGGGAGCTGTGACTCCTACCTACCTCTTACGAAGTTCTCCTACAACAACAGTTTTAACTCCAGCATTGGTGCCCCGCCTTTTGAGCTTTTGTATGGGCGGAGCTACCATACCCCGATCTACTGGGGAGAGGTTGGTCACAGGGCTATAGGGCAGACTGAGGTGGTCCTTTAGACGACAGAGATAATTCAGCAGATCGGGTAAAGATTGCAGACTACTCAGAGTCAGCAGAAGAGCTATGCCGACCGGCACCGATCCAAGTTGGAGTTTCAGGTCGGCGACATGGTGTTACTGAAGGTCTCACCTTAGAAAGGTATGATTCACTTTAGGAAGAGGGGAAATTGGTTCCCTGATATAGTGGTCCATTTCGGGTTATTTCCAGGGTTGGCAAGGTCGCATACATATTGGATCTTCATGAGGAGCTCACTCAGATTCATAAAATTTTCCATGTTTTGCAGTTGTGGAAGTGCGTATTGGATGAGGATGCAGTGGTGTCTTTGGATGATATTCTGGTTGATGAGCGCCTGAACTATGTTAAGAGACCAATGGCTATTTTGGAGAGGAAAGTGAGGGTTTGTCGTAGCAAGGAAGTACCTTTGGTAAAGGTATGATGATAGCATCGGAGGGGCTCCGAGTGGACCTGAGAGTCGGAGGCTGAGATGCGGGAGCATTACCCAAATTTGTTCTATACTGCAGACTTCAAGGATGAAGTCTAGTTCAAGTGGGGGAGAGTTGTAACATCCTGGGTTCAGGTATTTTCAAATCCTTCATTTGGTTTTAAATTATGTCCTTTTGATCCTTGGATTGTAAAGATAAATCCCTTATGGAAAAATGGTAATTTTGGGTGCAAAGGTTGAATGTTGAGCGTACATGTGAGTACACTAAGTGTACTAGGGTGCACCCTAGTATGTTGGGCGTACTTATGCTCGAGTGAAACCCTAATTTTTAGGTTTTGAGGGGTATTTAAACACCTTTATGGATCATTTAGCATCATCCTTTCAGCCTCCAAGCCTTTGAGTCATTTTTGGCAACCCTAACCCCATAAGAGAGTGTTTGAGCTAAAAGTGTGTTCTTTATCTGCTTAAGGAAGAAGGGGTTGCATCAAGGAGATTAGAAGTTAAATCAAGCTTGTGGATCTTAGATCATCACCTTCTTGGGAAGCTCCATAAGGTAAAAAGTTGCTACCTTTATGCTTTGTTTGCTTGGATCTCATTTTGGTAGTTTTATAATGTCCTTCTTGTCCCAAAAGTCCCATTGTTATGCCTGTTTAGTTTTGGACGTTTTGGGCTGTCCTTTCAGACCCTGGGAAGGGTTCTAAGCCATAAAAATGAGGTCCTTTTAGCTAGTTTTGTTCCATGCTTTGTGTAGAAGGTCTTAATGGATTAAGACCATGTATTAACGACTTTTTGGACGTCTAAAGTCATAAAGTTGGAGACGTTATGACTCTGGGGTGCATTTGGACCATGGATCTGAAGTTTGGACTTCAGTGCTTAAGCCATTAAGCACTTGTTGGAGTTTTGGGCTCCGCAAGGGTATGCTTTGCGTAGGAGGGAGTATCCCCAGTGTACTTGGTCAGAGTCCCCATTATGCAGTCAATACGAGGTTACGTACGCTGAGCATACCTCCGGAATACGCCCTGCGTACTCGCATGGTTCAACCATTTTCGAGTTAACTCGGTTGGGTTGACTTAGTGGGTTTATGGATTTTGACTAGTTGACCTTGAATTGACCATGTTTTACCAAGTTTGACTTGTAAGGATATTTTGGGTATTATTGGTTTTTGATGGAATTGGTCATTTAGTGGTTGTAGGCATTTGAGTTGAGAGCTAAGATTCGGAGTCGGGCCTTATCAGTTATGTGCTGCTTGTGAGGTCAGTTTTCCTCATTGTACTTTTGGTTCGAAGGCACAAAGTCGGCCCACTGGTTTGATAACTTGGTATTGTTGATATGTTGAGTATGAGATAGATATTCATGTTAAATTTGATATGCTAGTCTAGTAGATCTTTAGGACTACCTATGATACTGTTTGTTTATCTCTATGTGATATTATTTTTGTTATATGTTGACATATTGTGAGGGTTGGGTTGAGGTTTTATTGTTCTATGTTGTAGCCAACACACCCTGGAGCATACAAGTTATGAGCTGAGGGCCAAAGAGGGCATACCAGACTCAAACTGAGGGCTCATGAGCATTCCATATACGAGCTGAGGGCTGGGAAGGGCATACCAGACTTGTACTGAGGGCTTAATGGTATTCAGGCTAAGGACTAATCAAGCTAGGGGGTAAGACAGACATAAACTGTGAGCCCAATGGGCAAGCCATATTTATGTTGTGGGCTCAGGGGTAATCAAGTCTATTAGTTATGGAACCATTGCATGTTGTTATTATGTTATGTGGTATTTGATTATGTATTAGTATTTTGGGGGAACTCACTAAGCTTTGGGCTTACAGTTTTGAATTATGTTTCAGGTACCTCAGAGGATCGCGTGAAGGCGAAGGCGTGATCGTACACCTCCTCATATTTTGTTTCATGATTTTCGGATTACTCTGATATGGACATGTTTTGGAAAACTATTTGTAAACAATGATGATTTTGGGTTGTGATAAAAGTTTAATTTTTTCATGAGTTTTATGGATGTTACAATACTAACTCATGTCCTTCCTACACGAAGATTATGGAAAGTTGGGAACTCTAGGGTGTCGTAGAGCTTCACCGCATGCTAGAATGAAGAAAAATGGGCAAACTATCGATATTTTCAGATAGATGTCGAATGGAGGGTGTGAGGAGGAGTGAAAGAATGAGCGGGTATTAATAGGTGAGTTTGGAGTCTTGCGCGCCATGTAACAGGAGGCGCACCGCGTATAAGGGTGACGTCGATCCACTGGGCTGCCGACACGTGGCTTGATATCGGTGGGTCTACATGGCTGACTTCGCATGCAAGCTATGCGCGACGTGTGTGTGCATGTAACATTTTACAAATTTTCAAAATTGTATAAATCCTTCATACAAGCTTCATTTTTGACGTTCTTTAAATCCATGGAAAGCTCTCGACGAGATCTACAACTTTCCTTTAGACTTCGTCAACTAATTTTCACATTATTTTATTTACACAGGCTTAGCCTGATAAAGCCCGTATAAAATGCATAACTCTCACATCCTGCATCCGTTTTCGATGGTTTTTATATTGATGGAATCCTAACAACGAGATCTTCAACTCTCGTTTAGATTGGTTTGGCTAACAATCTATCGATCTAAAATTCGATATCGATGCGCACACTAGTACGCCAAATTTTAGAAAAATCATAACTTCCTCTAGTGAGGTCAAATTTAGACGACACCTATATGCATGAATTTGCTTTTACGACATCTATGAATTCCGTTAACTTACTAAGCTAAAAATCAATCTAACCCAGATTCACTTTTCACATTATCCGTAACCGTGTCGGTTTTATCGCGAAACTTTGGCGCTTCCTGACTTCTTCGTTCTAATTCAGATTGAGGCATTCTAGATATGTATGGGATCCTAATTACGAATACTATAACTAGGTTGAGATTATTTTCCCTAAGTGATCTTTTATTTTTGACATGTATTTTATATCTTATTTATTTTATTATATAATATATCTTAATATCATATAAAACACATAAGCAAAAAATGTATAAATAAGTGTGTCTTATTCATTCACAAAATGACTGCATGACTTGACCATAAAGGTTACATGTTTGATTACTAAGCCTAGCAAGAAACGCGGGCTTCGTAGTACCAACTATATTTGATACATTATCGGTAGCATATTTTTGTACCTATTTGTAGAAACTAACCTCTTAGGGTTTTGCATTATCAATCATCAATATAAATAATACAAAGAGTTACATTATTACATATTGGACCCCCGAACTACATGACCTAGGAACTGAATCTCATGTATCCAAAAGTCGCACTTGGAGAACTTTTCATAAAGTTTCTCCCTCTTAAGGACTTCAAGTACTTCTCGGAGATGTTTTCCATGATCTTGATTGTTCTTGGAGTAAATTGAGAAAAGGTTTACAGACTCGATGCATCGAATCCATGAATGTTGTTGGAGCATTTGTTAGTCCGAACGACATAGCGAGGCATTTGTAGTTTCCATATCGGGTTCTAAAGGATGTCTTCTCGATATCTTGCTCCCTAATCCTTAACTGGTGATAACCTGACCTGAGATAAATTTTGGAGAAAATGGTTGCTCCCTTTAATTAATCGAACAAGTCATATATCCTAGGTAAAGGATACTTATTCTTGATCGTAGCTTTGTTTAGCCCCCGATAATCAATACACATTCTCATAGTATCATCCTGCTTCTTTATGAACAGTACTGGAGCTCCCTAGGGTGATGAACTAGGCCATATAAAACATTTGTCTAATAACTCTTCAATTTGTGTCATTAACTCATTCATCTCCGTCGGTGCTAAACAATATGGCGCCTTCGCAATCAGCATCATGCTTGGCAACAAGTCGATTGTAAATTTTACCTGCCCCCTTGGTGGTAATCCTGGTAATTCATCTGGAAATACCTCAGGAAAGTCTCGCACCACAAGTATATCAATCATTGCACTTTTTTCCTTCTTCATGTCGATTACGTATGCTAGGAATGTCGAACATCCCATCGATAAGCATCTTCTGGCCTTTCATACTTCACTCTACTCTTATCTCTGTAAAAGTCGAATGGCTTTCTTCAAGGTGGACTGATGTGCACCATCTCCCATCCATACAAGATATCTATGAGGTTCTCTCCCAACCAATCCATGCCGAGAATGACGTCGAACTCACTTAAATAAAAAGGTAAAAGCTCTCGGCGGAAATTCATTCCCATCTAAATCTATAGTTACGGCCTCTAACTTATTTCTAACAGGTATATTCCTACAACCAGCTACTTCTACTAAGATAGGGGTACTTAGGTGCTGTTTGTTTTTTTGAAGCAAAAATCCATAAAGTCTACGGACCACCTCTACAATCCTATATAGTAGAAGAGATGGACTAAACAGCTACAGACTGTAATAAGAAGCGTGTTTGTTTTTTTAACATCTGCATGCTGCTGCAGATATTCAAAAATTAAAATAAACTGATTTTACAATCCGAAAATAGTTTTTTAATGCCCAAAATTTAATAATGTATAACATTTCGGCAAAAAAAAAAAATGATATTTTACCAAAAATAATGATATTTTAACAAAAAATAATGATATTTTAGCATAAAATATTGATATTAATCAACAAATTATTATTATTAAATATAAAAAAAATGAACAAGAATAAAAAAAAACAAAAACAAAATTTGAAATAAGATTTCATACATATATATATATATATATATATATATATATATATATATATATATATATATATATATATAATCAATATTTTAGCAAGAAAAAAAGAAGAAGAAGAGGTTGGAAGAGGTAGGAAGAGGCCAAACAAGTGTTGCGCAAAGAATAACACGCGTACAAGTTTTTTAATCCGAAGATTTCTGAAAAACAAACAGTTGTGAGATGAAAAGTGTAGTGCGTGTGCTGCGTCGTGCAGCAATAAGAGGCCCGAAGAGGTTTTTTTTTAAAAAAAAACAAACAACACCTTAGTCTAAGCGGTGATAGTCTAAGTTTCCTACCAAATTTATTCGATATAAATGAATGATTTGCTCCAGAATCAAATAATATATGTGCAGAAAGTTGATTAACTAAGAATGTACCTGAAGCAACATCGGTTTCTTTCTTAGCCTCGTTGAAGGTCATCTGGTAGCTCCGACCCTTGGGCTTTGGTGGCTAGATCCTCGTGATCACCTTCTCTGCTTTCGGGCATTACACCTTCACGTGCCCCTCCTCTCAATAATTTAAAACAAACTCTTCCTTTCACATGGAAAGTTTTGGGAATATGCCATCTTTTCTTACACTTTAAGCATAAGACACAGTCGCTGAAATTCTTCTTTTTGCACTGGTCGCACCACTTCCCTTCTTGGTTGCTTCCATATTTGTTGCTTGTTTTCATAAACTTCTTATTCTTCTTACTTCCCTCAACCTTTCTCTTCTCACCAACCTAAGTTCTATCGGTAGCTCTCATCTTCATCAATCCTTCGACAAACTTTGTAGCCTAGACGACCGCTTCGAAGGTAGGTGCGTGCTTTACTAGCACAAATGTACTCCCACGGTATCCCATTGGCATACCGATCAATCAAGGTCAGTTCGTATGGAACGATTCGTAGGGAAAACTCCATTTTATCAGTGAAGGAGTTAGTGTACTCATCCACTGACATGCTTCCTTTTGTCAAAGCTAGGAATTCATTCTCCAATTCCAACATCTTCTCACTCGAACAGAACTTCCTCTTGAAATGGGTCAAGAATTCATCCCAAGTCAGCAGTAACAACTTATTGTGGCTCAAAATCTTCCCCCAACGTGTTCCACCAACATATCGTCGTACCCTTGAACTGCCTCACATCATAGGTGGTTTTTTGCTTTCATGTGAATCCATACGACAAGAAAGCTGACTCCATCTCCGATGTCCAATCCATGAATCCTACCGGATCTTCCTTCTTGTTAAATGATTATGGTTTGCAAGTCATAAAATCCTTACACTTGCAATAGCCTCTGGGTTCATCATTTCTCTGAACTTCAGGCCGCTCTGGTCCCTGATAACTCTCTGAGTCATCATTATTTCCTTATTGGAGTATCGTAGCATGTGAAGGAATTAGTCTGTTGTTGACTTGTTCAACAACTACCAACTCATTGACTACTGGCGCTTTTCCTCTAATATTATCCATCGTCTGACCTAATAACTCCGTAATCTCACGCTACTGCTGATTGATCATTTCTTGCATCATTGTCCGAGCTTCATTCATTGGGATTTGCACAACAGTTGTTTCGACATTTTGAGGTGCTGGACATCCTTTGTTCGTAATGACTCAACGACTCCTCTTAATGGTCATGACATTCAAGTACTAAATTCGTAAAGGCGATAATTTTAGGATAAAGAAGATAAAGTATCTACTACATATATTTAGCACATAGTTAAGGCATCTTCCTTTAGTGTCCTAAGGAAACTGTCTAAAGCAACTAAGGCATCTATCGTACATCTTACTGATCATACTTGGTATCTAAGTTTAAGTCTAGAATTTTTCTAAATTCCTAGTTCGCTTAAACTAATGCTCTGATACCAACTGTGACATCCCCTATTTTTCAGAACCAATTTAAAAAATTTCTTTACGCTTTTAAGTATTAAAATGCGGAACTTCCCAGTTAAATAAACATTTTTGAAATAACAAACATTATTTTATTAAAACCTTCGGGGTGTCATTCGTTTATATCTGAACATATATTACTGTGTAAATAAAAAGGTTCTTAAATAATTAATGTAAGCCTATCCTTTATTCCAGTTAGCATCCTAACTGGGCACTTTCAACTTTGGCTCCACTACTTATGATGCGATAAAATAAGTGGGTCGGGTTTGGGAAACCTGGTAAGATACGTAGGGTTTTCAAGCACATAATATTTTAATGATAAAAAATCATTCCTGCAATACATATATAGGGTGTAAATATATAACATGTCCTAAGACCATCCACCCAATCCCAACTGATCCTTACATATCCTAATTTAACAATCATCTGGAAGAATCACCTTACTGGATGAACTATCTAAGAAACTGTTTGACTACACCTGCTAGGGAAGTCCTTGGCTAGAGTAAATCATATCAGCCATCCAATGTTTAAATATTTTGATGAATATCGATTTCCATTTCGTCTAGGTTCATGGGTTATAAATCAATGTTAGCAACATAATTCACAAGACCGCGTAGAACAGCCACGTGTTAGTCATCTACTCTAGCCGATAACCCAGACATACTGTTCGATTGTCTGATCGGAACCCACCATTTCTAGTCATCCAAAGACAGGGAGGATTACACTTTGATCTCGTCCTACACTGTAACCCAACTATGAGACCTGATCGATGTCAAGCCTACTTGACACTAAGAAATCCTTTATAAGTCTTATTCTTAATCTAAGGCAAGACCTATATCTAAAGGCAATTGATTTCTACAACAATTCCTAATCCAAATGTTACTATCTTATCTTTAAAAATAGCACATAACAAAGATAATACAAGCATCATTTATTATATGGATTTTTTAGTTAAGATTAGGTTCTTGATAATAACTATGCACTTACCGGACAAAGTGTTTGTGATCAGTCAATCAGGTAGAGCTTCGCCTTACACCTTTCTCAAAAGACCTAGATGTACATAATGCTACGTATTAGTCTAGTTTCATACTACATGGAACTATTATCTTAAGAGTTTAGATTCCTCAACAATTCCAAAGTCTACTTCAAGATCAAACAAATAAGGATCAGCCAGGCAGGACAATCAGGAGGCAGGATCATTTCGACATATAGTTTTTCTGAAATCCGACAACCAAGCCGACGTGACCATTCTAGAAACCTCTCTCATAGTAAACCAATCACCATAACAACTTGGAATCATTGATAAATCTTATTTATAAGATCCAAGTAACGACTTACAACTATAATTATAAATTACACAGGAGTAGAGTAAGTGTAGCTCACTTACAGAGTACAATAGACGAGAATCAGGATCTAAACGAGTAGAATATTGACTTAGGTCCTTCCTACACAAAGATTATGGCAAGCTTAGCACTCGAGGGTGTCATAGAGCTTCACCGCATGCTAGAATGAAAAAAAAAATGGGCTAACTATCTAAATTTTTCAGAGAGATATCGACTGGAGGGTGTGGGGAGGAGTGAAAGAATGAGCTGGTATTTATAGGTGAGTTTGGAGTCTTATGGGTCGTGCAACAGGAGGCACATCACACATAAGGAGACACTTGGCATGTATGGGTGGGGCTGCATGGCTGACTTCGTACGCAAGCTACACGCGATATGCGTGCGCGTGTGACGTTTTCCAAATTCTCAAAATTGCATAACTCCTTCATACGAGCTCCATTTTTTATGTTATTTATATCCACGGAAAGATATCGGCGAGATCTACAACTTTCTTTTAGACTTCGTTGACTAATTTTACTTTATTTTATTTACACAGGCTTAGCCTATTAAAGCCCGTATAAAATGCATAACTCTCACATCTGGCGTCCATTTTCGATGGTTTTTATATCGTTGGAATCCTAACAATGAGATCTTCAACTCTTATTTAGATTTTTTGGCTAACAATCTATCAATCTAAAATTTGATATCAATGCATACACAATTGCGCCGAATATTAGAAAAATCATAACTTCCTCTAGTGAAGTCAGATTTAGATGATACTTATACGCATGATTTCGCTTTTACGACATCTATAAATTTTGTTTAGAATTCCTAAGCTAAAAAGCAATCTAACCTAGATTCAGTTTTTATGCTATCCATAGTCGTGTCGGTTTTATCACGAGACTTTGGCGCTTCCAAACTTCTTTGTTCTAAGTCGGATTGAGGTGTTCAAGATCCTAATTATGAATACTATAACTAGGTTGAGAGTATTTTCCCTAAGTAATCTTTTATTTTTGACGTGTATTAATCTTATTTATTTTATTATATAATATATCTTAATATCATATAAAACACATAAGCACAAAATATATGAATAATCATATCTTATTCATTCACAAAATGACTACATGACTTTACCACAAAGGTTACATATTTGATTAGCCTAGCTGGAAACGCGAGCGTTACAATAAGTGTTAGAAATATTAGTGATAATAATCAGGATCCTTGGATATATTTAAGGACCCTGAGGCTTAAAAAATATCACGGATCCTACCAATAAGAAATGTGATTGTCAAGAAATAGTATATAGCATTTAAAACCACTCAAGCTAGTGACGGGAGATGTCCATAAGTTATAATGAATAAGCTCAAACACACGAGTAAATTTAGAACTAGATGAAGTAAAAGATAAATGACAATATTTTCCAAATTAACAAGCATGACAAAGTGGAGCTTTATTACTACTAGTAAAAGTTAATCGATGAGACTTCACAAATTGAAGAACAGAGGATCCGGGATGTCCTAGACGTCGATGTCAAGTAGGAAGAAACATGACAGTAAGAGCTTGATATGTAGTAGACGGAACAGAAGGAGTGCACGGGTATATATAATAAACATTATCACATCAGTGAATGAGAGCACTGGAATCAAGATCATTTACAGAAAATCCAAACGGGTTAAATGAAATAGAAACCCTATTATCAGTAGTAAAGCGACGAACATAAACTAAACTTTTAATCATTAAATTTGACACAAGAACGTTTTTAAGAGAGAATTTGTTGTTAGAAAAAGGGAGAAAAGCTTAACCAATGTGATATATCGAAATACTAGTACTGTTACCAACCATTATGGACTTAGAAGTACACAATGTAAGAGAAAGCATATTACTTGATTAAAATTCATGTATGAGCTTACACCCGTGTCCATGTAATATTGATTATCCAGAAGAGTTCGAATGGACATGGCTTGAAACACCGATGCGAGATCAGCAAGTTGTGGAGAAGGTTGTTGAACTGAACCTTGAGTTGGAAAATGACCGAAATGTTGTTAATGAACCCCGATAGAATTGCGCTTGAATTGGTGTTGAATGGGCTACCCATTCAGGGCAACATGATGTTGGATCGGCGTCGCGGGCTGCCTGTGTGCCAAGAAATGGGTCAACTGAGTTGTTTCGGCTGGAGCAGAAGTATACTTAGCAAGGGAATTTGTAGTCGAGGAAGGGAGCCTCCCAGATGTAGGTGTATACATCTAAGGAAAAGGGAAGTGACCGGTAGCATGTTGTTTACCGTAAAAAATAAGGATGCTGATTTTGAGCATGTGAACTTGGATAAGACCCCATAATTCCTGTAAATTGAATGTTTGGACTTGTATTCGTATCTACAACATGGTTAGTAGTAGTAGCAAAACTTGAATTACCTCCCCCTTTGGATGTATTCCTATTATTATTACGGTTCTTATTTCATTTACTTTTCAATTTCCCGAGTTGCGTGGACACAAAATAAAGATCCATAGTAGTTGTGGAGTATGAATCAAGCATTGTGTCATTGTGTTATTCTCGACGTAGTAGCAACATGTTTTTGGCTTCCATAAACAATGGAAATGGTTTAGTGTTGGTAACAACATCAAAAATGATTTGATATAAGGACGGGAGGTCGCATAGAATTTGTATCACAAATTCCAATTCATAAATTTTAGCATTAACATCATGAAGGAAATCAACAAGATGCTCGAGATTGTGACAGTACTTATGGATGGAGGAAACACATTTTTTATGTTGCGAAACTGTTCTTAACGTTGAAGCATCTGAGGCATATTGTTATTTAGAATAAACTCATGTAAATTATCCCGAATGTCTTTGGCAGTGCATGTATCAGTGGTGATGACTTGTAAGACGGATAGGTTACAAGTGGAGTAAAACCATGATTTGACATGAGAGTCAATAGATGCCCAATCTTCATCATCTTCTCCTGTTGGTTTGGATTTTCAGTTATATTACCAAGAACCTTAGCACCAGAACAAATGTCTTTAAAAATGCGACACCACAACTTGTATTTAGAATCATCTGATGTGAGTTTTGAAACTAAATCGATTATAGGCATTAGTAATAGCATATACAAGTTGTGCGGTGGTAGCAGTGGTGTTAGAGGATGAAGGTATGGTCATGGGTAATCGAAAAAACAAATAAAAAAAGTGTACTAACAATTAGAACACTAACCATAGGTAGAAGGATTTTATCAAACCTAATACACTACCCACGAGTGTAGATAGTGGAGGGCAGTGAATTGATTGGAGGATATGCAATGATAAGTAACAATGAGCAGAAGATATGATGGGCAACATAAGTGTCGATCAAGGAGGAAGTCAGATTGCTTGATTGATGTCTGAAAAACAGTAACAAAGAGATTTTTTTGTTGAACCTTGTCTTTCATGCATCGTATATCTCTAGGCTCGATACTATGTTTGTAGAAACTAATCCCTTATGGTTTTGCATTATCCGTCATCAATATAAATAATACAGAGAGTTACATAATTACATAAAGGACCCCTGAACCATATATATATATATATATATATATATATATATATATATATATATATATATATATATATATATATATATATATGGATGTATGTATGTATGTATGTATATATATATGTATGTATATATATATATATAGAGAGAGAGAGAGAGGTTTATTTGAGACCATATTAATTTTGTTAGACATGAGAACGTGATCCTATCTACTCATCTTGGAGATCAAAAAATAATAATAAATCTAGAATGCAAAATAAAAAAATCTAAAATTCTTTTTCTTTAATTATTATTTTCAACATTTTATTTACCAAAAAATTACCATTTTTTTAAATATACGTGAAATATTCTAACAAAATATTACACTGTAAATATTCAAATGCAATTTTAGAATGTTAGAATATTCTAGTATTTTACTAGAGTTGCTAGATATGTTAAAATATTTTAATATTCTACTAAAATTGTTACAATATATAGAATATTCTAATCTTAATTAGAATTGATTGAATAGTTGTAGTCTAATATTCTAATAGAATATGTGAGTATTATTACAATTTTGTTGTAATTTTTATACTAGAATATTCTATTAAAATATTTTTTTATTTCCAAAATTAATGGTTAGGATTACGTCTCCATATCTTATAAAATATAGAGGTTTCAAATAAACCTAACTATATATATATATATATATATATATATATATATATATATATATATATATATATATATATATAGGTAGGTTTATTTGAGACCTCTATATTTTATGAGATATGGAAACGTAATCCTAACCATTATATTACTTGTATGTTTAGTGTATATATATATATATATATATATATATATATATATATATATATATATATATATATATATATATATATATTATGAGATATGGAGACGTAATCCTAACCATTATATTACTTGTATGTTTAGTGTATATATATATATATATATATATATATATATATATATATATATATATATATATATATATATATATATATATATATATATATAGACACTAAACATATAAGTAATACAATTAAGAGTATCGTACATGATTTAAAGAAAACAATGATTGATATCGTAACAATTCCACCCTTTAATGTAACACTTTAAATGTTTTTATAGGTTTTAACTTAAATCTTGTTTTTATCTGAGAAAATATAAAAACACAATAATACCGTGACAAGTTAAACCATAAATAAATTCTTATTATAGGTAACGAACAAAATAAATTATCTCTATTAATAAGAAAAATAAAATAAATTATTATTTTCTATAATTCGATGTTAGTTTACTTATTTAGTAAAAAGACCACTTTTCAGGTTGTGGTTGATGTAAATTCGTGTATAAGAAAATAACAAAAAAAAATATTTATAAAAAAAAGAGTAAAAAATTAACGATGTAAGTCTGTAACCACACATTTTGCACGACCCCAATGCGAATTTCTATGGAACTTGTGAAATGGCCCACTGAAAAATAGGCTCATATGAAAATTTTATTATCATTATGGGTTTCTCTTTTTTAATGGGCTACTACGTAAAGTTATGCCCAACGTGAATTCGATTTTGGGCTAACATTTCATAATAATAATATCCTTTGTTTGGAATCTTAAACCATTAAAATGCTCTTTTAAATTTGATTAACCGAACCAAGACGTGTCATTTTGAGAAAAAGGAGATGATGAGGGTGTTTGCTACCGAGTGATTTGTCCTCCAATAAAGAAGTGTCGCATGGAGAAAAAGAAAATATATAAGGGTGCTACATGCCAATGTGAAATACCTTGGATGTGTTTCGGTTAATTTACCAAAAGAAGTGTGTTGCACCCTAAGATACACGAAATGGTATCTACTTAGTTAGATAGCATTCAAGTGGTCAAAAAACACTATATCATTGCTTAAATTAAGTTCCAACAAAATTGGTTCTTGGGTCCCATTGTCACCTAATGTCCAACTAGCATTCAAGTGGTCAAAAAACCTGACCACATAATCCACCATGGTGAACCTTCGCATTGCAACTCGATCAAATACTCATCATGGTGTGGAACCAACCACCACCAGTGTCTCGAAATAATGCATCCCAAAATAATTTAAAAGTATGATAAAATAATAAAAATGCATTTATGAGAATAAATGGAAAAACACTATATCATTGCTTAAATTAAAATTTAACTTTGTCTAATAACAATATTAAGTATACATGTCTTTAAATTTTAATAAGTATAAATGTTGCACTAATAACACTCAAAACATAACACTATCAGAAATGCTTATTGGGAAAGAAACATAAAACTTGATTGCAATTCATACAAAACATAATAGTTTTTTTGGAAAATTAACTATAAGGATAAGATTATTCTCGTTTTGAACAAGTTTAGTCTTCATTGTTTCTTTATATATATATATATATATATATATATATATATATATATATATATATATATATATATATATATATATATATATATATATATATATATATATATATATATATATATATATAACTTATTATTTTTGTCCACATTCAATCCTTATGATGAGTTTCTTCAGGTTTGCTCACGTGGCATCCTACATGGGAGAATAATTAATGATATGTACTCATACGTGGTTCGTTTAAACACGGAGCAGTGTGTTACTTGTCCTGGTTTTGATAATAGCATTGTACTATTGATATTAGTAACTATGACAATGCAATATCAACATATTCAATACCAATATAAAATTTAATCAATAGCAATACCAACTACATTACATCAGGTGAAAAAAATACATTAGTCATAAGGATTTCAATTGTTAGAAATAGTGCCCAGATTCATAATAGTTGGTTATACTATTAATAATAATAGCATAATCATTTTTGGTTACACACAAAGACATCAAATATCATCTTTAACAGCTACAAACTCATGTTCAAAATTCAATGTCAATTTAAAAAGAATAAAAAAAAAATATCATTTGCAAAAAAATGGTTAAAATCAGCAAACCAAGGAATTAGGGAAGGCTCTATACTTTTTTTTAGGGTGTTATTTTGTCTTGAAAGTCCCAATTCAAGTTGAAAGAAAGCAATCACAAAGAATCACATTGTCTCTTATTGACATAGATGAAAAAGAAGTCGAAACCATCTTCTTCTTGTAGAAAACTAGGGTACCGCCATTATTTGATCGATTCGTGAATTAGGTTATTGATATATGTTAGGGAATAGCAATGTATGAGAACACGTCATTTATTATTGTCCTACATAGGATGTGATATGACCAAAACCTAAAGAAAATCGATCAGAATGATTAAATGTGTATACAAACAACAAGAACTTATTTTGCAACAAAAACATTCAGGACTAAATGTGTATGAAATGAGAACTTAACCTGGAGTAGCCGGTCATAATGACTGAATGTGTATAAAACAACAAGTTAAAGAGATTATTTTACAAGAAAAAAAAAACAATAAGGACTAAATGAGTATAGTAAACCCAAACGAACATTTTTTTTTAAATCGAATTTTTTGTTAAAAGTTAAAATCCAGATAATTCCAAAATTTTGTTGCGAAACATGCCCTGATACCATTAACCTCATAGACAAAAACCATAGTAAAAAAATCTTTATAGGATTGTAGTGTTAAAATTATACAGTCTAGACTTCATTTAAAAAAGAAAAATAAATTAAAAAAATAAAAATGAAAACTAACTGCATCACCACATGAACAAAAATTATACTAGTAATTTTATGTGTCCTTAAAAAAATAACCAAAATTATTTATAACTTTATGATACATTTTTTAATCATATATTGGTGTTTGAAAAATGGATGGATTCGTTAGTGGTAGAAAGAGTGTTAGTGGTAGTGGTAGAAAGAGTGAGGATGGAAGAAAGCAGACGTCACAGGTAGGAAAGAAGGAAGTCGGCAAGGTAGAAAGAGAGAAACCAAGGAAACCACGTGGCAAATAAACCTAGAAAGAGGAGGAATGACTAAGCAAGGTGAACGAAATAAGAAGGGAAAAAATTAGTGGAAAAAATTAGAAAAGTTGAAGCAAGTCCCCTTAGTTTTAAGAGAATTAAAAGATTGTGGGACGAAATACAGAAGTGAAAAACATCACTGTTCACCAAGTGCCCTTAACTTTTATATATATATATATATATATATATATATATATATATATATATATATATATATATATATATATATATATATATATATATATATATATATGGGAAAAGTGAATATACCCTTAAGGGTATATAAGGTTAGGTACCCAAACTCACCATAATACGTTGTTTTGTTTGATATATTTATTATAATGTTCTTCAACTTCAATTCTTAACTTGATTTACTTTCAAGATTTTCAAAATTTCATTATTATCTTCCTCTTACATCACATCTTTTTGACGAACATCAATTAGGCTATATATATTATAGTTGAAAATGAAAATTATGTAAAAGGAAAATAAATGTGAAATTTATAAAAATCTTTGAATGAAATCAAGTTAGAAGTTGAATTATAAGAACATTAGACAATTACAATGTATATATATTATACAAAACGACGTAGTATGGTGAGTTTGAGTACCTAAGGTTATATACCCTTAAGGGTATATTCACTTTTCCCTATATATATATATATATATATATATATATATATATATATATATATATATATATATATATATATATATATATATATATATATATATATATATATATATATAGAGGGTTAGGTTCATGTGAGATGGCCTAATTTTGTGAGACCGTGAGACGTATTTTTTTATGTTTTTATTTTTTATTTTTTTTAGTTAATTCAAGTTCCGAAAATAATATTTAATTTTTTTTTTTGGATTTTTCCATTTATTTTGCATTTTAAAATTATTTTTTAAAATATGTACAGTGTAATATTCTATTAGAATATTTCACATACTTAAAAAAAAAAAAAAAACGGGATTTTTTTATTTTTTTAGTTAATTCAAGTTCCGAAAATAATATTTAAAAAAAGAAATTTTGGATTTTTCCATTTATTTTGTATTTTAAAATTATTTTTAGATTTGGTCTCACGGTCTCACAAAATTAGAATGGTTTCTAATGAACCTGAACATATATATATATATATATATATATATATATATATATATATATATATATATATATATATATATATATATATGTGTGTGTGTGTGGGGGGGGGGGGGGGGTTCAATTGAGAAAATAAAAAAAGGTTGAGAATTGGGGAATCATTCTCAGCCACTCATTTAATTAGCCTCTAAACATAAAGGACACGGTGTCAAACTTCTAAATATGATATAAGCCTTCAATCACAAATACGAAGAGTTGAAATTCATTCGTTTTTTGCTCTTTCAATCCAACCTTCAATTCTGTTTGAATACGAACATATCTTCAACATCTACGATTAATTATACTCCCAGCATCATTAGAACAACATCATCGATAATCAACAAAAAATTCAATCCGTATTATTCATTCAACATCGTTCATCAAATAAAACATCGAAATTAAGGTTAGAAAAAGATCAAATTATTTTTTGTTTGAAATTTTCATATATTTCTCTACCAATCTACTATTTTGTAAGATTTAAGTAGTCAAAGTATCATATTTATCATATTTTAAAAAAGTTAACTTGTATGCACTCCAACTGTTTGATGAAATGCATAAACTAAATTACCACGTTATATTCACATATGAATATATTTTCTCACCTGAATCAATATGTGATTATTAAAACATAAAACAAATATATACAAATCTGTATGTTATTCATATGTGAATAACATATAACAATTATATATATTTCAGAAAACACATTGTAATATTCATATATGAATATACTGTACAATATTCACATATGAATATACCAACTATTATTCATAAGTGAATATACGATCTAATATTCACAAGTGAATATACTATGTATTATTCTTATGTGATATACCATGTAATACTATATAATATTTACATATGAAAATATCATATAATATTCATAAGTGAATATATCATCTAACATTCACAAGTGAATATACTATATAATATTCACAAATAAATACATCGTCTAATATTTAAATATAAATATAATATGTCTAGTATATGCTATATTCATATATGAATGATACTTAAATTGTAAAAAAAATTAATCATACTTTTTATTCATAAGTGAATAACGAATGTACTGTATTAGAAACCAAATTCATTTTTATTCACTTATGAATAACGATAGCTGAAAATAAAAAAAATAAAAAAAATTATTTTATCTTAAAACTATATCAATATGAATGTCTATTTGTAGAGAATAAAAAATCATGAATTTTGGTATATTTAAAATCACTTTTCGATAAAAAATAGATTCTTAAAAATTAAAAAAAAACGAAAAAAAAACTATGTTTTTGTATATATTAAGGTAATGCTTAGCATAGTTTAAGGAAACATGTTTTGTTGGAAAACACATGTGCATTCCTTTCCCATTTCCGTCGGTACGTTGGAGCTTATCGCAGCAAAAATAAATGATTGGCTGAGAATGATTCCCCCATTGTCAACCTTTTTTTTTCAATTGAACCCTATATATATATATATATATATATATATATATATATATATATATATATATATATATATATATATATATATATATATATATATATATATATAGGGAAAAATGAATATACCCTTAAAGGTATATAAACTTAGGTATCCAAACTCATCATACTATGTCGTTTTGTATCATATCTACATTGTAATTCTTCAATGTTCTTATTATTCAACTTGTAACTTGATTTACTTCCAAGATTTTTATAAATTTCACATTTATATCCTCTCATATAATTTTCATTTTCAACTATATTATATATAACCTATATATATAGGGAAAAATGAATATACCCTTAAAGGTATATAAACTTAGGTATCCAAACTCATCATACTATGTCGTTTTGTATCATATCTACATTGTAATTCTTCAATGTTCTTATTATTCAACTTGTAACTTGATTTACTTCCAAGATTTTTATAAATTTCACATTTATATCCTCTCATATAATTTTCATTTTCAACTATATTATATATAACCTAGTAAGTGTTCAACAAAAAAAAAATGATGTAAGAGAAAGATAATAATGATAATTTGAAAATCTTGAAATTAAATCAAGTTATATGTTGAAGTTTAAGAGCATTATAATGAATATATCAATCAAAACAACGTATTATGATAAGTTTTGGTACCTAAACTTATATATCCTTAAGGGTATATATATATATATATATATATATATATATATATATATATATATATATATATATATATATATATAAAAGAAACATGTCAAAGTCAAGCTATGAAATCATCGACGTTTGGAATGGAAGGTTTGGTACACATTTTAATGGATTGAATGCAAACTAGCTAATTAAAACCAAAAAAAATAATTTATGAAGAATTTATTAAAAAATGGGAGGTGATATACGATTGTATGATGCAAATGACTGAAAATAAGTGCAACGATATTTGCATAAATTCGTCAAAGTCGGTCAAAGTGTCGGTAGCCATTTAACCATTTTACAAGTATCTCATTCGATGTCCCCTTGACAAACAGGCCTTCAATCTTCATGTTTGTTACATAATTTAATAAATATGGGTATGATTTAATTTTAGATTAAAATAATGACTAATAGAATGGAATATCAAAGACGACAAACATACATCCTTCAAAAAGATTACGACCTGTGAAAAAGATCGCCAACAATTTAAATGTGTGTATTGGTGAACCTCATAATCATTTCATTTCTAAATTGGCACATAACAAAAAAGGTCCCTAAGTTTTACCAAACATTTCAAGATTGCTTTCGTAGTAGGACTATTGGCCAAGCGAGCGTCGAACCATGTGACGTTGAGTTACACAATTGTTTACTATTATGTTTGACTTTCTGTTCATCGGGTCTTCGTAGTATGACCTATCTTTGAGGTCCTTTGTGGTGTGTAGGCTAGTTCCTAGGAACGTATAGACGCTGTTGTTGTTCAGTTGTCCTTTTTGCCTCTACTACTAGGGTCGGATTCAGGATTTCATAGTAGGTGTTGCATGAGAAAGTCAGAGGTTGCATAATAGTAGAAAAAAAATTCAAAATTTTTTGCACTGCGTCCGGAAAATTCAAGTTACACATACCATCGTGTGCCCTATACTAGAACCGCCTCTTTCTACCATTCATCTTAGGAGCACCTTTTTTTTGTCTTTGTAGGTGTTGCCAGAAGTCGGACCGGATGAGCCTTGTTAAGATATTGTCTATACTATTATAGTGGTTGTTGACTTATTCGCTATAATTGGTCATGTTGTATGAGATTTAGACTAGTAGATATGTTTCACATTCTCTTTTGAGGTGGGTATCCCCATTTTGTGTTGTTTGGGGTGTTTATGTTGCATGCGTCGTGCTTTTACATGTGTTGGATAGATGCTATTTCTCCCAAGGAATGCATGCGGTCTTTGACTTGGATTTTCATATATTGCCCCTTTCTATTGGTTAAGTTGTTTATATGTATCTTTGAGTACATGTCCTAGTATTATGTTACCCTTCTTCATATGTCCAACATACCTTGAAGAGGCATCCTAGGATGCCGACCAATGTGGTCGTGCCCATATTGGTGTTGAACTTTACGAGGTCGAGCAAGGTTGTGGCTATGATGTCGAGTGCACCTAGACCTACCATCCTAAGTTACATCGTGTTAGGATGGTGTTGCAACAATAGTGATTGCTAGGTTTGTTGTCTTGTGCATCCGTCCTAAGTGGATTTTGGGTGTGAGTGGGATGTCGACTAGACTTAGTGGGTGTGATCGTTGTCCAATGAAGTTGACATGGGTTGACGACATTCGTTGCATCATAACTTTATATGCTTTGGTAGTGTCTGAAAGTAGTGTTCAAATGGGATTTACGTTTAGTTGTCATTGTCAACCTGTATTTGTTCTATTTATGTGCTACCTATTCAAACGTGGATTGGTAATGATTTGCGGTGTGATTGTGGTATAGGCTAGTAAAGTTAATATTAGTTTTCATGTGCGCGAGATGTACGGAGTGGATGCTTTCGGCCTCGATCGTTGTGATCTCTAGGCTCAATATACCTAGTTCTTTCTTTGGAACTTTCGGTGCTTACGATAATTGTTTTGCCCTTAGCGTTCTAATGAGATCTTTTACATGACCATTACGGACGTGTTGCTCTAGTTCTTGTTCCAAGATATTATCTTAGTAATGTCATGACCATAGATATTGGGATATTCACAGAACTTGTTATCATCTCGTGGGAGTCATCCTTATGACTTGTGAACAACTTTATGTTTGTCACCCCCAATCGTCTGGACCTTTGGTGTTTCCGACATTGGAGTGTCTTTGTTTACTAGTTGGAAACGTGGTCCTTTAGGGATTTTAGGATGTATGTTACCTTAATAATTTTAGTGCCTCTAGCTCGGATGGAATTTCCTTTGTTCTGAATACCATGACTCTACCTGATAGGCTAGTGTTGTGTATTTCTCATTAATGGCCCCTTCTTGCTTGATGTATTTGGCCACTCTTTCGAAAAATTATTTCGTGGTTTAGGCTTTTCTTCCCATGAGCTTCCAATAAAAGGGACTAGGTTGCAACCCATGTATGAATGCTCAAATAAACATGGCATCGTTGCATTCTAGACAAATAAGTGATGTTTCCTTAAACATAACTAGGTACTTAGAGATGGTTTCTATTTACTAACAACCAATGATGAGATACTTATCAAATGTATACTTCCTTTGTTGGAAAAAAATGGCTTGTGAATTCGCCTTCACCTTTGAGTTATTCCCAGCTCCGGGTGTTGTTATGTCCAAGATTTTGAGCCAACATCATTGTGACATCCTCATTTTTACGACTATTTTATAACTTTTTATTTGTGATTTTTTAAAACGGAGTTTATTTATATATGTGGAATTTGGTCCGATAAAAGTATTTTCAAAGAAATATTTTAATTGATTTATAAAATCTTGGGATGTCATAACTGCTACAAAACATAATCATAGACATAACTTATATTATCTTAGACTATCAGTCTACATATCCTTGAATTTCTCATCGTTCATGTACATTTGTACTGCTACCTATGATACAAAGAAGCTAAGTGGGTCAGGTTGGAAAACTTGGTGAGTACATAGGGTTTTCAACCCACAATAATGTAGTTAATATATTTAATTATCAAACAACTAACCTGATTACTCATACCCGTTTTCTTCTTTATTATTCCCTAAGGATCTATCCTATGGGTCATCATAGTCATCGTTGTTGGCATTACTGTTATAGAGATTTCTCCGCAATACGTGTTAGTGGGAAGTAGAGTACATCAAATGGGCACAAAGTCTATCATCTAAAGGTTATAAACTTGCATGTGTTCCATGAGACTATCGTCAAATAGTCTGGTGGTCGTTACCTATACTTCTTTAGGTGAATACATCATTGGTACACTAGTATCATTCCTACATTGTTGGTATACTAGTACCATTTCTAAAGTTGTGTCATCCTATTGTTGCCTACATCTTTCATCATACTATGGCATCTTATCTTTCATTATACTATGGAATCTTATATTTCATCATATTATGACATTTTTCATTACCCTTAGTTACCTAATGTATTATATTTATAAAATATATACATGATATATAATTTATCTTTGTAATAATATTTCCTCTAACACATAACATCTTTGCACATAAGCACACACAACATTCAATTATCTAATTACTTCATATTTATGCATAAGATGAAAGTTCTATGCACTCACTTGATAAAATTGTATGCCTTAAAATTTGGGCAGAACTTCGACTTGTACTTAAGCTTTTCCTCTGACGTGACCTAGGTTCACATTACTAAGTCTTAGTCTTGTATTCCCGGCGACTAATGATAGTCTAGATTCCTCATTAATCACAATGTCTACATCAAGATCTATCAAGTAAGGAACAAACAGGTATGATCATATAAGAGGTAGGGTCTATTTGGTATACATAGTATACTGTTTGAAAAATCTCACTTTAAACAATTCACTAAATCCAACCTAGAGATCATACCTATAAGTAGATCAATTAGTATAATGACTTGGAATTACTCATAAATCGTATTTATATATTCATAATAATGACTTTGAACATAATATAAGTTACACTTGAAAAAAATAAGCGTAACTTAACTTACAGAGATTTTAGCGAAAACTACGAAATCATGCGGACAGAATTCGGACTCGAACGCCTCTTTTCTCAGACTCCAAGATATACGATAGCCTTGCTAAAATGCTCGAGAAACCCGGAAAATTTGGACTTGAGAGTAAAAGAAATTTTAGAAAGGTTTTGAGTGAAGTAGTGAGGAAAAGGAGTGATTTTCAAAGCAATTTATAGCCTTCAGCGGAGGTACGTGCCGCGTTAGATACTAGGCGCACTGCACCCATCAGGTGTGTTGTTCCATCAGTTTTGTGCCACATGTCGCACCCACATTTTCCCACATCATCCATTCTAGAAAATGCCACATGTCACCATTTCATGGTGCCACGTGTCGCAATCTTTTGGAGCCACTTCGTTACGTCTCTTGGAGGAACGGGGCGGCCGACTTGCCATGTGGCGCACTCCGGTGCTTCCACGTCATTAGTCTAGGCGTTTCTCACAGATCTTCGGATGGCCATATATTTCGCATACGAGCACCGTTTTCAAGGTTCTTTATATCACCAGAATCCTCTTGAAGAGCTCTACAACTTTCAAAAAGATATCAACATATAATTCTTGCTCTAACAAAAACTCATGTTTAGATCGGGTTAGATTGTTAAAGTTCGTATGAAATTCAAAACATTTTCATACCAACACCATTTTGGATTTTCTTTATATCGACATGTTCATATTCACGAGATCTACAGTTCTCGTTTAGATTGTTTTTGCTAACAATCAACATATATGAATTTCGATTTCTGTGTCCGCATTGTTGCACTGAAACTTTGAAAGATCATAACTTCCTCATATGAAGTCAGTGTAACACCCCCCTTATAAGGAATGCTTCGTTCTCCTTCCCAGCCGATGTGGGATCAGATCTAACCCACTTAATTGTAACGCCCGCAGATCTGTGCTAGTCAATTTAGAGGCAATAGGGGTCGAAAACGACTTTTCTACAAAAAGATTATTTAGAATAAATAATCTTAACCAAGTTGTAGAATATGTCACAAAGTTTCCGTACATATAAAGAACGCCGAAATCCGAGTTATAACGAAGAAGTTATGACCCGTCGAAGTTTCGCGTCGGAACTGGCACGGCATCGGGAAGCGTAAAATAGTAAATTTATGATAGAGAGAGATTTAGCCTTAGCGCTCTAAACGAAAGTCGTAGAATATGTTAAACTAAGAACATCGATAAAAAGAACGCCCAAATCTGACTTCGTATGAAGAAGTTATGATTTTTCGAAGTTTCGGATTAGCGGTGTACAGCCCGAAATTCGAATTTTAGATCGATTGATTTTTAGCCGACACAACCTAAACAAGAATCGAAGATCTCGTTGTTAGTAGCGTAATGATAAAAAGACAGACGAAAATGGACATCGGATAAAGAAGTTATGAGATTTTAACGAACCAATCCTGTCCCGGCCTGTTAAAAATATAACTTTATAAATAAAGTCAAAATTAGCCGACGGAGTCTAAACGAAAGTTGTAGAGTACGTCTCCACCTACGCGTGGATATAAAGAACGTCAAAAACGGAGTTCGTATGAACGAGTTACAAATTATAATAGCATATTTACGTATTAAAATAAAGTATAAATCATGTATACGTACACATATATATACATATGTATATATCATTAGAAAGGTATCGACGATGCGGTCATTATAAGACTAATGTTGAGTTCTTTCGACATTAGTTTAGTACAAATGTCATTAAATCCATTTAAAATAGTATTATAGAGGGGTGTTTAGTTGTTTATATAACTAAAAGGTCATTAAGTAATTATGGAGGGTAGTTTTTGAAAATTCAATTAGTATAAATAAGAGCCTTGGGCTCTCATATTTCTTGCACCATTCTCTTGATTCAAGAGTCTTTCTCTCCTTATCCCCCGAGCATTTCGGTCCCTCGTGATTCGACTTCTCTTTCTGTAGTTTTAGTATAGTAAGGTGAGCGCTGAAACGCTGCACGAATCTTTCTTAGAAAGATTCAGCAACGAAGTTCTGCCCCTCAGAGCCCGACTCCTAGCTAAAATCCCCTTGAAAGTAAGTTATGCTTACCCTATTTTAAATATAGTTTATATTTAAAATTAGTATTGTTATTATAAATTTATAATAAATATTTGAGCTATTATTATGACTTATATAAGTGTCGTTATAATATCTTTTAACTACTCGCGGTACGGGGAATCTGGTTTAAAGGGCCGCATAGGGTTGTTGGATTTCAGAAGTGCTATACGCCAAAATGGTCCTGCCCTCCGGTGTTTTATGTCTGGTCCCTGTCTGTACATAGTAGTTAGAAAGTATTGTTTAAACGCTTATATAATAATAATAATAATAATAATAATAATAATAATAATAATAATAATAATAATAATAATAATAAGACTAATAATTAGTCACGGTAATATTAGACTAAAATCTAGTGGTGATAATACTAGGTTTCGTCAAAGGAAATTATTTTAAAGTAAACGAAGCGTTGTTCGAGTACCGAGTCACCACCTTCTCAGGTGAGTGCATAGTCCCTTTCATCTTACACATAGATATGAAGTATTTTATATAAACTACGTGCTATGTGTGCATATTATCTGAATGCTTGCTGTCTATGCTGGATGAACGTTTTATACATGTTTTAAAGGATTTAAACTGTATACGTATTTTATATATACGAATATGTTGGGTATGATGATGGGTAGATGAATGATGAGAGATAGAAGATGACGTGAGTATACGTTGGCAGCTATAGACTTAGTGCCTATGGGACAAACACCGGTAGCTATGGACTTAGTACCTATTAAACGTTGGTAGCTATGGATTTAGTACCTGTTGGGAATTGGTAGCTATGGACTTAGTACCTGTTGAACATTGGTAGCTATGGACTTAGTACCTATTAGATAAAGACTGGTAGCTATGGATTTAGTACCTGATGAATAAACCATAGCAGCTATGGAATTAGTGCTTTATGAACGAACATTGGCAGCTATGGATTTAGTGTCAGTCCTATAACCCTGGAGGTAAGGGACTTCGGAATAAACGAATGTAGGATAGATGACTCTTAGGTTAAATCCTTAAAGAGTAAAGAAGATAATGGGGATGGGTAATTGGGTTGATTGTTTGATTGAACATAGTAATTATATTATTGTGGGTTGAAAACCCTATGTACTCACCAGGTTTCCCAACCTGACCCACTCAATTTATGTATATCACAGGTGACGAAGTGAAGTGACATTACACTGAGAGATTTAAAAGAGATGTAGATCACTAGTGTAAATCATTGTAAGTTCTGTTTATGCTTATGTTTCGGTATTAACGATGACATCCCAAACATTTTAAAATGAAATAAATACGTTTCTTCGAAAATGTTTTAATAACGTATCTACCATGTTTTTCTGGGAACAAATTCCGCAACCTTTTTTATAAAATGAAGTACTCTGATTTTTATAAAGCATAAACAAAAATCGGTCTTTTCTGGCCGTGATTTTGGGGATGTCACAGTCAGATTTGGATGTTTTCTATATGTACGCTCTCGGTTTTACAACTACTACGAATTTCATTTTGATTACTTAGGCTAAAAAGTAATTTATCAAAATTTCACTTTTTATGATACGCCGAGTCGTGTCGGTTTAATCGTGAAACTTCGAAGAAGCATAACTTCTCCATACGAAGTTGGATTTATACATTCTTTATGTGTATGTAATCCTTGTCACATATACTATAACTTCATTTAAGTTTATTTATCCTAAATAATATTCTATCAAAAAGTTTTTTCATTTATTCTATTTTAATTAACTAGCCTGAAGCTGTGGGCATTACAATTATTTCCCCCTTAAGATGATTATGTCCTTGAATCATTAGCAAAACATGGATTTTATAATGACTCCACACATTATATTTCCATCCTAGGTAATAATCGTAACTCCTATGTCCTTTCGAATGAGTTTCTAACTCTTAAACTTATTGATTGTTGACGGTGCTCAATCTTGCACATGCTTTCCATTCTAAATTCGATCTTCTTTGGAGACTCTTTCTCTTTCTAGAATGGATTTAACCTATGATAAGGTCTTTACTTTGATTACTATAACAGACCGATGGGTCATGTTTTAATGACTTCTCATCATATGATGCAATGGCCAGACTCAAGTCTCTTTAAGTCAAACTCTAGCATGGAATATACATTCCTTCATGTTCTAATGTGATATAATCACATTCTAACATGTAACACTTCTAGCTATAAGCTTCTTAATTTTAACGGAGATCATGATACATCTATTGATCGCTTCAATTATCTTTTTCCTTCAACTTAAATTCGGACGCTACACCAAACTTACTTCGTAGATTAGTCGTACTTGATTCGATATGACGACTAGGGTCGGAATAATATGCATATTCTTAGTCATTACCGAAACAAAGTTAATGATGGAAATGAACAAAAATGAATTCAACTATTAGTGTCATGGGTAACATTGTGACTCTCCCTTATCCAAGTACGATTCTTGTGGTTCTGGTAGTATAGGCCTCTACTACCTTTCACACCTACTCATACTTGTCCCAAGAATTTCCTCGCAGTTCTCCAAGTAACCATAGAAGAAAATCATATAGCAACTTATATAACATAACTAGGGATTGTATTACTTCTTGAAAATAGGTACATGGTTATTCAAGCTTATCATACACTATGCCTCTTTCATAACTAGGGATTGTATTAACATAACTTATATAACATTGAGTTATATAACATAACTAGGGATTGTATTACTTCTTGAAAATAGGTACATGGTTATTCAAGCTTATCATACAATATGCCTCTTTCATCAACCTACATCAGGTAATATTATCTATATGACCACTTTATATCTTGAACTTTAGATATGTAGCTTCTTATTATTGATAATTTGCATTGTCATCTGCTTCATTAATGATCATTTGGAACTCTCTTGCCTTTGGCTTTGGCGGCGCATTCAGCCTTGCTACTTCATTTCTATTAGGAAGTTTCTCAAAATATCCCCCTTATCTCCACAATCATAACATACCTTATCATTGAACGTACAATCTTTGGAATAGTGACCAGCCCTTCTGCACTTGTAGCAAGTTATTTCTCCATTGCATCTCCCGAAGTGCTTCTTCTTGTACTTCTCACACCACTTGGCTTCACTGCTACCCTTATACTTCTTGTCGTTTGGGTCAGACTTCGTGAATCTCCCCTTCATATCGTGTGACATCCTCTAATTTTCAAAACCAATTAAAACTTTTCTTTACACTTTAAAATCATTTATTTATATTTGCGGAAAATCCCAGTACAAAAGGTCATTTTGATTAAAAATCGTTGTTTCCAAAATGTCAAAACCCTAAGTATTTCATAATCAATATAGATACATAAGTTACAACGTAAATACCTGATGGTCCTGAATACTATTGTGAGTTGTCTCTTAATCACCCAATATCCTAATCAATTCTACTAGCTTAAGTCATGATACATGTGATGCATATAAACTAAGTAGGTCAGTTTGGGGAAACTTGGTGAGATACATAGGGATTTCAATCCCATAATATTGATATGATAATATTACTTAATTGTCAGACCTGTAAAATCAACCATTTACCATACTAAACCCATATAAGTTTACATTCCTACCGATCCTCACAGATCCTAGACTATCCATTTCTACCGATCCTCACAGTTCCTAAACAGTTATTATCAAAAAGAAATTACCTCACCGGATGAATCGTTAAGATTGATTACACAGCTAAGGGCTTCCTTTTTCGATGTAAGTTATAAAGGCTTATGGGCCGTCAGCGTATTTGATGGATATGGTTTTCCCAATTCATCTACGTATGTGAGTAATGAGATCACACTAGCAACATAATTGACAAGATCGTCTAGAATTATCAAGTGTTGTGACCTACTCTATGGGGGTGACCAAACACACCGCTAATATTTTCCTAGTTGGGACCCACTATATCTGGTCATCCTGTACGGAGCTACCGTACATCAACACCTGATAGTGTCATGGAACAGGACTTTACTCTTCGTTCGTACGTTATGCACATTCTCCTAATGATACTACCTAATATCAAACTTAAGTGAGCTAGATATCTTCCATGAGTCTAAGTTTATCCCTAGACTAGATTATAGTGTCTGTAACCAACATTAATACAAACTCTATTCTTGGATGACACTAACCTATTTTTATTGTATTTATAATCCCTACAGAGCATTCAGTATTATTATTCCTTTATCTTCTTATCAATGATACTTTTAATACTATTATATGATGTCATTTATTTAATCCTAACATAAAATAGAACCACATCTGGTTCGCACATAGCACAATATATATATATATATATATATATATATATATATATATATATATATATATATATAATCCAGACAATAAGCACATAATTCACATACGACTTCAAGCAAATATTTGATATTTTAAGTAATACTTGTATTAAATCATGTTCATGAAAAGGACTATGCACTCACTTGATAAAAAGAGTGACTGATGATTTTTACAGCGCTTCGCTACACCCTTTCGAAGAGACCTAGATGTAAGAAGCACTAAGCCTTAGGCTAGTTTCATAATCTTGCTGACTATAATGATTATGGTCTAGATTCCTTGATAATTCCAACGTCTGCATCAAGATCTAAATAAGAAATAACCAGGTATGATCATATTGGAGGTAGGATATATTTGGTATAAAGAGTAAACTGTTTGGAAATCCCACTTTAAACACCTCACTAAATCTAGCCTAGACATCACTCCCATAAGTAGATCAATCAATATAACGACTTGGAATTACTAATAAATCCTATTTATAGGTTCATAATAACGACTTATGACCATAAATATAAGTTACACAAAAAAGATAGAGTGTATCTTAACTTACAAAGCTTTTTAAGCGAAAACCGGGAAAACGAGCAGACAAAATTCTAAAACCGCAAGCTCTATGATGTCGGACACCTAGCTACTCTAGATCATTTGTTAATAACACTCCAAAAGCTAATAAAATCGACTCCTAAGAGAGGAACAACCGATCTAGAGAGAAAGAGTATGAAAGGTTGTGTGAAAAATTGTTGGAAAGGAACATCTATTTATACGACACAGAGGGTGCGTCGTGCAGGGACAAGAGACACACCGCACACTTTTGCCTTGCTTGCTTCTCTAGCCCCATGCCACGTTTCGCATGCTCGGTTGTTTACGTCCTAGCCTTCTAGAAACCGCCACATGTCACCATTTCATGGTGCCATGTGTCGCCATTTCCATAGGCCATGTCTCCTTATCTCATAATAAAGGGGGCGTCGGATACTGCCATGTGTCGCCCCATAGAGTGCCACGTCAATGGTGCATAGGGCGCACTTCACACGCACACGCAAATTTCTATATTTTCAAAATATTGTAACTTCTTCATACAAGCTCCGTTTTTGACGTACTTTATCTCCCTGAAAAGCTCTCGACGATATCTAAAACTTTCATTTATACTCTATCGGCTAATTTTGACTTTTTTTTAAAGCTATCTTTTTAATAGGTTTAAATTGTTAAAGTCCGTTAAAAATTCATAACTTTCTCATATGATATCAGTTCTCGACTATCTCTAAATCGATGGAACCATATGGATAAGATCTTCAACTCTTGTTTAGATTGTTTTTCCTAATAATCAACTGATCTCTACTTCGGTTTCTGAGCCGTATACTACTGCACTAAAGCTTAAAAAAATCATAACTTCCTCTTATAAAGTTATATTTGGGCGTTCTTTACATGCACACTCTCGGTTTAACGACTACTATGGCTTTCGTTTAGACCTCTTATGCTATAAAGCGATTTATCAAAAATTCACTTTTTACGATACGTAGAGTTGTGTCGGTTTAATCGCGAAACTTCAAAGAAGCATAACTTCTTCATACGAAGTCGTATTTTAGCGTTTCTATGTATGGAACCCTTGTCACATACATTATAACTTTGGTTAAAGTTATTTATCCTAAATAACCTTCTATCAAAAGTGATTTATACGTTTATTATCTATAAATTAACTAGCCCAAATCTGCGGACGTTACATATCGGATATTGAAGATCCATTACGTTTCTTTTTCTCTCCCTTCTTAGTTTTTTCCAGACCTTTCTCCCTTATTCAGGTCTCTATATTTTTAGCTGCCAAGATGGTTGCTTTCAGAGTAGTTGCTAGTTTTATTGTTAGACCAAAATCCGCTAGTATTCCACTAGTAAACTTATTTACCTTGTAATGCTTGGTAGGAACCAGGTAAGGAATCAACTTCATATTCTCAATAAAGGCTCTAGCATACTCACTGATACTCAGCCTTCCCTTCTTTAGGTTCTGGAATTCATTGTTGATCTCCAAAAGATCTTGTTCAGAGCAGTACTGCTTCTTCAGCTCTTCTAGAATGTTTTTCCCCAAACATATTTCTGCTTCTCCCTTTGGAATGGAGTCAACCAATAACTTCCACTAGTTTGATACTCCAGTCTTCAGTTGTCTGAACGCTAAGATGGTCTTTTTTCGATTGCTGTAGTCGGAACTTTCAAACACCATCTCCATCTCGGAGATCCACTCTATAACTCCTACCGGTGTCAGGCTACCAGAAAGACTTGGTGGTTTGGTAGCCATAAATTCCTTGTATTTGCATCAATCTCGTTCAATCTCCACTTTTGGGTTATTCCTCCTAACCACTTTGGGTTCCATACGACTCACTATCATACTGTAATTTCCTTCCTCAGATTGCTCCTCATTAAGTTGACGTTGCATGCCAATCACAATGGGTTCTCTTCAATTCTCTTGAATAAGTTGTCTCATTTCTTCCATTTGTTCGGTTAACAGATTCCTAATCATTTTCATCATGATAGGTTTGACTATCTATACAAATCCAGGTGCACACTTGATTACAGGGGGCTCAACCTGCTGATCCTCATTACCGTTTCCTAATCTTCTACAAGTTCTTACCATGACATATTGTACTCCAAAGCGGCATTTAGTGTACCAAGATGAGAATATAGATAAAGGAAGTTTAGATGCACGATTCTTTTTATCACTCCAAAAATTTATATGCCAGTTCTAATACTGTAATTAAACGTTTAGAATCCTGATCACATAAAATTTTCAAATCTATGTCGGCAATAGACCTTAGATCTAATCAATTAATAGCAATTTAGGTAGGCAACCTATGGCATGTTATAACATAAATAATTTATCACACGAAACAAGTTATGCATCTTATCCTAAAGTAATCTTATGCTAGTGTGAATTTAGGCATACTACCTAAATTATAATAGACACATTTCTCACGATCATCGCTTAGCATTCTAAGTATATGTCCAGAATTCCTCAAATATTCCTAGTTCTCTTAAACTAATGCTCTGATAGCAACTGTGACATCCCCGTTTTTACGGCCATTTTAAAACTTTTTATTTATGCATATTTAAAACATAGTTTATTTATAAATGTGGAATTTGATCACGTAAAAGTGTTTCAGAATAAATGTTTTCCCTTGATTTATTAAATCTTGGGATGTTATAATTGATACAAAACAAGCATAAACAGACCTTACATTATCTTAGACTATCAGTCTACATCTTCTTGAATCTCTCATCATTGATGTACCATTGTACTCCTATTTGTGATACAAAGAAGCTGAGTATGACAGGTTGGAAAACCTAGTGAATACATAGGGTTTTCGACCCACAATAATGTAGTTAATATATTTGATTATCAAACAATAAACCCGATTACACATCCCCTTTTTTCTTCTTTATTCTTCCCTAAGAATATATCCTAAGGGTCATCATAGTCATCATTGATGATAATATTGTAATTTAATCCTATCAAAATCAATGATTATTCAAACTAGATATGTGACGGGGATCATAGCCACACATTGAAAGTGTTAAAAAATTAAGAAATTAAAAATTATATATATATATATATATATATATATATATATATATATCAATAATTTTCATCAATACTTATTTTAAAAAAATAAAAAATAATCAAAATAAATCAAAGTTTTAGTAATTATTATAATAAGTAGAATATTAATAATGAAAATATAATATGTAGTATGCTATTAGAAAATAGGAAACCTATGAGAAAGTCTTTATGTCTAGGTGTCATAATCAATTTAGTCCTTATCTTTTTTTAGACAATTAAGTCCTAAATACTGGCTAAAGTAATCAATATTGGGACAATAGTCGGTCACACGGTAAAGTACCAGTTAAATCCTTACTTGACACCTTATGTGGACTAATATGTGGCATCTAAGGGTTAATAAATGATTCCATTTCAGTAAAATAGGGTTTTTTTATAGATCTTGTTACGGTGCATTGGAAGGTAATCTTGACCATGTTCTAGCTCTTGTAATGCATGTAAGATGAAGTAATATTTTCCCAATATGTTTTTGCGGAGTCATGCATGGAGGAAACAGATTATGATACGAATGATTACGTGGAGGAATTGCTCCACATTGAACTCATCAATGTTACATTGGAATAAGATTTCAAAACAAAATGGATAGATGTGTGCAAGGATTCATTCTTGAACATTTTTTCTGATGATGAAGCTGAAGTCGATGAACACAATGGTAACAACGATGTTGAGAATGGAACTACAAATGATGATAATGATGAAAACAATACAAATGAGTAGGTAAAAGGTTTGGTTCAAAGGAGAAATTTGATGACACAACAGGTGCAAATGAGCTAGATTTGGGAGATTAGGTGGTGTACTATACCCCATTCACAATCCATCAGTAAAGTACAATAAGATGAAAACCATTCTAGATAAATGGTGTGAATCCCATCATCAATTGAAACAATGTCTTACCAATTATGCTATTCGCACTAGTTATAGTATAACATTTACAAAATGTGACGATGTTAGATTAGTTGGTAGATGTGGTTCAAAAAATAAGATTGTGGAATGTCCATTTAAAGTTTATGCTTCTCGAATAACTTAAGAAATATGTTTTCAGATTTAAAAAAATGATATGTGATATCCTCTAATTTTCAGAACCAAAAAGAAATTGTCTTTACGCTTTAAAAATCATGATACTTTATTTGTGGAAAATCCCAGTATATAAAATCTTTTGAGTACACGATTGTTTTAAATAAAATCCTAAAGATGTCATAATCAATACAGATAAATAAGTTACGACTTAAAGACCTAGTAGTCCTGAACAACATTATTGGTTTTCTTTTAATCACTCAACATCCTAATCAACTTTCAGTGGCTTAAGTCTTGATAGCTATGATGCATACAAACTGGATAGGTCAGGTTGGAAAACCTGGTGAGTACATATGAATTTCAATCCCACAATGTTATATATATATATATATATATATATATATATATATATGGTGTTCATATTTTTGGTAACAGTTGGTTTTGCAGGATTAAGATATATATATATATATATATATATATATATATATATATATATATATATATCACTTAATCCTGTAAAACCAGCTCTCACCAAACAATATATGGATATATTTCCGATTTGGATATATATAAAACCTCATACTTATACATACCCACCATAATCGATCCTCACAGACCCTAGTCCACAAACATCATGAAGATAAACCATTTAGAATAAGGGACTTGACTACACCGTTAGGGGATTCCTTGGCTGGTGAAAATCAAAAAAGAACTCGAGCCATCATAGAAATTTATAAATATGGTATCCCGTTTCATCAATGTTTGTGGGTTATGAAACCACACTAGAAACGTAATTCACAAGACCGTCTAGAATGACCAAGTGTTTCCATCTTACTCTGGGAACCACCATTTCTAGTCATCCAAAAATTTATACAATTTGTACTTCGGTACGTACCATCGACACCTGAAAGTGTCACATAACAGAATTCTACTCTCCGTTCCTAACTTAGACACATTCTCCGAATGAGACTACCCAATATCAAACTTAACTGAACAATGCTTCCATAATAAGTCTTATCTCATTAACAGGCAAAATTACTAGGCTTCCGATACCAACTTTTTTTAGAAAATTGTATCCTAATTTTGTTTATATTTTTAACACAGAGTATTAATATAATTTTATTCTTTTCTTTACTAATACTTCTATTATTATTATCATGTAATAAAAATATATATCTTTTAACATATATGGAACCATATCTAGTCCGCATATCATATAACCTGAAATACATTTCTAATACATAATCCAGACAACAAGCATACAACTCATATATAAACTTTCTAACAGATATTTAATACTTTAACTAATACTTGTATTAAAATCATGTTCATAAAAGAGACTATGTGTAACACCCGTAGATTTGGGATAGATTTTAGAATATAAGTAATAAAATGACTTTTTGATAGATTATTATTTAAGATAAGTAATCTTACCCAAATTTATATTATATGTGACAACGATTATGTACATATAAATAACTATGAAATCCGACTTCGTATGAAGAAGTTATGTTTCTTCGAAGTTTCGCGATTAAATCGACACAACTATGCGTTAGGGATAAAATTTAAAATCGGAAAACTTAACTAGAACCGAAACCGTTAGAACTGGAATATATAGAATCGGTTCCGGTTCTGGGTTTAAATTTTGGCTTTATCCGGGTTCCGGGTTTCAGTCCATCGGGTCCGCGTAAACCGGGTCTAAGAACTGGAACCGGTGTCAGGAATCGGAACCACTTTTAGGGGCTGGAACCGACTTTTGTGAAATGTTTAAAACATGCATATCTCATTCGCTTCAAGTTGGATTGACATACGCTTTTTCCAACGTGTAGTTTAGAGTATGTACATGATTTTTTACTATAAGTTTGTCATTTTTAGTTTTATATTCATTGACTTACAGTCCTCCAAAATCGATATATCAAAGCTGGATGTTTTTAGTTTTTCAGTTTTTTTGTATTTTGTGAAACTTTGGAAACATGCATATTTAATTCGTTTGAAGTCGGATTGACATGCCGTTTTTTCCAACTTGTAGTTTAGATTCTGTACATGATTTTAGACTATAATTTTGTCTTTTTTTTTTTTTGTTTAATATTCAATGACTTACAGCCCTCCAAATTCGGGATATCAAAGCTGAAAATTTTCAGTTCTTCAGCTATTTGTTTTTGTACTTTGAATTATCTGAAAATGTTAACACGTGGATATCTCATTCGTTTAAATTCATATTGATATGTGGTTTTTTCTAATATGTAGTTTAGAGTTTGTACATGATTTTAGACTATAATTTTGTCAATTCTGGTTTCATATTCAATGACTTACAGTGCCCCGAAGTCAAGAAATCAATATGAAATATTTTAAAATTCAACCACTAAGTTGTAAGTAATTACCAAAAATTTCTGGGTTTTTCGTGTGTTTCCGGTTATAAACCCACTGTATTTGGTTGCAACCTACCCACTCTGATGTTTTCGGGTTTTCCGGTTCTAGACCCACTTTACCCGGTATCGTACCCATAATCGGTTCCTATATACTGGTCCGGTTTTCGGTTCTACAAAATCCCATTAACCGGTTCCGGTTTTTCCAGGTCCCGATCCGGGTTTGGACCCACTTTCATCCCTACTATGTGTATCATAAAAATTGAATTTTTGATAGATACCTAATTAGCCTAAGTAATCCAAACGAAATTCATAATAGTTGTGAAACCAAGAATGGTAATATAGAGAACGTCCAAATCTGAATTTGTGAGAGGAAGTTATGATGTTTCGAAGTTTCATCGCAGTAGTGCAGGCACAGAAATCAAAATTCAAATCGATTGATTGTTAGCCAAAGAAATATAAACAAGAATTGATGATTCATGAATATCTACCCACTAATATAAAGATAGTCAAGAATGGAGTTTGTATGAAGTAGTTTCAAATTTCGCACGGACTTTAACAGTCTAAACCATTGTAAATATGAATTCTAGTTAGATCGAGAATTAGCTAATGGGACCTTAATGAAAGTTGTAGAGCTCGTCAAGAGGATTCTGGGGATATAAAAAATTGTCAAAAACAGAGTTCGTATGTGAAAGTTATGGTTGTTCGACGATCTGTGGGAAACCACATGGGTTGATTACGTGGCAGCACCGAAGTGCGCCACGTGGCCATGTCCGATAGCCAACCATTTCGCAGGACCGAGTGACAAGGCACAACACGGGCGTGACATGTGGCAACCTTCTAGAAGAGATGACATGGAAAGTTTTAGTCAAGACAAGTAGCAAAGGCTGAGAGGAACCAACACAACAAGAGTGCACAGTGTGCCTATTGTCTGTGCACGGTGTGCACTCGGTAGCTATAAATACCCCTTCCACTTTCACTTCATTTTCATTACAAAACTTCTTAAAACTCTCCATACCTCCCAGTTTCTTGATTCCAATTTTATTGGATTTCTTGAGTAATTTTAGTTGGGCTCTAGCATATCTTGGAGTCCGACAAATAAAAGCTTTCCAGTCGGGATTCTATTTGCGTAATTTCTCGGGTTTCATTAAAATCTTTGTAAGTTAGGCTACACTCAGTTTATTTCAAGTGTAACTAATATTTGTGCACATAGTTTTATTATAAACCCATAAATAAGATTTATCAGTGATTTCAAGTCATTATACTAATTGATTTACTTACGAGGATAATGTCTAGCCTGGATTTAGTGAGTTGTTCAAAGTAGGATTTCCAAATAGTATACTCTGTATACCAAACGGACCTGCCTCCGATACGATCCTACCTATTTATGCCTTACTTGATAGATCTTGATGTAGACATTGGAATTGTTGAGGAATCTAGACTACCATTAGTCATAAGGAATATCGGATTAAGAATTAGTAATAATCTTACCTAGGCCACTTCAAGGGAAACATCAAAGTGATAAGGTGAAACATTGCTCAAATTATGAGGCATCCATTGTTAAGTGAGTGCATAGCTCCTTTCATGTTACACATAGATATGAAGTATCTAGTAAATATTATATGTGTACTTGATATTTGTGTTATAATATTATATGATTTTATTTATATAAATTACTTTATCATGTTCGAAATGGGTAATGAAGGGATTTGGGAAAGATAAAATAATAGGTTGGGTAGTAAAGGCTTTTTGGGAAAATAAAATAATGGTGAGAGGCCACACATTGTATTACTAGGGCCAATCATCTAACAGAGTATATATGATGACCATTGACTATTTTAGGTAGTCTGATGGAGCACTAGCAGGTTCGTCACCTGTAGGTGTTTAAGATCATACTTTTCAGGGAAAATGAAAGTTGTTAGCTTGGGTACTCTATCCCCCTCAGGGTTGCCTTGTTGACACATATTGTTATGGATTCCCCGAAGTGGTATTGTCTACTCAATGAGATGCTTTATGGTAGGCCTCTTGAGATTAGCATTAGGGATTAGAGAGTAAGAATAATAGGAATGGGTAATCAGGATTATTTATTTATTGTGAAAAATATATAATTACAATATTGCTGGTTGAAAACCCGATGTGCTCATCAGGCTATCAAGCTTCACCCACTTAGTTTCTTTGTATCACATGTAGTGGTGTGAACGTACAATCCACTGAGAGATTTGAGGAGTTTAAGTAATTAGTACAATAAGTTAATGTAAGGTCTGTAATGATTACGTTTATGCTTATGTTTTGTATCTTTTATGACTCCCAAAGTTCTAATAATTAATAAAAAACATTTTCTTCAGAAATACTTTTTATAGGAAATATTTTGTATTTATAAAGATCATTCTTATTTAAAATAAGCATAAATAAAAAGGTCTTTTGGACCATGAAAATTAGGGATGACACAGTTGATATCAGAGCATTAGTTTAAGCAAACTAGGAATTTTGAGGATTTCTAGCCTTCAATTCTTACGACACGGATTGTCGTGTCGGTTTAATCGCGAAACTTCGAAGAAGCATAACTTCTTCATAAAGCTTCTATAAAAATGTTGTTTTATCACTTATTAATCTTAACTGCCTAGCTCGAACCTACGGGCATTATAATTATCTCCCACTTAGGATGATTATGTCTCAGAACTATCAGCAAAACAGGGCATGTATAATGACTTTGCACGTTACCTTTCCATCGTAGGTAATAATAGTAACTCTTATGTCTTTTCAAACGCATTTCTAACTCTTAGACTTCTTGACTAATGGCGTTTCTCAATCTTTCACCTGCTCTTTATTCAAAATTCGATCTTCATCGTAGACTACTACTCCTTCTAGAATAGACTTAACCTAAGATAAGGTCTTTACTTCGACGACCGTAAAAGACCGATAGGTCATGCTCTAATGACCTTTCTTCGTATGATGCAATGGCTAGAATTGGGTCTCTTTGAATCAGACTATAGCATGGAAGAAACTTTCATTCATGTTCTAATGTGATGTAATCACATCATTACAGGTAGCATTTCTAGCTACAGGCTGCTTAGTCTTAACGATGACTATGATACTTCTATTGATCGCTTCGATTATCTTTTCCTTCAATCTCCTGACTTAAGTCGTACGCTACACCGAACAAGGTTTTCTGAACCAAGTAACTTACTTTGTAGTTTTATCTTAGCCGCACTCGATTTGATATGTAAGGTCCCAAAAATGCAAGTAAATTTTTTCATTTTAAAGCATCGAGTCATACAACCAATTATTCCAAAACCAAACAAAGTAAAAATGAATTTTCAAACATCAAAGTATCTCAAAAGTAATCAACACAGAAAAAGCTATTGGGGGATTCGGTGCAGTCAAGTCGGACCCTTCCCATTAGAACTGGAAATACCTAAAACGTTTAAACCACAAAACCATGAGCATAAAGCTTAGCAAGTTCCCCAAAACATCGTATACCATACATATCAATGGGCTCAACCCGCATATTGGACACAACCTATACATACCTAGCCCCATATATCAATAGGCCTAACCCAACATGAAAATAGGGCAAGCCCAACATATCAATGAGCCTAACCCAACATGAAAATAGTCCCAGCCCAACATGCATACCAATTGGCCCATCCTAACACGTAATGCAAGAGTCACAAAGATAGCTTGCGTCTTACACAGTATAGTGAGAAGACTCACATGTCTCACGAAATCAGCTAAACCACAACTCAAAGCCCCGCAAAAGATGCTACAACACTCCTGTCATAACATACAAGGTCCAACCTTAGTCTACACACTAAAACCAGTAATTGTGATCAAAATTCAACCTAGGTCAACAAGTCAGAGTCAATGGTCCAAAGTCAAAATCAAAATTGTCAACAGCAAGCCTCCACGTCATGGCCTCCCTTTAGGCACGTTGTGGTGCGAAAACGATAAAACAATCTATGATTCCTCAGTCTCCATGCCGTGGTAGACTAATGGATATGTCGTAGGAACTAGGTCTGAAGCTTAATGACTTAAGCTATTTTCTTCTAGTTTCAAGAGCTCTAAAGCTCAGATCTGGTCCTTCCCAAGGTCTTTATGGATAAAGTTTCCAACTTTATCCATTAAGACATACCAATGTGACAAGATCTCTAAACCTATGCCCCTTAAGACATCATGAAGCATAACTTAACTAATAAGCTCTTAATCACCAAAGTTACTCAACCAAATTTTCCAGAAAGCTTTCCTACACTAAGAGGACCATGAAAGTTGGTGCTTTCTGGGCATGCATGTCTCTTCCATTTTTAGGTCTAAACATGGTAGAATGGACTTAAACTTTTGCATGTGACCAAATACTCAAAGATACTCCAGATCTACAACATATGACCTCAAAGGGACCTAATGGATCCATAAAGTTGCCAAATTATGGAATCCACTCCTCGAAACGTTCACAATCATGAAGAAAAGGGACAAGAAATCTAGATCTAAAAGTGTATTACCAAAAAAGCTAGGATCTTGAACACTTACAAAGGTCCACAGAATGCATAAGAGAAGGGTGATGAGGCTTGCTTGCTAGATTACACGCTAGAACACTTTCTTCTTCATTTTTAAGCCACTAAAAGTTCTAAATGAGCCAATGATCACCAAAAGGGATTAGGGTTAACGCTTTGGGGATTGGGAGTGGTGAGGGCTGAGAAAGCTGACCTAGAATGGGAGTTAAGGTGTTTATATATGTGAGCGAAACCCTAAAAATTTTGGTTATGGGCTGCAGTGGCTGCTACGCCGTGGCCATCCTTCGCCACGACATGGAGCCTACCAAAACACGCATTCCTAAATGAGATTGCCACATCGTGGTCATCCATGCACCACATTGTGGCATGGAGTTTTTCCCAAAAACTCCATCTTTGATCCTGCTAGGTTTCAAGCTAAACCAATCTGTAAAATGGGTGTTACAACTCTCCCTCACATAAATTAGATTTCATACTTTAAATCATTCTTTACAACTTGCTCTATTACACTGTTCAACCCTTACCGAACTTTCTTGAAACCAAAACAAAACTAAGAAATCATCTCATACAGACGATCGCCTTTCACTACTCTATCGAACCAATATTCAGTAGAATTCACATGCGCTGACAAAGGAAAATACCTTAACATGACATCTTTAGCTAAGAGAAAGTCCAACTACTCTACCCGTAATCTAAAAACCTTAGATCGTGCCTAACTTCCAGACAGACATAACCGTTTTAACCAGATCCATAATAACTCTTATCCGCAACCCGAATCAACCAAAAAACCCCTTTGATCATCATGAAGATAAACCATTTAGAACAAGGCACTTGACTACACTGCTAGGGTCTTCCTTGGTGGTGAAATTCATAAACCTACTTGAGTTATCAAAGTTTTTGATGAATATGGTATCCTATTTCATTTACGCCTATAGGTTATGAACCCACAATACGTATGTCACAAGACTGTCTACAATGATCAAGTGTTTTCATCTTACTTTGGGAGATGACCAAACATACCATTACAGTTGTCTGATATGGACCCACAATTTATGGTCATCCAAAAATGAATATGATTTGTACTCTGGTATGTATTCCGTACCATCGACACTTGAAAGTGTCACAGAACGAAACTATATCTCCATTCCTAACTTACACACATTCCCCGAATGAGACTACCCAATATCAAACTTAATTGAACTAGGCATCCATAATAAGTCTTATCTCATTACAGGGAAAAAGTACTAGGCTTTCAATACCAACTCTGTTTAGACAACAATATCCTAATTTAGTGTATATTTTTAACACAGAGTATTAATATACTTTTATTATTCTCTCTAATAATATTTATGTTATTATTATCATGTAATAATAAATATATATCTTTTAACATATATATAATCATATCTAGTTGTGTATCGTATGTCTTGAAATACATTTAAAACACATAATCCACGCAACAAGCATATAGCTCATATATAAACTTTCTAACAGATATTTAATACTTTAATTAATACTTATATTAAGATAGTGTTCATGAAAGGGATTATGCACTCACTTGTTAAAAGTGAATGCCTTGGAATTTGTGAAACACTTTGCCTAACACCTTAGTGTTTCCTTTTGATGGGGCCTAAGTATGATATATACTGAGTCTTAGTCTAATGTTCATAGTAACTAATGATAGTCTTGATTCCTCACTAATATCAATGTCTACATCAAGATCTATCAAGTAAGGAATAACAAGGTAGGATCATATTGGAGGTAGGAATAACAATAGACCTTAGATTGGGTTTCATCATCAATTCCTTCACAAAGTTTGGATAGTACGCAATCAACTATTAGAAAAAAAGTTTCATTGTGGAGTGTCTATTGGATTAAGGTGTCTAAGGTCTTAACTAAATTGGTATAATATTGATAAATAAATGTAAATTTCTTTTTGGGTTTCCCTCATAACCAAGGAATTGCTTAGATTGATTATAGGAGAGGGATAAATGATTTATTAATATATTATATGATTAATATATTAATTAAAAATAGTTATAATTAATTTAGAATTAATTTGGAATTAATTTTGGTTTAATTAGAATTAATTAAAGGTTGAAGGATTAAACTTATGATTCTTCAAAACTTGAGCATAGGAGAGGTTCCAGAACCTTTCTACTATGGACGGTTTTTAGGAGACCCTCTAGGGTTTTTGGAACCCTCTATTTAGCTAATCAAGGAACTAGATAACTACCTTATTTGAGATAATATTATTTTATGTTCAAATTAGGATTTCTAGATGTTTCCTAATCAAATATAAATAAAGCCTTATACCATGGAATTTTTTGTCGCTCTATTCCTCAATACCATATCCGAAAATTGATCCCTCTCTCATAATCTTTCTAGGATTCTTGTGTTGTGGGTGTGAACCATTCGAGGCTCATACAAAATTGGAGCTTGTTTTCAAAAAGACTTTCATATTGATCTTTTTGGAATCAAAGGATTTGTTTACAATAACAAATCATAGGTATGTAACTCTTATGAATTTCGATTTCTACTAGGGTATAAAACTTTTGTTGTTCATAGTAAGTTGCTTCAATAGTGTTATGACATATATCAAAGCAGGTTGCATGTACCCTTAAGAGTATAAGGATTTTTCCGCATTATTACATGTAAAAACCATCAGTGGTATTCGAGCATTAGGTTGTCTAACAATTAAAAATGCATTAGTTGAATTGAACAAAATAGATTTGGATTTTGACATAATCGACATTCTGTCAAAGCACCACGACGTGGGCATCTCTCTGCCACTTCGTGGCAATTTTTTATCCTCTTTTTTCTTCCTTCTGTCACGATGTGGAGAGTTATCTACCACATCGTGATGAGTCTTTGGTCAGCGAATAGTTTTGTTTGCTAAATTTCAAATTGATTAGGATAATTACTCTAGTTAATTTTATTTTAATTGTATAAAATCCGAATATTTAACTTAGTAATCGGATATCCTAAATCTTGAATTTGTGAATTATCCTAATGATTTAATTATATTTAATTAATTGAATGATTAAAATATGGAAATCATTAATTGGTTTAATTAATTAGTAAAATAAATTGTTTAATAATTAATTTCTGAATCTTTTTCTTTTTAAAATGCTTAAAATAGACCCTTATACTTATATATTAAATGTTTAATACTATATGTATAACATGAGTCAATCGAATCTCTAGAATGCCTCATTCATGAAGTCATGGTATAAAGATGGTACAAGGAAATGACCTATAAAATGATTTTTAAATGAGTGTCCTTTTCACCCACCGCTCTCTTGTGTGGTAAAGGGTTGTTAGCAGAACGTGATCGATAGGATATATCTCATTAAAAGTATAATTATATAAAGTAATAGAACCTTTTCTATTAAAATCCCACTCTAGTTCCTTTAGGAAAATGTATGCTAATCCATGAAAACGCACGTCAATCTTTAAGAGTCATTAGTGGAGCGTACGTTGTTAACCAACACACTAATTTAGGACTATAAAGTTGTTATCATGACACAACTCAAAAATTATCATTAATTCATGGTTATTCAAATCTTATTTGTGATCATCGGTATCTCAGTCACAAATTAAAGAGCATAATATGATATTAAGCATGTCATTGATAAGATTCAGTGAATCTCAAGTGATCTAGGAATTTCATATAAATTGAAATTAGTAAAGTGCATTACCTACCTTAAATGCATTCTTGATTAGATTCTGACATCCCTTTCTTAATTTCGAACTGCATTATTGGATCCCAGGCTTGAATATTAATTGGGTTAAAATATCAAGGAATAAATCAACTAATTGAAATCTTGTCTCTACTCGGAGATGTCTACAAATGGTGAACTCCCTCCTCCTCCTCCTTCATCAAACAACAACTTCACTCTACTATCAGTTCTTGCTAAGGACAAGCTTGTTGGTCCAAACTACATTGACTGTATGAGAAATCTGAAGATGATGTTTCGCTACGAGAACAAAGAGTATGTTCTCACTACTCCAATTCCAGAATTCTACAAAGAAATTCCCACCCCTGAGGAAATGGTTGATTTTGATCAGAATGTGGATGATGCCACCAAGGTCTCTTGCATTATGATTGCAACTATGGCACATGAGCTCCAGAGACTTATGAGGATTACTTTCCCTATTAGCTTAACACGACCTTGTCTCGAATGTTTGACAAAAAGGCAATACACTATCTTTACGAAGTGGTCAAATCCCTTATGGCATGAAAACTAAAAGAAGGGGAATTTGTGTGTGCTCATGTGCAGAAAATGCAGAGGCACGTGGAAAGATTGGAAAAGCTCAGCGTAAACTTCGATAAGGACCTTTCCATTGAAATGGTCCTCAATTATCTACCTAGAAGTTATGATCAGCTCATATTTACCTATCATTCGAACAATACAGAGACCACGTTGATTGAGCTTCACAATTTGTTGCAAACAGCTGAGGTGGGAATGAAGAACTCTCTTTCCAATAGTTCTGCAACTACTCCTGTCTTGGTTGTCCAACAAAGTAGAGTAAAGAAGAGAAAGGCCTCTTCCCAATCAAAATCGAAAGAGAATGTCCACTATGGAGAGTCTAGTGGATCCAAAGCAAAGCCCAAATTCAATACTCCTCATGTTGTTGATCCAAAATAGTTCATGTGCTTTAATTGTGGCCAAAAGGGCTATTAGAGAAGAAGTTGTCCCAAGTACTTACAAGAAGTGAAAGATGCCAAGGCCAAAGCAACTAGATATTTTTTTTTGGTATGTATTATATTCAAGTCAATATACTTACATTTCAAATTCTTGGGTTCTTGATATAGGATGACGTTTGCAAATCTGTTCTGATATTCAAGGACTAAAGAAAGTAAAGAGGTCGAACATGGAAGTGGAACCTTATCATGGGGAACAAGCGAATATCGATTGTTACCAGGATTGGACTTATGAGCTTATGTTTGATAGTATTATGGTTGATTTGGATAATTGTTGTTATTCTCCAGAAATGGCTCAAAACATTATCTCTTTTCATGCTTTATTTAGATAAGGATATCATTATGGTTTTTATAATAATGGTGGTACTATTTCTGTTTATTTTAATGGTGCATTTATTTTCAAAGATAATCCTTGTGATGGTGTGTATGAGACTATTTTTTGTAAGAATGAATTAGGAAATAATGTGTATAATATTGGTTCTTCTAATAGTTTAGACAATTCGTACCTATGGCATTGTCGTCTTAGGCACATTAACAAGAAACACAACACCCAACTCCAAAAGGATGGAGTGTTGAATCATTTGATATAAAACTAGACGATGAATGTGAGTCTTGTTTGATGGTTACTATGACTAAATCACCTTTCACTAGTACATGTGAAGAGGTAAAGATTTGTTGTCCCTCATCCATATGAATGTGTGTGGCCCATTCAGATTTGCCACAAAGGATACAAATCATTACTACGTTAGATTTACTGATGATTATAGTAGATATGGTTATATTTACTTGATCAAACATATATTAGAAACTTTTGAAAAGTTCAAATAGTTTAAGAATGAAGTAGAGAACCGATTGGGAAAAAAGATAGAGATGCTACAATCTGATAGAGGTGGTTAGTATCTTAGTATTGAGTTTAACGATTATATGAAAGAATGTGGAATTGTTTCACAATTGACACCTCCTATGACACCACAACTGAATGGTGTAGTTGAGAGGTGTAACTGGACCTTATTTGATAGGGTTCATTCTAGAGTTATGCCTTAGAAACAGCCGCCCACATCCTCAATCTTGTTCCAAGTAAGAAGGTTCCCAAGACACCTCATGAAATGTGCATAGGGTAACCTCCCTCGCTAGCATATATCAAAGTTTAGGGTTATGAGGTTCTCGTTGTGGGTGTCAACCATTAGAGGCTCATACAAAATTGGAGCTTGTTTTCAAAAAGACTTTTAGATTGATCTTGTTGGAATGAAAAGGTTTGTTTGCAATAACAAATCATAGGTATGTAAATCTTATGAATTTTGAATTCTACTAAGGTATAAAACTTTTTTTGTTCAATAGTATGTTGCTTCAATAGTGTTATAACATAGATCAAGGTAAGTTGCATGTACCCTTAAGAGTATAAGGGTTTTTCCACATTATTACATGTAAAAACCATCAGTGTCATGGTCCAAGGCTTAAAGAGCAAAGTACAGGGAAATGAGCCTCATAGATGGTAAAGTAAAAAATCATTATGCAAGGATTTGGGACTATTCTCAGGAGTTAATTCTTTCAAATCTAGGTAACACAATAAAATTATATGTAACTGTCAACTAGGGTGTCATACTTCCAAAGGACGTATGTCTGTTTTAAAGCCATCAAAGAAGGTTGGAAAATAGGGTATCGTAGGGTAATTAGTCTAGATGGATATTTCTTAAAAGAACCATGTTAAGGAGAGTTATTAACAGAAATTGGGAGGTATTCTAAAAACCAAGTATATCTCATTATTTGGGTAGTTGTTGACATAGAGAATAAGGACAATTGGAGATGGTTTATGAGACCAGTTACTGATGATCTTGGCTTGAAAAAGGGAGAAGGATTCACTGTTATTTCTTATCAACATAAGGTATTAAGTTACTTGTTTATGGTTTATTAAGCCACTTGTTTATTTAACACATTTTCAAAGATTGCTTGAAGCCACCAAGGAAATACTATCATATGTGGAGCACATATAGTGTGCACGACACATATATGCTAACTTCAGCAAGATATTCAGTGGAGTTGAATTTAAGAATATCTTTTGGGCAACAACTTTTTCTACTATAGAGACTAACTGTAAGAACAAAATGGATGACATTAAGCAGGTGAATCCAAGTGCTTGTGAACATCTCATATCAAGACAGCCTCACACTTGGTGCAGGGCATTCTTCAAGTCTAGGACAGCATGTAAGGCAATAAAAAATGGTATTGCACAGTGCTTCAATGCAATCATATTGGAAGCTAGAAAGAAACCCCTAATTGCAATGCTTGAGGAAGTTGGGTTATACATGATGGACAAGTTCTATAACATGTTACTTAAGGCTGAAAAATAGGATTCAAAAATTTGTCCAGCTATAATCAAGACAATGGAGAAGTTTGGATAGGACGTGCAGTTAGTTTTGTGATCTTTAAACAATTTATTTCATTAGATAAGTTTTAATTTAATTTACTAATATCATTTCATTGTAGGAATTGGAATGTAAACCTAAGTGGACCTTCAGTTTTTGAAGCTAGAAATGGATTTGAAGCATATGATGTTGATCTACAAACCAGAGTGTGAAGTTGTAGACTTTGGGAGGTGTCATATATTCCATGTGTTCATGAACAGTTAACTATCTTGTATACTTGACAAGACCATGTGTTTATTCATTAGTGAGTGGTTTATTATATAAATGTTGAAGTCCACATATTCAACAAACATATTATCTATTAATAGTAGTAACGTGTGGCCTAGAACTCCAAACACTAAGCCTTTACCCCCTTTATCTAGAAGAATGTCGGGTAGGCATAGTGTTAAAAGGAAAAGGCATTTCACTGAATCATAAGACAAATACTCCCAAATTAAGACTCCAGTTTTGTGGTAGAGGAGGACCCATATGGAGAGCAATCCAATGCAAAAACTATCTACAAAGGGTACACAACAAATTGTATTGTAAAAATGCCATGGTTGCACTAAAACCCAAGCCAAATAAAAAGATGGGTAGACCAAAGGTGAAACATGATGCCAATCATTGGACTAGAGGCGGTGTTAGAAGAAGAACTAAAGGAAGTGGTAGAACATGAAGTAGAGGAGGTGGTAAAAGAGGTAAGCATGTTGAAAATCAAGAAAAATGTGGTGAGATGGGATTTAGGTCTAAAATTATTCCTGAAACACAGTTAATAGATCTTTGGAGGCAACTAGAATACATGAGAGAATCTAGATATTCACATGTTGATAGTTAGACAGCTCTTGAAATGAAAAATAAGGAAATGTAATAAGTCTTTGATTACAAAATAGCTATTGAAATACTCTTTCATATGTCTATGGTATGCCTTTCTTTCAATGTGTATATTTATTAACTTTCAATTGTTTGTATTGTTTAAGTTTAAATTGTTTACAAGAGGTAACCAAAAATATTTCTAGTTATTTTAATTTTTTTATTTTCTACTTACAAAAATTTCGAAAAAAAAAATCAAAAATTTTGAACTTTTTTTTACATGAGATGATGATATTATTTATATCCGATAGCTCTGTTAACATGAAGTGTGATAGGAACCGAAAATAACAGTCTCATTGCAATCAATTATAAGAATTATCTTTTCATATCAGAAAGTGCTCTAAATATTTTCGAAATATGAACCAACATATGAGTCGGATAATTTTTACAATGGAAGTGTGGGATGGAAAAATGAACAGTGTTTTACAAATAATTTCCTTAGATGTCTTAAAAAGAACCTAGATTGGATAACTCTTTTTTTTTCTTGAAGTACTGAACCCTATAGTTTTTACGCCTTTTGAGGTTAGGAGGGAACTCTTGTTATATACATACAATTTATTATTATTTTGAAGTATTGAAGATATGGTGGACCTTAAAGTGAAATCCGCGCCCAATCAATATATATGTTAGAAATGGTATATCAAGAAACTTGAAGAAATTTGAAACTCAAAGCCAAATCCAAGACAAGCTCAAGTCGAAATCAAGAAAAAAGAAAATTAAATATGAAGAGTTGATCAAAACAAAGAAGATGTGTGGTATAATAAGATAAATCCCTCGATAGTTGAATCATAGGGGTAAGCTTAGATTTTTTGTCCATAATGGAGCTTACCACATTTACTAGACGTGTTTGGAAAAAAAAGAGGGGCCGGTTAAGCTAAATTTTTATAAACGAATTTTCTTGAAATTATTTTTAAAAATACATTGCTTATAATGTTTAATATTTTATTCTAAATTCTTTTTAGGTCATCTACATCTGTCCATAATGAAGTATTTTTATTTTCCTTTATTTTATTCTATTTTTTTTTTTTTTGGTCATCTCATCTTTCCATTTATTTTATAATGTTTAATCTTTTTCTTACTTGAGGGCAAGTAAGGTTAAAGCTTGGGGAGATTTGATAGATGTCATTTCATGCATCTTTTAGGGTAGTTTTTATTATCATTTTACACCATAATTTGTACATTGTCATGTCATTTGTTTATATAACATTCAGCTCATGTCTTTTATCAGAATTCTCGTACTGCTAGCATTTTTTGTTTCAATTTTAGATAGTTCGAGTGGAGCAGTACTTTGGAAGCAGTTGGATGCATATTTGGAGCCTAAATGGAGTTGGAACTTAAGGAGGATGTTGAGGAATGCTTCGAAGATGTTTTATTCAAGAAACATTCGATCGAATTGATCATACGAAGATAGATTGCTACAATCTGAAGCCTAAGGAATGTTTTTGGCAGCTTTGACCCCCTGTTCGTATTTAACCATATCTCATGACTCATAACTCCGATTGACAAGTTATAAATGTTTTGAAAACTAGACAAAATTTTGGATGACTTTTGTGTATGTGAAAAATGTCAAATCTGCGATCATATAAGCCAAAAATGCGATTGTAGAAGTGATCACATTTTTTCTGCAATCGCATAAATGCATCGAAGTTTTCCAGGCTTGAAATAAGTCATATGGAAGTCATCTGAAGAAGAAAAAACCAAATTTGTGATGGCATATATCACTTCTGCGATCGCATTTGTGTCCTGAAGTCCCGAAAACGTTGAAAATAGCATCCTGAAGATTTGATACCTTTCAGCTATTTAGTTTAGTTTAAAAGATTATTCGGTTAATGTTTCTTTTTACTAATTTTAGTTTGATTTTATCCATGTCTAGCTAAAACCTTAGTTTTCAGTTCTGCACAATGTTTTAAAACCCGGGTTTTTAGTTGACCCAGTCTGACGACCGGTTTACAGGTCAACCGGTTGAACCGTCGGGTCAACCCGGTTTATGGTCTTTTTCTATTTATATATATTTTTACTTTCCTGCATAATGCATAAATATATAAAACCAATAATTTGATGTACACAAAGTTTAAATATTGAAAAACATTAAAGAAACCGAAAATAAGTCGTTGTTTTGGTGTTCGCTACTTGTATCCACCTATCAAAACCCTATTAAAACAGGTAAATCCGGTTTTAACCGGTTCAACATAAGCGGTCAAACCGTGGTTCAAGGGAAACCCGACCGGTTCGATCCGGTCCGTATTTTTACAAAAAAAACGTTCTCAACTGACTCGTCTTTTACCCCGGGTCACGGTCCAACCGGTTGAATCGGCCGGGTCAACCCGGGTTTTAAAACATTGGTTCTGCATAGACTAGTACTTTTCATATGATTAGTTTCAGATGTGGTTTTCTTTTTGTGTTTCTATCTAGATTTTTCAGTTTTGAGCTTAATGAATGTTTGGTTTTTTATTTTTGTTAGTCTAATCACATTGCTAGTGTTTTATCATTCTAGTTAATCAGTTAATAGAATCTATAAGTGTTCTTATCAACTGGTAATAAGTAATAAGTATCAGATTGGTTCCTTGTTTGGAATTTAACCCTGATATAAACTATAAAAATCATATATTTACGCTTCCGAGCTTGTGAGAAATATTGAGTATTGCTGAAAATTTTACACACATCATAAAGTTGCTTTTTCTAATTTAATTAAGAGTTTGTTTAATTGAACAGTAAAAAGTTAGGGTGAATTCAAAAAGCTTGTTTTCATTAACTAGTTTAAGTAAAAGAGATTATAATAGAGTTTGTTAGTTTTTCTCAGTACTAGCTTAGATAGAACACATTTTGAATAATCAGATCTGAACTGATTGCATGATTAAGAAAGTCACAATAGAACTGAAATCGTTTTTATTATTGATTTTCGTTTAGTTTATTTTCACTGCAATTTTCAGTTTTTAGTTTAATTCAAAAACCCCTTTTTAATAAATTCGGTTTTGACTAGAATGTGTCTGATGTAAAAAGGCATTAACCATTAGGTTGTGTTCCTGGAAATTCGACCATGTTTCCCTGTAGTATATTATTAGTACAACCAACAGTGAAAAATTTATTTGTTTAACACACATGCGACCGCGTGTAAATAATATTCTAATAGAATTTTACACATATAAATTTTACAAGTAATATTTTATGTTAATAATTTAACATAAGAGTACTTTTTTTTTTTAAAAAAAAATCTTCTTTAGGAAATAAAAAGTGACAAAAAGTTAATAATAAATTTCAAATTTTTCATTATGTTTTTTGTTTTTTAAACCTAGAAATGTATGGCTAAAAACACATACATTTGTCTTATGAAACCACAACACATACCGAACAGGATTTAAAAAAAAAAAACAATAAAAAAATAAACAAATTGTTTGATTGTTTCCATTTTATGTGGGTTTTGTGCACCTCTTCACGTACACCAATCACATGTAGCCCATTTAAACGTAGGCGATGTTTGTTTTTTCGAAGCGAAAACATTTGAAGTCTGTGGAATACATCTGCAACTCTCTGTAGCAGAAGAGGTGGACTAAACGACTGCAATCTATAATAAGAAGTATGATTGTTTTTTAATATCTACAAGCTGCTGTAATAAACTGAAAATTAAATTAACAAACTTGAAATAGTTACCGAAATTATAATGGTTATAGTCTTACAACATTGAAATAAAATTCATACAACCAAAATATTCTTACAATAACAATTTTTGTCTTATAGTAACAATTTCATTTAAAATAATTCATTCTATATTTTATATTAATTGCTTAACAATTTAATCCCGTAATTAAGTCATATATTCATGGTTTTATGTTTTCCTCAACTGTTGTTTAATATATAAGATACATCACATATTTAGAGTAAATATAGAAGTCACTTTACTAACTTTATTTATCTACAAAACATCGAATAAAACCGATTTAAATAACTTTATTAAACATAATTATATATATATATATATATATATATATATATATATATATATATATATATATATATATATATATATTATATTATGAAACTTACCAAACGGTTTTGAAAGTATATAAAATATATTTGAATGGTTTATAATATTCTTCGTAATATTATTAAAGTAATAAACATGTTTGATAAAAATAAAACAAATATATGTTGAATAATATAACTTAAAGTAAGGTAAGAAAAGATTTAAAGATGATGGTCGAATGTTGCACCACGCAATATTTTTTTAATCGAAAGTCTTTTAAAAAACAAACAGCTGCAAGATACAAAGTGTTACACATATATTGCACAAGGCAGCAAAAAATGCTCATAATTGGTTTTTAAGAAAAAGAACCAACCCCATAGATAAACTATATATGTATAGCCCGACAGGTAAAATTAGAAAGAATACTCATCCACCATTAGTAGTTGATTTAGTGTTTTCACAAGTACCTGACAATTTGCTGGAGAAAATTTGAAATAGTTGGTGTATTAATATTAACCATTTAAACTTAAGAGTGGTATCATGGAATAAGTATTGCAAAATTTCTCCACGTCCTTATCACCAAAAAAACTTGTCCAGTCGATTCAAAATCTAGATCTAGCCCTAGCCCTATGTAACAAACACAACCTACAAGATTACAAATGAGAGTTTATATGCCAGCCTTTCCAACAAAATTATTTTAATAGGTAGGCTCTTTACAAATTTTCAAACAAAGCAGCGACCAATACCATCCTTAAAAAAAACCATTCTAACTCAAGTCGGTCACTCACAAAAATACATTATAAACATAACAACCAACATTACCTGTGTATATCAAAAGAAAGAAAATTATATTTTTAATTAAAAAAAAAAAAATCAATAAAAGCTTTGATTTTCATTGTCTTCTTCCGTTGCAGACTTGCAGTAAGTATATCCATCCATCCCTTTGCAATTCCCACATATTCATCCATAAAAACATCCAAACACACACTCTTGGCGAGGATTTCCCCCAAAAGGAGATGAAATTGCACCTCCCAACTTTGACCATCTAACCTTTGACTTATAATATAATGATGATCAAGGGAAAAACACATTTTAAACATATTTAATTATTTTTCTCATAGATGCTTAGTTTGTCGCTTCGATGGCCCTCCAGGGAAGAGCTTCATTATCCATCCTAGAACTCTTTCCACCACCTACCCAACCCAAAAAAGTCAAAAAGTCAATTACTTTTACTATTACTAATATTCTGTCACTGTTACTGTTACTGACCTCATCGCCTTCGTCAGCATAGGGAGTATGGTCAACCACGGTACGAGAAGCAGGTTTTCTTGGTGGGATATTATTATTATTATTAGCATCACCCGCACCCACCATACTCATACTCTGAGAAGTCAACAACTCTAATCTTTGTGTTTGAACTTCAAGTTTCTGGGATAATTCCTTGTTCAAATCCTTCACAAATAAATATTAAAATTTTATTATGTATACGGAAAAATACGATATCATTGTAAATAAATGTTGCTTACTTTCAACTTAGAACTTCGTGAGGATTCGGTTGATAAGGCTTGCACCAACTCTTCTTTTTCCAATGCTAACTGTATCACCATTTACAAATCAGATACCGGTGACGGTGACAGTGACAGTGTCTGTAAAAGGTGGAAAAGTGGAAGTACCTCGGAAATCAATGTTGAGATATTTTGAATCATTTTGATCTGATCTGGAGGTATGCTTGAAGACGAAACTTCAAACCCTAAATGTGCACTTTCACCATGAGTGCCTACTAAAACCGATAGGTTTGATGTAGCAGCTGTAGTACTAGTAGTAGTATCCTCTTCACTCTCATCTACTTCATCAATCAACAACATTATCACTTCTAACTTCTAACTACCAAATATGGTTAAGTTTGAGTAGTAATAACATACCAAGATCATCTGTAGAAGTTGATGCTTCCTTTCTATTGGTTGGGGGCTTTTTAATATCCACTGAATTGGTAATTACAGGAGCTTTTCGGAGCTTAGATTGCAACAACTTTTTCTCTGACAAACAACAAAACAGAATGAGTCTAGTTTTGCATTTACAATAACTCAATAATTGACATTTTGACAATTTCTTAAATTAAAAAAATCCTTTCAAGTAAAATACCTTCTTGTAGAGCTTCAATAGTGAATTGCAGATCTTGGCGATCCTTCTCCAGGCTAGATATTCTTCTCCTGAATCAAAATGTTTTATGAATTAAATTTTTCATTTTTCCAGCAAAATAAAGGTACACATAAAACACAAGATATCCCTTCATAAACCAGCACTTGTAGACGTGTAGTTATTTGTTAAATGAATATTTAGATAATAGAAATAACAGAGTATTACTTTAAATTAATAAGGTCAAACCATACTTCTGTGAGGACATTTCAGCTTCCAAGTTTTCTAGTTGTCTTTCAAGTTTTAACTCATTAGACCTCAATCTGAGTGCCTACAAAAGACACATGTTTATGAATACACTATCTGAAATAAGATATGTCATTCTTTTTTTTTTTTTTTCTAATTTAGTTAATTAAGTTTATACCTTCTCTTCTAATCCAATAACCTCAGAAGCCAATAACTTGGAACGTTCATCAGCTGCACTACATTCTAACTGAGCATTTCCATACTCTATCCTCATAGCCTCAAGCTCCACCTAATCACATAAACAAATAAAACATATTTCAATTTTCAATCACCAAATTACTCCTAATTGCATCTTATTAATTATTATTATGTAAGATACTAACCAGCTGAGCCTTAATTTCTTCCTGCAATCTCTCCATATCCAACTTTAACTGATTCACAACACCCCCCTGAAAAAGAAACAAAAAAAAGATTACATTTATCAACTTTTTTTTTCTAAATGATTATATTAAAAAATAAATAAATAAACTACCTGTTGGTTATAACTATCAGTGAGTGCTGAGTTCTCAGTGGCTAAAGACTCTGCAAGAACCCTAGAAGCCTCAAGAGCTCGTTGCAAAGAGAATTTTTCTTGTGTCAGATCTTCAATATGCTGTTCCAAAGCAGCAAAATCTTCATTCTGTTTTGCAGAATTAAAATTGCTGTTCCTTTCCATAAAAGGGTCACCAACAACAACATTAGCAACAGAAGAAGGGTTAGGGTTTATGAAACTTTGAGTAACAGGAGGAGCATCAACAGGGTGAACTTTTGAACTGAATGGATTAATTCCTTTATCTGTTTCTTCATTTGGAAGAATTGAATCCAGAAAAGATGGACGTGATCTTCTAGAAGGTAATCCTGTTGAGGCTACAGCATCATATCTGAAGGTTGTAGATACAGATTCAGAGCTGCTTTCAGATACTGGATGATCAACAACATTACTAGGGTTCCTATCAGAAACTGGAGGATATTGTAGAGATTTCACAGTTTCAAACAAAGAATCTGAAAGTTTAAAGGAGATCAAATTCATGATTTTATGAGAAGATCAGATGAAATAGTATATTAATTAATAATTTAGTTAATTACCTACCTCTGTATGTTGAGCCATTGGCTTGTTGAACATTGTGATTTGAGTTGTTAGAAGATGAAGGTATCTCAGGAGAAGACTTATTAACAGAAGCTTGTGATGTTGTATAAGGATTTGTGGAGGTAAAATCCTTCAAATGGCTATCTTTACTATTTCTAAGGGCATCTTCAAGCCTTGTATTACTGTAATGATTCAAATTGCTATGATTATTATCCTCTTCTGGATGTGGATGATCCGATTTTTTATCAGTTGAATATGTCTGGACTGGATTTGCAGAAGGTTTATTGAAAGTGTTTATAGGATTTTCATTTGTAGGATGGGATTCTGTAACATGAATGTCTTTTGTTTTGTTTTCATTGTTTCCAACATGTTCTGAACTTAAATCAGATGTAGCATCAGCAACTGAAGGTTTTACTTCATGTAAGTCTCCATTAACAGAATTACTGGATGCAGCTTTTTTAGCTGCTGCTTTCTTTTTACGAAACTCCTCAAGCTGTAAAACCACAACATGTTGATTTTGTTTAATATAAATGCAGTACAGAAATTAATTAGAAAATTGTTCATAATGGTAGGCATAAGCTTCCTATACATTGTACTTTTCATAGATGTTTCATGTTTGAATTTTCTTTTTAACATCAAATATCTTAACTTCAAGAAAATCACACCCTCGTTGGCAACTTGGCATCAATTATGATAATTTCATATCTACGTATAAACAACTTTTATACCATTCTGATACCTAAACCTCAAGTATGGACTGATTTATTACAAATTAACCTGAAATTGTGAATTACTACTGTACCATCGTGAGAACCTGGTCGATAGAAAGTCAGATTGGAAAATTGGAAAATTGGACATCCCAGATTTAAAACTTGCTGATATACATTCACAAAAAAAAAAAAAAAAGCAACACGATGCAAAAGGAAACGATAAACATACCCGTCTCTTTCCAGCTTCCAATTGCTGTTGCTTCTTTGATGAAACGCTCGAATTAGGCAACATCTGATCCGAAGCCATTCAATCAAAACTACTCCCCTTCAAGCAATCACAACCTCAATGGGTGACCAAATAGGGATCCGAATTGAGGTTTTATATACAATTTATAATCATACAAAGGATATGGGAAAATTGTTTATGATTTTGAGAAAAACAAACATAAACCCTAATTAATTTGCATACAGAGGGTCCGATCTAATCGGAGAGGGAGAGCCGCTGTGTCAATTTTGGGTATTTTGAGTCCCCGTTTCGCTTAGATCTCTCTCCCTCCTACCGATTTCTCTCTCTTTCTTTCTTTGTTTGTTTATTTTTTTCTTTTTCTCTTATTTGCTTTTAAAATTTCCGTTACTGCTACGCCTCTTTTGCTTGAAGGGCGTCCACATGACTACCGGTGAAATGTATATTAGGAGCTTTTAACAATTTTATTGTATTCAATATAAATAGTATCTTACATCAAAATTGGAATGATTCTCAATGATTTACTTGTATTAGAAACATGATATAAATATTTAGTATACGGACCAAAGAGCTGAAACTAAACAAAATACAATGGGCCTAACTACGTACAAATACAGAATAAACGTGGAAAGGAGGATGATTGTGTTTTCGATGGCAACTTTGTACCAGACGTTGAGGAATAAGATGGAACATGAAGAACATGCATGTCACTGTCAGCAATTATGTCTCACACAAAGTGAATGTTAATACTATTGTGTTTAGTTTATTGATGTTGTGTAAGGTTACCAGAAACTCAAATAGAAGATTTCTTAGCGGACATATCTCAACAACAACATCAGCACAACATACAACCATGGCTTTGGAAGTGGGAGAGAGAGAAGCTCACACGGAAGATTCCTTAGTCAGCAGATCTTAGCACCATCACGATACTCAGCTTTAGTACTAGATCGAGTAATCATGGGTTGTCGCTTAGAAGACTAGGAAATAATGTTAGTCACCCAAATAAACACAAAAGTTGGATGTAGACCGAGGTTATGTAAATTAGTATGCTAATTAAAGATGGAATGATTTAGAAACCATGATCCAGTGAATTGCGAAAAATAGCACAGAACATGTTTAAGAGGACCAAAGGTATGGAAAAGAATGTGATAAAGAATGAAGCCTTGAACGACTTAATCTAAGTATCAGTCGGTGTCAATGACAACTTGTGATTGGGCATATGAGCACGGTCAATAATGTCAATTACATACTTTTTTGATAGAGAAAGTGTAAGAACCTGAAATTTAAAGAATGTTGACTTTTAGTAAAATATTGACCAAAAGAGAAAATGATCAATTATGAGAAAGAGATATGAATATAAAGTTGTGACTTCATGAAAATGGACAGTAAGAATTTAAGTCACTCAGAGTAGATTAAATGAGTAAGTTTAAGAGAAAGAATGCATGAGAATATGCATTTTTGCCAAAAAGGCAAAAAGAGAAATTTTATGTTTGGGACAACTTTATGACTTAATAGATTAAGACCCGTATTAAGTCAGTGACATATGACTTAACTGAGTTGTAGAGTATATTCCCACATTTGCGTAGATATAAAGATTATAAAAATGGGTTAGATATGAAGAAGTTATACGCGTTAGAAGCTGAGACAAAGTTGTCCCAAAGTTGGAATGGAATCGGCCAAGGAGTTTCTGTCAAGCAGCTACCGCGGCGCGGTGGATAGATGAACATGACGCGGCAGAACTCCGTCGTTAGAAAGAATAGCAATGTACTTTGTCTCGCGATACAGTATATGGGTGTCACGACGCGGTGGTCAAAGTAGGATGCTAATGGACCAAGTGGTAAGCAGATCGCCACAGCGTGAAAAGCTAATGCTTGCCATGAACCAAAGTCAATTAGTCACTGTGGCATGGTAAACATAGTGTCAAGGCGCGGTTACACATCAGATTAAAGGTTGTTAAGCCCTTCATTCTCGTTTATTTATCACCCCTAAACCCTCCCAAGTGAAGCTTTGACGATTTGGAGAAGGAAGAAGGGGCAAGAGGTGGTCTAGGGTATTTATTGTAATGTCCCAAAAACCATGGTAAAAATATTATTTTAAAAGGACATTTTCGTAAATTCCATAAAGTAACCACTCATTATTCCAAAACAAAACCATAAAAATCAGAGTATCAATATCATCTCTTAAAAGATAAATTAGCAGGATGATGTGTACGATCACGCCTTCACCTTGCTAGATCATCTAAAGTACCTGAAACATTTAAATCCACAACTGTAAGCCAAAGCTTTGTGAGTTCACTCAAAATACCCCATATAACAATACACATACAATGCATGCACACATAAGCCTACAATCTGCCTAGACCGCCTCGTAAGGCCTACAAGATGCGTGGAGAGCTCTACTGAGCCTAAAGTCTAACTGGACCACCTCGCAAGGCCTACAATATAGTTGGATCGCTCCCTTGGATCTACAGTATGATTAGACCGCCTCGCAAGGCCTACAATACTCATGGACCTCCCCGGTATCTTGGCCTATAGTACAAAGCAGGATTGCCTTAACCCAACCACAATATGTCGACATATGCAAACAAATAAATAATAACCAGCAAACACAGGTAATCATACAGATCTACCAATCTAACATGTCATTACAACATCCTACACATAAGGATACATACAACAATACAAAGTATAGTGAGAAAACTGACATTGCAATCTAGCAGATAAATAGTACAACTCTCTCCATCCAATAACTGGTACTACGAGCATCATATACAACAATCAGATACCACTCCATAATCTATAGCCCCCAAACCCTCAAGTTGACCAAAAGTCAACTTGGTTAAAAACTCAAAGGTCAACGGTCAATTCAACGATTAAAAGATTACAAGTCGGTCACAACGTCGTGGCCAAGCATTTGTCATGCTGTGGTGACCTCACAACAAAATAGTCGCGAAAACCACCTAATGCTATGTCATGGGAACTAATGTGACATCCCTAATTTCTCGGCTAGAAAAGACCGATTTGTTTATGCTTTGTTTTTAAAATCAGAGTAATCTTTTAAAGAAAACAGTTGCGGAATTTGTTCCCAAAACAAAATATGATAAAAATTATCAAAGCATTTCTTTAAAGAAATGTATTTTCATTATATAACAAAATCTCGGGATGTCATGTTCCGATACAGACACATAAGCATAAACAGAACTTACATTATTTACACTAAAGATTTTACATCTCCTTTAATCTCTCCGTGAAATATATCTTCGTATCGATACCTGTGATACAAAGAAAACTGAGTGGGTCAGGCTTGGGAGTCTGGTGAGCATATAGGGTTTTCAACTCACAATAATATAATTATTAT